>NC_081772.1:9915185-10273185 GCF_963082965.1 Carassius carassius | reverse complement strand
TTGCTCAAAGTTTGTTTGTTAATTTCAAATAATATGTCAATATTGTGATTAAAATTACTTTTACCCAGTATTAATACT
Organism: Carassius carassius; assembly: GCF_963082965.1. Classification (NCBI taxonomy): domain Eukaryota; kingdom Metazoa; phylum Chordata; class Actinopteri; order Cypriniformes; family Cyprinidae; genus Carassius; species Carassius carassius. Next base: position 10,273,107 of record NC_081772.1, on the reverse strand, counting down.
TGTTTTTTGAACTGTTCTATAAAAACAATATCACACTTGCAATCATAGTGTTGGTCTGAAGATCTGCACAACTGTGCTTGAAATCATATTCAATACAGCAAACATCATTTCTAGAAATATTATAGGCTATTTTAAAACTACATGCCAGTCTAAATCTACATAAAAGCAACATCAAGTGTGTGTGTGTGTGTGTGTGTGTGTGTGTGTGTGTGTGTGTGTGTGAGAGAGAGAGAGAGAGAACGATGGCTACCCACAGACTGTGAAATTTTCTGGCTCTGTGTGTTCCACCTTCTGTCTCTCTCTGCACACAAACAACTCACTTAAGCATTGATTACATCTCATTCTGCCTCCTTAAAGCAACTCCTTTACAAGCCTAATTAACACTCTCAAAGAGGGACACTAAGATAAAATATCTTCTGTATACACGGCCAGAAGAGTGAATGACCAATTCAACTTCTCCATACTGTCAGCCTATCAGTAACATCCCAGCCAGAGAATGGACATATTAATCATCATGAGAATTTTATATGTTGGGTTTAAGAAAGACCTTGAGGAGCTCAAAAAGGACTTATGACTTCAAAATATCGGTGTACATAAGGGTAATTGCATATATTGGTTTTTGCAAGCCATTTAGTCTTATGTATGTCCACAGCCCCATCAGTAAGGCTCTTCATCAACACCAAACCAGAAATGTGTTCCTTTTCATACTATACTGGATTTAATGTTATCAATAATAGTATTTTTTAAAACGCATTGACATTAATAACAATGGACAGTACAGGTCCTACTCCAGAATTTCTTAATTTCTTTTAAATTAGACCCCTGAGTAGATTTGTCTTTCACAAGGTTTAAGGGCAACTGTATTACTGGTGTGTAAAGGAGAGAAGAAAACAAGTAAAAAATATCTACACTGTAAAAAAAAACAGTGACAAATTGTCCAGTCCATGCTGCAGAGTAGCACCCCCATAACAGGACATTACCACCGCCATGCTTTACTGGAGGAATGCGGTTATTTGGATGGTGATCTGCACTGGATTTCCGCCAGACATAATTTGGTGTTGAGGCCAAATAATTCAATTTTACTCTCATCTGCCTCAGAATCTTCAAGGTGCATTTTGGCGAAGCTCAGTCATGACAGGCCTTTCTTGAGGGGTGGCTTTTTTTCTTGCAACCCTCCCATACAAGCCACATTTGTGGGTATTTGTGATATTGTTGTCACATGCACTCAATTACCACTCTTTGTCATAAATTCCTGCAGCTGCTTCAGAGTAGCTGTAGGCCTCGTGGTATTCTCTCTGAGCAGTTTCCTCCAGGCTCTTTCATCCAGCTGGAGCAACGTCCTGATCTAGGGAGGGTCTGTGTTGTACCAAATACCTTCCACTTTGTAATAATAGACTTCACTGTGCTTCTAGGCATTGATAAAGCCTTAGAAATATGTATCCATTTCCTGACTTGTGCCTGTCCACAACTTTACCCTGGAGATTTTTGACAGTGCCTTCCCACCCATGGTTGACTGTTTACTTCAGTTGCACTTCCAAGGCCTAAAATGCTTCAGGAAAGCTCTTTTCATGCTGAACTAATCAAAATGACCACAGCTGATCATAGTTGAAAGTCAAAAAGCTTTGTGTGCCATTGAGAAGGTGATTATCATCTACACCTGATTGAGTTGAGAATGAGGGAGAGAGAGAGAGTGCATGTCATCACATCACACGTGACTAATTTCCATTATCACAGACTGCAGTGATACACTTGTTTTATTACCATAGTGAAGCACATGCCAGGAGTGAAATATTAGTCGAACAAAAAGCAAAAGGAGGGGAAAAAAATCTGTTATGGAGGTACCAGGAACTGCGAGAGAATGAAAAAAGAGACCCCTCATCTGCCCTGACCTTGGGTAATTGTGTGTTTGGGTAAATAAGCTGTCCAGGACTAATCAGTGTATAATTGTATTTGCAGGTGTATTAGGCTGCTGTGTGTGTGGAAAGCTGGAAGGTGCCATGTGTGCAACCCACTGCTCTGACCATGTCACTGTTTCCATTAGCAACCTGTCACTGTGGGTCCCTCATTGTGTCCCGTCGCTTCCGATGGGCAAGATGTTGAGAGTGTCTGGGTCACTATACGACCGTCTGGCGCTGAATCATCAACCTCTCCTCTGGTGGAATGAATTTGCATACAGAACTGCCAACCTTTACTTTTTCCACAGCAATCAGAAATATCCACGTGTGCAGTAATCCCATCATTCGGCACGACTTTGACTGCTCCCAGCATCAAACTACACTGCACTATTTTGCCCCACAAAGTCGATTTGGCCTGGGAAATGATGCAAAGACTGCTCAGTAATACATCTAGAGAGAGAGGTTTGAGGGAAAGAATATTTGTATTTGTAAACATTAAAAGACAGAATATGACCTCAAACAAGTCACAAGTCTGATCTATATTGAGAAAATGCATTACACTGACAAATACAGCTGTGTCAACACAGCACGAAGGGTGCATATACAGTACAGACCAAAAGTTTGGACACAGAAAGAGTTTTCTTTATTTTCATGACTATGAAAATTGTAGAGTCACACTGAAGGCATCAAGGGCTATTTGACCAAGAAGGAGAGTGATGGGGTGCTGCGCCAGATGACCTGGCCTCCACAGTCACCGGACCTGAACCCAATCGAGATGGTTTAGGGGTGAGCTGGACCGCAGACAGAAGGCAAAAGGGCCAACAAGTGCTAAGCATCTCTCGGGGAACTCCTTCAAGACTGTTGGAAGACCATTTCAGGTGACTACCTCTTGAAGCTCATCAAGAGAATGCCAAGAGTGTGCAAAGCAGTAATCAAAGCAAAAGGTGGCTACTTTGAAAAACCTAGAATATGACATTTTCAGTTGTTTCACACTTTTTGTTATGTATATAATTCCATATATAATTCCACATGTGTTAATTCTTAGTTTTGATGCCTTCAGTGTGAATCTACAATTTTCATAGTCATGAAAATAAAGAAAACTCTTTGAATGAGAAGGTGTGTCCAAACTTTTGGTCTGTACTGTACCTTACAAGACCAGTTATTTAATGAAATACTGTAATTAGTCTAATCTTTACCTTCAATGAGGGTTTTCAAGAAAAAGTGAAGGAGAGGAGAAAGTATGAGAATTCATCATTTAAAAAGAAACAAGGACAGTAATGTTATTGGCCTGATGGAAAGAATGAGGGATAAGTGTTTCTGAAAAGTAAAAAAAAAAAAAAAGGTCAGTAAATTTTTAACCAGAACTATTTTTTTTTAATTATGTTACTTATATTTGCTTGAAAGATTTTAAAATGGTGTTAAAATATATATATATATTTCCTCTTTCACTGAATCCTGTCAAAGGCAAAGATACAACAACAAAAAAATGTGATAAATTTATTTAGCTGGAAAATGGCATACGAGGCAAAAAGTGATTGGTTTGCAGTTTTCACATTCTCCACAAGACTATGGCCTAACTGGCAAATATAAAAATTCAATGAATGAGACAGTTTCTCATCTGACTCATAACATAATGATCCATCATTAAAATGTTACTAGGGCACAGGAGAACTTTACTGGAGCAAAAGGATCTAGCCTTCATACTGCACTTCAGATTCTGGCCTGACTAAGGAGAGAAAATCCATGTTATCTTCATAGATGGCACATACAAGAACCACCCGTAATGTGTCAACACACAAACCATCCAGCTGGCTTTATAATTGAATCAATTACCACTCTTGGTCCTCAGATTTGAGTGTCACTGTTGGCGATAAACTCACACAGGTGATTTTAAAGGTGGAGTATCTGTTGAGTATTCTATGTTTAATCCTATTACTGAGGTTAATACTATTATTTATCAAGTTCCTCACCACACAAACACATGCACCTGGAGGGAAGCCAAGTGTGAAGTGTGTGAACTAGGCTACATACTGATACTGGGCAAAAGTTCAATTATCCACTTGAAGCAAGGATTCAAATGGGCTCTTGAAAAGGGAAACAATCCAAGCCTCAAATTTTTGTCTTTCTCCTTTTCCCTCGAGACCAATCCATTGGCAAGGATTAAAACCCTGCTTGTCTCTTCCCAGTGGTCTGGACATCTAAGCAGTTTCTTGCCAGGATGTGACTGAATGTTAAGCTATACAGAGATTAAGTCTCTCACAGCACTTGTTGGAGGAGGTTTTCAGGGATTGTTTGGCCATCATGCAGACGCAGCTACTATGCGCTAGAGTTGGAGTCAGAGTGGAGTCACCACAATCCAGTTTAACCCCTGGGCTAATTTCACTTCATTAACTCGGTAAGAGCCTTCAGTGGCAGATCTTGAGCAGTAGTTTGAGAGTCCAAGGTCTAAGCGTGTGTACTCCAAGGCATACGAGGACAGCTGGATGCTTCTTTTTCGACAATTACTTGACTAGAGCCACTAATTAAAAGTAAACATGCAGTTGTATTAGTTAAACTTAATCGCCACATCTAATTAGCAACAAGCTCCTGAACGAAGCACCAGGCACGTGGATGCTAACAGGTATGCCAAAGCAATATAGCTGAAGAAATGTCATAGCTTTTGGCCATTCCTTACACTGTGCTTTCCAGAAAAATAATGGCAGTTTTGCTCATAATTGCTCAACAATTACTTAATGTGCAATTAGACAGAAATATCATAATTCTCTGGTGCCTTTCTGCCATTATGTGTCTAATGCATGCTTTGATTAGATGTGTCCAGGTATGATTTTCTAAAGGACTCAACAGGTCTTCACCAGAAGGTCAACTTACAGCCAGCATCCATGGGCCAAACAATGGCTCTTTGCAAGAGCAAAGAATGATGCAGCCTCAATGCTTAAGTGCCCTTTAGAAAGTATGAGGCAATGTAATTTCCATACAGCACTGTAGTGCTCGATTTGCATGTTTCCTGGATTTGAAGAGCATTTGAGGTCTTGTTCATCTCAATTTTGGGGCCTCTTTGCTGCTTTACATTTCAGATGTGGATAATTATCTGCTCAGATATTTTTCCAGCTGAAATGTATTAAAAAGTCAATTTGACCCAGAACACAGGCACTCTGCATGAAATCTGGATCGGAAGTTAGAAATGGCTTTTATATTAGTCTGTCAGTTTCCGTACCAATGAAAACCCTGCATCCAAGGCCTGCCCAATTCTGAGGTAAATATTGTCTCACATAACATTAATGAAAGCAAACATGCAGAAGAAATGTTTCTTGCAAACAAACACTCATGAAGTGCTCACCAGTGTGTATCTGTTAGAAGCTGAGTGCTTTTACCTCATCAAGTGAGAAGAAGTGGCTGCTCTCTTCCTGATAAGAATTTAATTAATTAAATTTGTGAGGCCATTCTGAGTCATCGCAAATCTCCAAATAACTTCTGAATGACAATAAAAATGCACAAATGGTGATTGAATGCCTCTAATTTGTGTTTGTTTATGAAAGCTTCCCATGCAAATACATGGGGGGAAAGCAATATCTGATGTTTGACTTGGATTTAGAAGCTCACAGTAATAAGAAAAGAAAACAACACATTAGGGTCAACTTTACAGTATAACGCCATGCAATTAATTTGGTTTAAACCTCAACTGAAAGCATTATGGAAGCAATGTTTAAAAAGTTCAGTTCAGTTATCTTGAATAAAATGGAACTCTATTTATAGATTACTACAAAAAATAATAATAATAAAAATAAAAAAGCCACTGTATGCTACCTGGAGGGGGAAAAATGACAGAAAAAAATTAATTTATCTTTGAAATTAAACTGTATTTGCTGATGTCAGAATACTAAAAACTGACTGCTACAGATACTAATAGAATTGGCCCTTAGGTTAAGGTTTGCTTAAATTTTAATTCTAAATTTAATAATAGAGCATACAAATACATCTGTTAGTGGCTCCATCATATTTCTGAAAAATGCTTTTCTGATGGCAGTTTTACAAGACATAAACATTTAACTAAAAAGCCCTTCATGATTAGTTTATTGCCTTTTTTTGAAAAGGAAAGAAAGTAGGTTTGTTATGAGGCAACAATGTGCAATTGAGTTTATAAAAATATAAAAAAAACACTATTTTGTAAAGGCAGTCTAGAAGTTCACAGGCTTGTGCTATAGTACTAAATATCAGTACGACTGTAGGCACAAGGCTGAAAATGCATGATTGTGCATCTAAAACACCTGGCTGTTTTTGAAGAGGTGTTTTGATATAAACGGACAGGTGCAAAGCCTCAGGATAGTGATTTACAGGAGTCCACACAGTTCAAATCTGAGACCCCACACTATTGAGAGAGAGAGAGAGAGAGAGAGAGAGAGAGAGAGAGAGACTGGAGTGTGAAATCGGCCTCTGACTGTTTTTAGGATTCATGGTTTGAACAGTTAATTAGTATTTGAACACAAACATACTCCACCAATCCACACACCTCGAATACAGCAATTATTGCACAAATATTCTATATTAAGAATTTAATAAATATTCTACCACATCCCCACAACTGAACAGAAATACTCAAACACAACACAAAACCCAGTCTGTCTCATACACACATGCACACTTAATGCAGTAATTACTTCAGTACCTGCCTATGTCTTTAAAACTCTTCTGTTCTTGTTCTCTCTTTCTTTCTCAACTTGTTTAATGGTGCCAGTATCATATTCACACAAATACACACACAAAAAAAAATTTTCTCCTCTAATCAGTGTTAAACAGTGTTATACTGCATTTCTTGCCATTGTTAAACTTTACTTTACTCTTATCAGAATCAGACATTCTTTTATTCGCCAAAACTATATATCCTTGTTCACATTAAAAATCTGCTACACATTGTATCTGCAACCATAGGCAACATTACAATATACATTTTATAATACAATATTCAGAGTTTATGTAGAATAGAAGATCTATTTTAAATAGCAGAGTTTCTGTTGGTCATGTTAGTCTTTGTGGCGTAGTTTACGGTCTTAGATGAGTAGTTCTTAGCAAAGGATGGAAGCTTGTAGCCAATTACTTTTTCAGCACACTTGATAATGCGCTGTTAGCGGTTTCATTAGCACAGACACATCGGATGATGACAGAAGATGTGATTACATTTTCGCTTTCGATTAAAGATTTGATTAATTGCCTGTGTTTGTACTGTTTCTTGGATAAAAGCTCCCAGAAAATTTATCAATATAAATGCAAAAAGTAAATGTGTTCAGTTGTGATGCTATGAATGAGTGAATCTCATTGCTTCCAGTCTACCACCTATTACCAACTTTGATGCTACAGTACATTTAACTACCCACAAATCCCCGGGAGTGATGCCAGCCAGTGGTATGGCAGAAAGTGCTGTAACTAAATGAGCTCACCCCAGGGTCACTCACTCACACATTCAGAGATCCCCATCACACTCTTTCATGTCCCTGTCTTTCTCTCTCACAGCTGCATTAATTACCTCTTCGCACTCATGTCTCATTTCAAAACTTTCAAAATCAATCTATCTATCTATCTATCTATCTATCTATCTATCTGTGGATGCAATTTTATAGACACACAGTGACTAACATGTATGTATGTATGTATGTGTGTGTGTGTGTGTGTGTGTGTGTGTGTGCATACATACATACATACACATATATATTTATAACTTGCATATCCTGCAGCTCATGCGATGCCAGACACTTCCATACATTCTGACAAGTGGATTTAGATTCCTCAGTGTTTCTCACTCTGGGTCATCAGGGAGATGGTCAACCTGCAATAACAAGGTAACAAGATGACACCTGCTGCTGCAGCCATACACCTCATACACACAGATGCAAACCATAATGCATACACACATGCTCACACATACCAAAACTCCAACTGGTCACTCTAATGGCAGCACTGGGAATCACTTCACATCTCTCAAACCAGTACTTGCAGTAAAATAGTGTAGCCATGGCAACTGATCAGAGATTCAGCTGTGGCTGTAAGTACCTGGACAGCTAGGAGAGTACAATGAGGGGGGAAGAAGTGTCTCTCATGTAAATACACACACAGTGCTGGGGTGAGAACAGATCACAGGCTTACTGACAGAACAGGCACTTTTGGGTCACTGGTGTGAATAAGACCAAATCTATTATATGCATCAACATATATCTCTGTCTTATACAAATGAAAGCACATTTCAGCCAAGCTTTACACTGTGTAGTAAAAAATGCTAGAGAATAACAGGCAGATAGATGGACAGACAGAATGATAGACAGACAGAGAGAAGAACGGAAGAATGATATAGATAGGTTGAACAGTAGGTAGATAACAGAACAACAGAGGCAGAATGACACATGGACAGACAGACAAATGGAGAAACTGTAGATAACAGACAGACAGAGATACTGTAGATAGATAGTTTGCAAAGCAGCACACTTGGACAGTGCTACAAGCAAGATATTCTGTGGACAGATAAAACTAAAGTTGAGGTGTTTGGGGAAAAAAACACAATGTTGGGAGAAGAAGACAGCACACCAACAGCCAAACCTTTAAAAGTGTGGTAGTGGCATCACTATCACCCCAAGGGCCTGACTAGTTGGCTAATATTGATGGAAAACAATGAATCCCCAAGTAGCTAATCAGGACATTTTGCAGGTCTTATGTCCAACATAGTTGGGTGACATTATGACCCACAGCACAGAAATAAAACAACAGAAATCCTTCAACAGAAGAAACATTTTTCTGACCTTAACATGACTGAGATGCTTTAGCATGCAGACAGCTCAAAAACAGTGCTGTGCAAATTTCCTCTTGACCATTGTGCAGATCTGACCCGCAATTTATGGAAACATTTGTGCTGCCAAAGGAGGGTTAAACAGTCATTATACCCAAGGATTCACATATTTATTTTAACTGGAATTGTACACAGAGTGTATTCAGTCAAGACATTAACCTAGTCCAGCAAGATAAGACTAAGACATTTTTATAAAATTCACGTATATTAAAAAAACATCTTCAGCAAAATCAAACTGGAAACCTTAAGCTTTCTGCCTCTCTTAACAACAAACATAAGGTAGAAATTGAGGAAATGATGCTTTATTTTTGACTCCCATAAATTCAGTATTTTCCCATCAAAGTCCAGCCTCTTGTACATACTATTGTTGTTCATCATACTGATTGATAAATCATATTTGCAATCATGGTAAACAATGAGTAAGTGCTGGAAACTTTGAGGATGCATTTATGGAATGTACTTCCCCACCAGAGATGCAGTACCATTGCTACAGCTACATAATGCATTAGAAACTCAGCTAAAAGTGAATAATCTCTTTTGCAAGAATAATCCCTGTAATGAAACTATACTGAACGGTTAAATCTAAGGTATCTCACTGAGTAGTGCTTGTGTAAAGTTCTGTAAAATGTGTGCATATGTGTATTAGCTTCTGAAGACCTGCTGTGCTTCTCTCTCAGCCTTTCTAATCTCCACTGTTTCATGTCTTGTCAAGTGGTTTCCCTCTCATCCCATGAGACCTTTCTCTCTCTCTCTCTCTCACCCTTATCTTGGTCTCTCTCATCTCTCTGCCACTGTACTCTAGTGCAACGATGACTCTCATCCTTTCATCCTCTTGCTTTGTCTCTGGAGGGGGTCAACATTCTGACAGCAAATGTGTGTAGAAAAGGATGTCACCACACACCCTTGCAGAAAAAGACTTACCCCCTGAGAGAAATGAGGGCATGAGGGTAAACTAACAAGGTTTTCCAGTATTCCCCAGTTATTTGTGGAATGTACTTGTTTCAGTCACAGTATTAATGCTGTTAACAAAATTACTGACATAAAACAATAATAAAAAACAAACAAAAAAAAAACTTGATTTGTTATAGTTTAACAAACATTTTGTCAACTAAAATTACTAAAAACTTTTATCCAGCTGTTTGTTCCGGTGTATTTGTTGTCTGTGACTCTTTCTATTAGCGATGTTACACCAGTAGGTGGCGACAAATGACTGAGTATGCCAAAAGAGTAGTATGTCTGAATTTATAGTATTTGAATTTCATGCATATTATCTACATTCATATTATACATTTAACATACTTTTACACAGAGTAAGTTAAAATTTAAATGACACGTGATTTTAGAAGTACTGACTCGCTGATCCAACCTTTTTTTTTTTTTATTAATTCATTCAGTCTATTCATTCAGAGTCATTGAATCATTCCCTCAAATGATTAATTCAACTACAATTATTCATTAAGGAATTAAACTCAACCACAGTGTTTACTTAGAAACACCCAACAGTTCAGTTTTGACTTCATTTAGAACTATTTTCGTTGGCAGAGCAATAACTTGTAATATTTAGTCTAAAATATACGTTATTTAATATTCACTTATAGTTTTAAACATTTAATACACACACTTAATATTCACATTATTACAAACCCGATTCCAAAAAAAGTTGGGACACTGTACAAATTGTGAGTAAAAATGGAATGGAATAATTTACAAATCTCATAAACTTATATTTTATTCACAATAGAATATAGATAATATATCAAATGTTGAAAGTGAGACATTTTGAAATGTCATGCCAAATATTGGCTCATTTTGGATTTCATGAGAGCTACACATTCCAAAAAAGTTGTGACAGGTAGCAATAAAAGCCGGAAAAGTTAAATGTACATATAAGGAACAGCTGGAGGACCAATTTGCAAATTATTAGGTCAATTGGCAACATGATTGGGTATAAAAAGAGCCTCTCAGAGTGACAGTGTCTCTCAGAAGTCAAGATGGGCAGAGGATCACCAATTCCCCCTATGCTGCGGTGAAAAATAGTGGAGCAATATCATAAAGGAGTTTCTCAGAGAAATATTGCAAAGAGTTTGAAGTTATCTTCATCTACAGTGCATAATGTCATCCAAAGATTCAGATAATCTGGAAAAATCTCTGTGCGTAAGGGTCAAGGCCGGAAAACCATACTGGATACCCATGATCTTCTGGCCCTTAGACGGCACTGCATCACATACAGTGAAAAGTGAAAGGACATTCAGCCAAGTATGGTGACCCAGGTAAGACAGGTAAGGACAACCCAAGTTGTTATCAGCGCTCAGTTCAGAAGCCTGCATCTCTGATGGTATGGGGTTGCATGAGTGCATGTGGCATGGACAGCTTACACATCTGGAAAGGCACCATCAATGTTGAAAGATACTGTATATCCAAGTTCTAGAACCACATATGCTCCCATCCAGACGTCGTCTCTTTCAGGGAAGAACTTGCATTTTCCAACATGACAATGCCAGACCACATACTGCATCAATTATAACATCATGGCTGCGTAGAAGAAGGATCCGGGTACTGAAATGGCCAGCCTGCAGTCCAGATCTTTCACCCATAGAAAACATTTGGCGCATCATAAAGAGGAAGATGGGACAAAGAAGACCTAAGACAGTTGAGCAACTAGAAGCCTGTATTAGACAAGAATGGGACAACATTCCTATTCCTAAACTTGAGCAACTTGTCTCCTCAGTCTCCAGACATTTGCAGACTTTTATAAAAAGATGAGGGGATGCCACAGTGGTAAACATGGCCTTGTCCCAACTTTTTTGAGATTTGTTGATGACATGAAATTTAAACTTATTTCAACGTATTTTTCCCTTAAAATTATACATTTTCTCAGTTTAAACATTTGATATGTCATCTATGTTGTATTCTGAATAAAATACAGAAATTTGAAACTTCCACATTATTGCATTCTGTTTTAATTCATAATTTGTACAGTGTCATAACTTTTTTGGAATCGGGTTTGTAGTTGAATAATTTTTTTGTTTTTATTACCTATTATAATGTAATATTGATAAAATGTAATGAAATTTCATTCAATAGATAAAAACTATCAAATTAACAGTCACCACTGTTTTTCCAGCCCATGTTGTCCCTTTCTGTTTATATCCTCTCACACTTGTTTCCTTTGTTAAGTGCACAGCAGCCCTGTAGAGAAGAGGTAAAGGGCTTGTTTGAGAGAGAACGATAACCTTTCTACAGACCCGCAGCATTAGTAACATTCTTAGCTTTTCTCTGATAATCCTATCCACGATGTTCACTAACTCAAGCTGAGAACCTCCATTTATTCTCCTTGCTCACCTATGACATGACAATTAAACCATTCTGTGTTCTGATTTTGAGTGAATAATTCGATAAAGAAAGCAAAGTTATAGTAATTATTGAGCATATGGAATGAGAGGCAATTCTAAAGATAAACTAATATTGCTGTCAAAACACGCTCTCCACAGGTTAAACTTGCATGAACATCCTCATTTCAAGCTTGTATAACTACCTGAAAAGATGTCTGTTCCTCAAAATTCAGTATCAAAGGGAGAATCTGACACATTTTAAGATCAAAAGCAGAACACCTCTAAGTTAAAAGATTGTTCTGGGTTTAAAACAAGTTAAATTCTATCTACAGAATCGGTGACATGCTGTCGACTAGCACAGACAATCATTTTTAAAAACAAACCGTAAACATGGTTACAGAAGTGCACAATGTAATACTACAGGGCATGGCTTTTTTAGGCTTTAAAATCAGTGCTTATCTTCCATTTAAAAATGAGTTTTTACTCAGACAGTCTAATTATGTTACACAGATGCAGATGGTGTGGGTGGAGTTTGTATCATGTAAACAGTACTTTATGAATAGTTATGTCACACTTTCTGGTATCTTTGTGCTTACTCTACAAACGTTACGGTGTTCAACGAGCCCAAATGAGGCCATGTTACACCTCTCTTTATCTCCTTGTACTGGCTACCGGTTGTGGCTCACATCAAGTTCAAGACATTGATGCTTGCATATAGAACAGCCACAGGCTCAGCACCTGCCTACTTCCACTAACTACAATGAATCTACATCCCCTCCAGAAGTCTGAGACCCGCTTTATTTATCGCTTTCTAGCTTGTACTTATGTGAATAATATAAAAAGATTGGTATTACAAGCACTTCCTGTGTCTGTTTGCCTCTTTAAGAAGAATCGCTTTATGTATCCCCCAGTTGTACTGTAAGTAGCTTTGGATAAAAGTGTCTGCAAAATGACTAAATGTAAATGTAAATGTACTGTTTATTATTTCTGTAAACACAGTGGTGACTACCCAAATTTAATTGCGCAATAACAGTTTTCCAAGCTCTTTAATTATTAGGTAATGCTAATCCCCTGCGAATAGACCAGCTGTAAATATGTATGTAAATATTCTATCAGTTGCTGGCACAAAATTTTGGTTAGCAGAATTCAATGAAGAAGAAGAAGTCGTTCAGCTGGACCTAACTGATATTATAAGCAACATATTATAAAAAATATTTTAAACAACGTAGTAGGCACAGGAAACAACATGGCACGCACATGACGACAGGGAGGTCATGGAGGTGCGTATATTATCGAGGTACTCCTCGCAATTCTGTGCCTGGTTGCATGAAAGCCCTTGAGTAATTTGACATGGGGGAGTCCCTTACGAGAAAAAAACAAGGGATTTCTTTAAGAGCATTGCAACAAACGTCTTAACTCTCACACTTACCTAAGTGTTTATACCAAGTGTTCAATGACTTAAAAACAGACAGCAATCATGAACAGCACAATGATCTGTTGATGTTTAAAGTTGTGTAGTCTGAGCTAGGTTTAAGGGTACCCTTAACATTATTATAAGTGAATTTTTTTTTTTTTTTTTGCTTAAGGGCTTTTATGCAACTGGGCACTGGTAATTTTAATGAGATTTCTTATCCCATGCGAACTGGCCATTAGAATTACAGACGTTTTGTGATAAAATTACATACTCCATCTACCCTTGTAAAACTAATCCCATCTGAATAGGGTTTTAGATTATAAACACGCGTCTAGGTTTCGCTAATGTGACTATTCCACAAGTGTATTTCTATAAAGACAATTGTGATTTTAACAAACTACAGAACAAGTCGAAATAGATTTCTTAGGTAATCAACAGCATGTCATAGACACTTTATTTAGTGTAAAGAAAAAAATTGGATTCACAAGTAATCCTTCCTTCTTATCCTTCCACAGGCACACTAACATCAATTTAGCCATATTAAACCTGACAGTTAGTTAAATTGATTAAAAACCCACTTACCTGTTTGGATTGCTTAATCAGATACATCACACTTCAGAACTGATGACAGGTAGTCTTTACCTGCAAGAAAAATCCCTCCTGAAATATGTGGCTAGGCTAAAAATTGGCAAAAAGTGGGTCTTTGCTAACCCTAATGAGGTTCACAAATAGTGGTTGTTTCCAGTGAGCTATTGCTTTCAATTGCAGCCCATTATTCAATCAGCTCTGTTGGGACTGTAAGTCACATGCAATCTCATATTTATGCAAAACATGGCTGTCAGCCTCATCGTCTCATAGGCTGTTATTATCATTATGCACAGCATAAGTGTGCCAAATTAATGAACGCTGCTTCTCGCCGTCTAGAATGTCGACAGCCACCTAATGACGAGGTGCCATCTACCTGTAAGCTATGGTGTAATAATTATCTCCAACAGAACACACACTCTCACACACCGTGGAGAATGTTGGTGTAAAAACCTATTCTCAAAAACGCAATCACATAACGTTTGTTCCCCCTCTCTGGTTTTATTTGCTGATGTGTAATAAGGTCCACAGGGCAACTCATGCGTGGATCCACAGTGGAGCAGAGTTCAGAAGTTCACAGAAACGGGGACTCCTCAGGATTAGGCTTGTAAATATTGTACTAAACTCCTCAAACAGGATTTAGATGAACATTGTGCAGTCTTGGAACTTTTTCCTAAATACTCTGTCATAGTTGAGTGATATTTTAACATGGTTTACAGCTAACACAATGATCTTGATGTCTTGGAAACAACGTAATGAATGCAAGCTGTAGCCTATATGAACAGTTGCAGGTAATGTAGACAATGCTTCAAAAGATACTGATTGCTAATTGTTTCCAGCTTGAACCTCTGAATATATTCAGCCAATGCTGTCTTGTGCTATCACACGCATTTGGTACAGGCAATTAATCTGTGCTAGAACTCAAACAGTGGCAGAAACAACATCACTTGCAATTATGAGTCATGATAAGGAGGGATAATGACTATGCGGGTGTTTATGCTACAATATATTTGCTAATCATAACATGCGTTATGCATCTTTCTCCCTTGACAAAGACTCTCATGGGGGGTGAGATTCCAATTTACATCCTTCAAATAAAGCAGAACTCAAACAGGATGGCAGCATCGGCCCTGTAGGGTTTGTATAGAATCTATATTCAATGTATATATGTTTATGAATCTATATTCAACCACTCCAGACATGTCGTTCTTGAATATGTCTGCTTCACATGATTGGTACAATTCCAATTCATGTCTGTTGCCCAAACGGTGTGGGACAAGTCGCACATCAGAGTCTAATACCTAGGGTTAGGGGTTTCTCAAATGAGTATGAGTAATAGTAGGTGATAAATTTTCAAGCACTACTACTAATAAGATTGGTGTACTACGCTGTCTGGAAACACATTGTTTATGTATAATAGTATTATTTTTATTTTTATTTTTTTTTAATTGTAGCATATAATATGCTTCGGGGTGTTTCGGGTGAGATATTACAGCCAGATAAAATAATATATTGAAAACAGCTTCTTTACAATTTGTATTAAACCCATAGATGGATGCTTAGATATTACCTGTTCACATTTATCTTATTTATCTGTTAATGTTTCATTGCCCAAAATGTGCAGTGCACCAAAACAGTTGTAAACAAAACCAGTCTTGAGATAAAGCAAAATACAACTTTTTAAAGTTTTAATAATTTTATTGAGCACTGCAGATACATTTGCCTGAAGTACATAGATAGTCACATTACTGCTCAGCTACCTAACATAGATAAGTGCATCTGTGTGCAGATTAAACAATCACGCAGGTGAGTCAGCCTGGAGGCCTAATCTGTTTTCTTCAAAAATAATTAATAACCCTACAAAGGAAAAGAGCAAAACGTTGTGTGGGGAAATGATCAACCATGAAGTCCCACATACATACATGCACCAAACACTCTGTTAGCACACATGCAGCGTTTTCAATTCCGACTCCAGCCTCTAATGATTATTAGTGCAGGCTAGCGTGACCGAACAGCCGAAGTAATGTAATTACACCCATGTCATCGAGCTTAAGGCAGGAGAGAGAAACCGACAGCGAGAGAGAGAGAGGAATGGGAAGGTGATCTGAGTCCTTTGTCAGCGGGAAGAAGTCCTGAACAAACACTGTCTGAATAGGCTAATTAGAAATGATATTTGTGATCTGGATTTGGTGCCAATGTACAATTTTTTTTTTTTTTTTACTACAGCTGAGATTGACTACTTTCCTTTATTGATTGATTGGCCTCCAAAAATATCTTTACACAGACAGAGAGGAACAATCTCTCCGTGTCAGTTTTTAACCCACACATACGCCTCAAAGCCATTTTCTAATGACAGAGAGGGCACTGTTGAAGGTGAACTGCCCTGGGTGGGATCCTCGGTAGGACAGGAGCAAAGACCCTGCCTGAGCGCTGTGGCCGGCCTGGTGGAGGTCACGGGCGGCCTTCTCCACATCCCATTCCCCCTGAGCCAGCATGTGAGAGACCAGTGAAGAATACAGAGCTGTGTCCACACAACTGATCAACATCCCAGCATTCAACAGCAGAGACAGGAGCTCAGAGTCACACACCTCCTCAGTCACCTACAGAGAGACAAAGAGAAACAAGCCATGAAAAGGAGAGAACAAATTATGTGCTTGTGCGTGTGTGCGTGAGTTTCTTCAAAAATATTAAGCGGCACAACTGTTTTGAGCATCAGAATAATAAAAACATTTCTTGAGGACCAAATCAGCATAGTAAAATGATTTCTGAAGAATCATGTGACACTGAAGACTGGAGTAATGATGCTGAAATCTCAGCTTTGTCACCACATGAATAAATTACTTTTCAAAGTATTTTAAAATAGGAAAGTGTTACTGTAAATTGTAATTATATTGTGTTTTTGATCAAATAATTGCAACATTGGTGAGCAAAAGAAGACATCTTTCGAAGTAATAATAATAATAATAAAAAAATCTAACCCACCCTAATTAATGGAAGTGTACTGCATATATTATAAAGTAGTTATGTCCCCAAATTATGTGTCAACTCTGTTACTATCATACATTACCCATTTTAAAGTCAACACTGAAACCACAATTTTTTGGTAATTAAAATGCAGACGATGGTACAAATATCATCTTTTTTTCCCCCAATAACACAGAACTTGGGCTTTGAACTGTACAACATATATTCTGATAACAACATTATTTGCCTAATATATATATATATATATATATATATATATATATATATATATATCTATATATATATATATATATATATATATATATATATATATATATATATATATACAGGTCCTTCTCAAAAACCCAAAATTCCTATCTCAAAAAATTAGCATATCATGAAAAGGTTCTCTAAACGAGCTATTAAACTAATCATCTGAATCAACTAATTAACTCTAAACACCTGCAAAAGATTCCTGAGGCTTTTAAAAACTCCCAGCCTGGTTCATTACTCAAAACCGCAATCATGGGTAAGACTGTCCAAAAGGCCATCATTGACACCCTCAAGCGAGAGGGTAAGACACAGAAAGAAATTTCTGAACGAATAGGCTGTTCCCAGAGTGCTGTATCAAGGCACCTCATCGGGAAGGCTGTGGGAAGGAAAAAGTGTGGCAAAAAACGCTGCACAACGAGAAGAGGTGACCGGACCCTGAGGAAGATTGTGGAGAAGGACCGATTCCAGACCTTGGGGGACCTGCGGAAGCAGTGGATTGAGTCTGGTGTAGAAACATCCAGAGCCACCGTGCACAGTCGTGTGCAGGAAATGGGCTACAGAGAAGCAGCACTGGACTGTTGCTCAGTGGTCCAAAGTACTTTTTTCGGATGAAAGCAAATTTTGCATGTCATTCGGAAATCAAGGTGCCAGAGTCTGGAGGAAGACTGGGGAGAAGGAAATGCCAAAATGCCTGAAGTCCAGTGTCAAGTACCCACAGTCAGTGATGGTCTGGGGTGCCATGTCAGCTGCTGGTGTTGGTCCACTGTGTTTTATCAAGGGCAGGGTCAATGCAGCTAGCTATCAGGAGATTTTGGAGCACTTCATGCTTCCATCTGCTGAAAAACTTTATGGAGATGAAGATTTCGTTTTTCAGCACGACCTGGCACCTGCTCACAGTGCCAAAACCACTGGTAAATGGTTTACTGACCATGGTATTACTGTGCTCAATTGGCCTGCCAACTCTCCTGACCTGAACCCCATAGAGAATCTGTGGGATATTGTGAAGAGAAAGTTGAGAGACGCAAGACCCAACACTCTGGATGAGCTTAAGGCCACTATCGAAGCATCCTGGGCCTCCATAACACCTCAGCAGTGCCACAGGCTGATTGCCTCCATGCCACGCCGCATTGAAGCAGTCATTTCTGCAAAAGGATTCCCGACCAAGTATTGAGTGCATAACTGAACATAATTATTTGAAGGTTGCCTTTTTTTGTATTAAAAACACTTTTCTTTTATTGGTCGGATGAAATATGCTAATTTTTTGAGATAGGAATTTTGGGTTTTCATGAGCTGTATGCCAAAATCATCAGTATTAAAACAATAAAAGACCTGAAATATTTCAGTTGGTGTGCAATGAATCTAAAATATATGAAAGTTTAATTTTTATCATTACATTATGGGAAATAATGAACTTTATCACAATATGCACATTTTTTGAGAATGACCTGTATATATATATATATATATATATATATATATATATATATATATACACACACACACACACACACACACCCCCACACAAATGTTAATCTACCTGTTAATTTAACTTACTATTTTATGAACATGTCTGATACTATATTTTATCACAAAAACAAAAAACAAACCTGTAAAAACCATCACACCATAAAAGCAGCTATTAGTCTTAAAAACAGACTACATCTTGCCGCCTCCACTTCAGAATAGAGCTTACAGACTCACGCCTGCACCCTAGATTCTGTTTATCTGTGTTATCTAGTGGCCATGTTGTACTTGAATGTCTGGAGGAGGTCACATGCGATATAAATGAGCTCAGAGAGAGATGTCCCACCCTTCTGTGACCCCCGGACTGCTCAGAGAGACCAGGAGCACTTCTCTCGTCTTTTCAGCATAAATAATTCAACTGCCGGCTTTAGAGGTGGAGAACACAGAGGAGCTTTACTGTAGGAGTCAGCACACTGGAAAATCAATTATGTGCTAAATTTGATTAAAGGCCAGCTTAAGTCAAGATATGATGCCCTTCGAGTGTGTGTGTGCGTCCTCATATTAAATACGACATGACATTAATAGTGGATATAAAATAAACAAATGCAGTTTGTATATATTGTAATGACCTTGCACAACGGTTTTTAACGCTTATGGAATTAGTTCAGATTTACAGTTATCCAAAAGACATACACATACATAATAAATGTGCAGTCACATTAGTGAAACGTTGTAGACAAAAAGGTCACTTTTCTGTTGTAGTGACGTATGAAGTGCAGTCACTTTCTAAGCTCTATCTAAGTCACTTTCAAATGAAGCAGCTTTCTATTGGTCAACACCGCGAATCCACAACAACAGAGCTTCAAGATATCTCATCTATGACTCTCTTTCCCTTTCATTCAGGCCCAAAGCTGCATTATTACAAGTTTCAAGTTGAGACCACAGCAATGAAAATATCCTTTTAATGTATAATCATCTACGTCTTACTTGCAATTAATAATTTTTGACATTAAAACTATTTACTCTTATGTTGACAGATAGTTTCTTGTGTATGTGGTGGTGAATTTCTCTTCCCCCTGCTCAAAGCCTTGTGTAGTTTTTCACTCTTATTTCTCCTTTCCAGCCAAGACGTCTTTAGAGAGTCGTTAGAGACGGCACAGACGGAGCTAAAAGGTCGAAGAACAGCAAGTGCAATTTGAGAAAGCAAGAGAGAGAGAAAAACAGAGAAAGAGTGTGTTAGAGAAATTGAGAGAGGAGGATGGAAGGAGGGAGAGAGGGAAGAAAATAAGAGGATGAAGGGAAAAGGGAAGAGCATAGAGAGAGTCAGAGCTAAAATGTCGAGCGCTGAACTGTGAAGAAAGATCAGCCAGCTGTAGAAACCACTTCATAAAGATGGAGGGAAACAGAGAAAGCGAAAAACAGCATGAAGGAGAAGAGAGAGCTGGCACATGGCCTATAATGTTTCAAATGGATGCCGATGATAAAAATGATGTGGCTTGTGAAAAATCATTTGAATTTTTCTTCATTTGAAAGGAATGAAGATGTGAATATGAGAAAGCAGTAATGTGCTGTTAAGATATTCTACTCATCACCTTCTTCCAACAGACAGATGAGAGCAATTTCTCATTTTCCTTTACTGGAACTCTATTTCTGATCATTTCAAGGAGAAAAATGAGAGAGAAGGGATGCAAATAGCACTCACTTATACAGTAGCATATACCGAATTTTCCAGATTAAAAAGTCACACCTGAATCTAAGTCAGACTGGGAAAAAAATATTGATAAGACATTTTATAATTAACTGCATTCAAGAATAAATGTTAAATCTATTTATATAAAAGTTTAAAATAAACAAATTATAGTGGCATTCATTATAAACAACATTTATTATAAGCAACAATTTTTAATGAATCTAAAGTGAAACTCAATTACCGGTATGTAGAAAATGTAATAAACAAATAGAATGTGAGCCTTAGACTATCTAACAAAGAACAAACAGTTTTAAAGTTGAATATGAGGAGAGATAAAAACTGAAACCCACGAGATAAAACATTTCTCAAAGCACAAACCAGTCTAATTTGCCAACGTTGACCAGCACTTACCAAATTTGTAAAACAAAGAAAGTAAATGACTTTAGTTTTTTTTTTTATAAAAAAGAAAGAAAAAAAAAGCATTTCTGATCGACAGCAATTTTCTATTTAACCACATTTTCTTCTTACAGCTTATTTTTCTTAGGCTTCTTAAGGCAATCATTATCCAATAATAATAAAAGCAGATATTATTTATTAATTTATGTTCAAACCTACCTTTTTCCATGCAACTACATTATTTGATATATATCCTTTCTTCCAAATTAAGTCTTTCTATCTATCTATCTATCTTAGATTGATAGATCATTTGGAAGAAAGGATATATATATCATATAATTTATGTGTATATTATATATTATACACATAAATGCTATATATATATATATATATATATATATATATAAACACACACACACACACACACACACACATACATAAAGAAAAAAGAAAGAAAGAAAGAAAAAGAACTGAGGAATACACATTAGTAAGCGAGGAGGGAATAAGGTAAAAAGGAAGTAAGAAAAAAGGGAAGCAATAAGGGATAGATGGGTCGATGCATGTATGGAGGAATGGATGGATGAATTTATGTATGGATGGCCAGCCAGGAGTCGTTGGCAAGGCAGTAAGTATGTGTCAGAAACAGAGAATAAGACAGATAGCGGATCGGTGCTATTGCTCTCCTCTGGACGGACAAGCACAGAAAATGAACAGAATGGGATCTATCTACTTGATTTATTTGGCAAAACAATGTAATTCAATGGGATCCATTGCTATTTGTACCCCAAAATATCTTATTTTGTGTTCTGCAGAGGAAAGGTTAAACAGGTTTGGAACAACATCATTATTTGGAACATACATCAATAGGAGAGAAGAGAGAGTGAGGAAATGTACCTCTGTCTTCCAAAATGGCAAAAATGGCAAGAAAAAACTTGTCAAGCTGAACAAACAATATTTGATTAAGGCTGAATATACTGCTCATAACAATCAGTGGTAACAAATGGAGTGGAAAGTGGAAAAGAAAACGGCTTGATTTTTGTTACTGGGAAATGTCCTTTAAAGGCCCCAGCGGTGAGGTTAATGAAGCTACTTTGATAACACTGGAAGTCAGAAACATGAACACACACAGCTATAAATATTTCAGACCATAATCTTATAAAATCCCCGAAAAAGGTAAACCCATTGATCCAGAATACTCGCTCGGGGTGTCTATGGTGTGTGTCAGTCTGGATGCATGTTTGTTATTGGCACTGTATCCATGTATCCAAGATAAACTGATTAAAAGCATAATTGTGCACACATACACAAACGTGTGTTTTTTATATCATAGTATTTATAGTGAGCTAATGATATTTATGATCCTGTAACCCTGCCTTCTTTTCATTAAGACATTATTTAGTTGTTTATTAAGCTATTTTGTTGTGGAGACTATTCATAAGTGATTCAGTTTTTTTCTATTCCTGTATGGACATTTTGTTCTCACAAATAAAACGGCACATTAACAGTCTATTTACAAATCCGCATACTGTTCTCTAATATCTGCTAATGCACCCAAGGAATATGGGAAGAGCTCGTTAAAAATGTATGTTTCTTTTTGTTTAGTTTTTTGTCTTTTGTGCTGGTTGCATCGCAGCTTTAATCAGAATGACGGAGTGTCATAAATGATGCATGCTTTGCTTTACTTTTATCGTTTAAATCATAAAGCTGGTTTGGATCAGGACAGAGTAGGACGAAGAGAGGGTCCAAAACACAGCTGGGTCTCTGCAGTAGCGGTTTCAGAGCAGCCCTCCTGAAAACACCAAGCGATTTTATTATTATAGACGACAGCGGTGAAGGAGGGAGTGGATGAGAAATATATAACCACCAACTATTACCCTCATATTGGTGCTCAGCAACAATCTAATTAGATGCAAATCAGAGAAGGTTAAACCAAAGGGAGCTAGAAAAGATATTCACAATAACAGAGACTCACTGAGAAGTCTGGTCCACATTGCAGTGTACTGTATTTTGGCCAAGAACAGAGTACTTCGACAGGAAGAGACCGAATGACTGCAATGTAAAGGGATCAACAGAATTTTTTGAGTTCACCTGCATTTTAGAGAGAGTTTAATCTTTAATAGATTCAGAGGCTGTGCTGCAAATAATCTTTCACTTGGACAGACATCTTTGTAAATTTTCTGTCGTGTTCTATTTTTATCCATTAGATACGTAATGCTTGATTTTTTTAATGTGACATTAATCTAACAAGAACATATGTTGCAAAAGGTTTTTTTATTTCTACCATTTGTATGTTGCAACTTCTTTGCCTTCTTTTATTCCTTTTTCTAAACTAACAGTTTTCAATACAGCATTTATGAATCTAGATAAAAGGTATTTATACATACACTAATACAAATGATTAACATCAGTTACTGTATTATGAACAAACATTCATTAAAAATTAACAACTGTTACATTATGAATTAACATTAACCTTTATTTTAATAATATGTTATAAAAACTCTAGCCTCCAGTTTTATGTTTTTACGCAACAACCGTGATCATTTATTTTCAGAATTCTTTAATGATTGAGTTCAAAAGAACAATGTATTTGAAATAGAAATTATAATTGATTTAACGGTGACTTTTAACCAATTTTATGCATTATTACATAATAAAATGTTATTTATTTTTAATCTGGTAAATGACAGATCTTTTTTTGGTGGCCTCTGAATAGATAAACAACACGGGACTCCAAAAGAATAGATGTGACAAGACAAAATATGAAAACGATCGGAAACAAGAGGCTACCTTTATACCTTTTTTTGAATCCGTGAGTGCAGTACACCTACAAAGTGTTAGCACTCGTTAGCTTGTCAGTAGCGTTTTCATTCGAACCTATCGCTGTTTTCTTTTCTCCTCTCCTCTCCCTCGCTCCAGTTTTTCACAAGTTCATCAAACAACCGCAGTAAGAATATTTCATCAAGCACGGTGAGTAATGGCTTCTCCTGCTATTGTTATTTGCACCTCTTGCCACATGTACAGTTTATCTATCTCTGTCGCAGATGAGGGATTCACATGTGATAAATGCAGGGAAATAGTTAGGCTGACAGAGAAGATTTCAGAATTAGAGACACACATCCAAACTTTAATTGAGGACAGTAAGAATGTTAGGGCTCTAGATACGGCTTTGGATGCGTCTAGCTCAGGGATTCCTGTACATTGTTCGGTTCCGGCAACAGAGCCCCTGCAGCAGGGCAACTGGGTGACAGTGAGGCAGCGTAGTCGTGGGTCAAAACACCGCTCTTCTGTTCCGATCAAAACATTAAACAGGTTCTCCCCACTCAGTGATGCACCCACTGAGAAACCTGATGAAAGTGCTCTAGTTATTGGTGATTCTATTGTACGGAACGTGAATATAGAGACACCAGCCACCATAGTCAAATGTTTACCGGGAGCCAGAGCGCCTGACATCTTGGCAAATTTAAAAGTGCTGGCTAATGCCAAACGTAAATACAGTAAGATTGTTATTCATGCCGGCGTGTGAACTTGCAAACATGATGTCAGACACTGTAATATGCTCTGGTCCCCTCCCTGCTTACCGTGGTGATGAGATGCATAGCAGATTGTCATCACTCAATGGCTGAATGTCTAAGTGGTGCCCACAGAATAACATAGGTTTCAAAGACAATTGAACGAGCTTTTGGGGTAGACCTGACCTGTTGAAAAGAGATGGTCTTCATCCCTCCCGGGGTGGCGCCACTCTTCTCTCTAGAAATATGGCAAATAGTTTTAGTGTTTATACTTGACTAACGGGGGCCCAGGTCAGGAAGCAGACAGACTGGCTAAACCAACCGTCTGCGAGCTGCCTCACGTCACAGAGGTCAGCTTATTCTCAGCACATAGAGACTCTTTCACCTAGATATCACACTATAGAGACTGTGTCTGTTCCCCGAACTAGAAAATTTAATTGAAAATTGATTAACAATTTAATTGAGGTTCAACAAATAAAAAACAGATGCAATACGGATAAACAAATTATAAAGCTTGGCTTATTGAATATCAGATCCCTTTCTACGAAAACACTTTTTGTAAATAATATGATCACTGATCATAATATAGATGTGCTCTGTTTGACAGAAACCTGGCTAAAACCTGATGATTACATTATTTTAAATGAGTCCACCCCCCAAGATTACTGTTATAAACATGAGCCGCTCGTTTGAAGTAATGGTGCTACATATAACATTATCCAGAGAAACAAATGTTAATCATAAATCCCCTGTTATGTTTGTACTGGCTACTGTATACAGGCCACCAGGGCACCAGACAGACTTAATTAGACATTCTGAACTCTATTGGGGTTAGACAACACGTTTCAGGACCTACTCATTGTCGAAATCATACTCTAGATTTAATACTGTCACATGGAATTGATGTCGATAGTGTTGAAATTATGCAGCCAAGTGATGATATCTCAGATTATTGTTTAGTTTTGTGCAAACTTCATATAGCCAAAATTGTAAATTCTACTTCTTGTTACAAGTATGGAAGAACCAACACTTCTACCACAAAAGACTGCTTTTTTAGTTATCTTCCTGATGTATCCAAATTCCTTAGCATATCCAAAACCTCAGAACAACTTGATGATGTAACAGAAACTATGGACTCTCTCTTTTCTAGCACTTTAAATACAGTTGCTCCTTTACGCTTAAGGAAGGTTAAGGAAAACAGTTTGACACCATGGTATAATGAGCATACTCGCACCCTAAAGAGAGCAGCCCGAAAAATGGAGCGCAGCTGGAGGAAAACAAAACTAGAGGTATTTCGTATTGCTTGGCGGGAAAGTAACCTATCCTACAGAAAAGCATTAAAAACTGCTAGATCCGATTACTTTTCTTCTCTTTTAGAAGAAAACAAACATAACCCCTGGTATTTATTCAATACAGTGGCTAAATTAACGAAAAATAAAGCCTCAACAAGTGTTGACCTTTCCCAACACCACAGCAGTAATGACTTTATGAACTACTTTACTTCCAAAATCGATACTATTAGAGATAAAATTGCAACCATTCAGCCGTCAGCTACAGTATCGCATCAGACAGTGCACTATAGACCCCCTTGAGGAACAGTTCCACTCATTCTCTACTATAGGAGAGGAAGAATTGTATAAACTTGTTAAATCATCTAAACCAATAACATGTATGTTAGACCCTATACCATCTAAGCTCCTAAAAGAGGTGCTTCCAGAAGTCATAGATCCTCTTCTGACTATTATTAATTCCTCATTGTCATTAGGATATGTCCCCAAAACCTTCAAACTGGCTGTTATTAAGCCTCTCATCAAAAAACCACAACTTGACCCCAAAGAACTAGTTAATTATAGACCAATCTCGAATCTCCCTTTTCTGTCCAAGATACTAGAAAAGGTGGTATCCTCACAATTAAAAATGGTATATGTGAGGATTTCCAGTCAAGATTCAGACCGTATCATAGTACTGAGACTGCTCTCCTTAGAGTTACAAATGATCTGCTCTTATCATCTGATCGTGGGTGTATCTCTCTATTAGTTTTATTGGATCTTAGTGCTGCGTTTGACACAATTGACCACAACATTCTTTTGCATAGACTTGAACACTTTGTTGGCATTAATGGAAGTGCATTAGCATGGTTTAAATCGTACGTATATGACCGCCATCAGTTCGTAGCAGTGAATGAAGATGTATCATATCGATCACAAGTGCAGTATGGAGTACCTCAAGGCTCAGTACTAGGGCCGCTACTCTTCACACTCTATATGTTACCCTTGGGAGATATCATCAGGAAACATGGTGTTAGCTTTCACTGTTATGCTGATGATACTCAGCTCTATATTTCTTCGCGGCCCGGTGAAACACACCAATTTGAAAAACTAATGGAATGCATAGTCGATATTAAAAACTGGAGGACGAGTAATTTATTACTGCTAAATTCTGAAAACAGAGGTGTTAATTATAGGACCTAAAAACTCTGCTTGTAATAACCTAGAAAACTGTCTAAGACTTGATGGTTGCTCTGTCAATTCTTTGTCATCAGTTAGGAACCTAGGTGTGCTATTTGATCGCAATCTTTCCTTAGAAAGCCACGTTTCTAGCATTTGTAAAACTGCATTTTTCCATCTCAAATACATATCTAAATTACGGCCTATGCTCTCAATGTCAAATGCAGAAATGTTAATCCATGCATTTATGACCTCAAGGTTAGATTATTGTAATGCTTTATTGGGTGGTTGTTCTGCACGCTTAGTAAACAAACTACAGCTAGTCCAAAATGCAGCAGCAAGAGTTCTTACTAGAACCAGGAAGTATGACCATATTAGCCCGGTCCTGTCAACACTGCACTTGCTCCCTATAAAACATCGTATAGATTTTAAAATATTGCTTATTACTTATAAAGCCCTGAATGGTTAAGCACCTCAGTATTTGAATGAGCTCCTTTTACATTATAATCCTCTACGTCCGCTACGTTCTCAAAACTCAAGGAATTTGATAATACCTAGAATATCAAAATCAACTGCGGGCAGCAGATCCTTTTCCTATTTGGCGCCTAAACTCTGGAATAACCTACCTAACATTGTTCGAAAGGCAGACACACTCTTGCAGTTTAAATCTAGATTAAAGACCCATCTCTTTAACCTGGTTTACATATAAAATACTAATATGCTTTTAATATCCAAATCCGTTAAAGGATTTTTAGGCTGCATTAATTAGGTTAACCGGAACCAGGAACACTTCCCATAACACCCTATGTACTTGCTACATCATTAGAAGAATGGCATCCGCTAATATTTGTCTGTTTCTCTCTTATTACGATGTCACCGTAGCCACCAGATCCAGTCTGTATCCAGATCAGAGGGTCACTGCAGTCACTCGGATCCAGTACGTATCCAGACAAGATGGTGGATCAGCACCTAGAAAGGACCTCTACTGCCCTGAAAGACAGCGGAGACCAGGACAACTAGAGCCCCAGATACAGATCCCCTGTAAAGACCTTGTCTCAGAGGACCACCAGGACAAGACCACAGGAAACAGATGATTCTTCTGCAAAATCTGACTTTGCTGCAGCCTGGAATTGAACTACTGGTTTTGTCTGGTCAGAGGAGAACTGGCCCCCCAACTGAGCCTGGTTTCTCCCAAGGTTTCTTTCTCCATTTTTCGGTTCCTTGCTGCTGTCGCCTCTGGCTTGCTTAGTTGGGGTCACTTCATCTACAGCGATATCGTTGACTTGATTGCAAATAAATGCACAGACACTATTTAACTGAACAGAGATGACATCACTGAATTCAATGATGAACTGCCTTTAACTATCATTTTGCATTATTGACACACTGTTTTCCTAATGAATGTTGTTCAGTTGCTTTGACGCAATGTATTTTGTTTAAAGCGCTATATAAATAAAGGTGACTTGACTTGATACCTGTGCTGAGTTGACAGAATTTCTCTGAATCAATAATGACAAAAAAATAATAAAAATTTCAGTCGGAAATTGTTCTAAAGTAAAGGTAATGGACTGAGAACTAAAAATACATAAAGGTGGAAGTGTTGAAGTGCCAACAATTTCCCAGCAAAATAGCTTCTGGGAGATTTTGCTGAATGCTGGCACTGATTGAAAAAAGAAAAGAATGACCCTTTTAAAAATGGCCTATAACAAAATCATTCAGCCGAACTGTCGACTACTGTCCCTTTCTTTCATGTCCTCTTTTTTCACATTACAGACCCATTCATTCACATTTACTGAACTGTGATTTCTTAGAAAGACCAGGTCTATGCACACATCGGATCGAGCAAACTCCTGCGGAGAAGAAAATTAAGAAGTGATCGTCTTAATGGTGGTCTCCTTACATCTCTAGGATCAAATCTGCCTAGTCTGACAGATTCTGACCGTGTACTATTCCTTCAAATTTAATTTTTACATCAATTTGCTTTGAACGTTGTAATTGAAGCTTTCTTGTCAGTGGAGCGGTGTCGCCTGTACAAATGTTTTACAAGATAATTTCAATAGCACGACAGACACGACTGTCATATTAAACAAACAGACACATGCAGTGCATAACTAGAAAAAATTAATAACAGGCCACTTAAAATTGTAGGGAAAAAATATATAATAAATGAACACAATAACCTACATAATAACTTCAAAATTTCCCCTCTATTTTCGATTGTTGTTCTTAATTAAACAAAATAATCTCCATAAAAAACAACCTCATCACAGAGAATAATAAAAGCCATGCTTATTCAACATGATTCATATTCTGCAGCAATAAGTCCATTATAAAACACAAGCTTATTATGAGCGAGAACAATGCACATCAGATCGCCCAATACAAACAGAGACGGGGTGAGCAGTACTTAATTGCTCCCGGTAAAGAAAGCCAATTGACTGGCATTGATGAGTCTATTCAAATATAATCGGTGAGGAAAAAGGAAGCACAGGGGCTGAGGTGTGACCGAATATGTGTGGAGAAGACAGAGCTGAAGTAGTCAAAGGTGAATGATACTTGATTACTTTTGAGAAGATGACACGTTGCCATTCGTTCCTGTGTAATGGCATCATTGGTTGGAAGATCTCGCTTAATCACGTATGCAACCCCAAGTGGGAAAAGATGTTGTTTGGAATTAGTTTTACAGTGATCTTAATGTGTTTTAACATTGGAAGAGGTTAATAAAATAAATTAATAAAAAAAAAAACATCTAACATTATGACAGCTGCAACTACTCTTCTGAGAATGCAGCAAAATGTCAGGCTTTCAGTAAGCAACAGTTTAGAAGGGGAAACGAGGACACGCTGTTTGTACGTGTGTGTGTGTGTGTGTGTGCCGAGGCTGGAGTATGGCAGGAGGGTTACTAAATAAATCAATGTCTTGAGCATTCAGAGGGGAAGCAAATTCCCTCTAGCACTGAAATCAGATTGTGCTGATAGATTACAACAAGATAAACTTACTGGCTACCACAACACAGAAGAACAAGACACAAACCACAAATCACAACATTTTGTTTGATTAATTAATTGTCCTACGAATAAATGTGATTAATGGTATAACATAAATTGTATAATAAAAAAAAGAATAATTTGTTCAGGTTTTCAATAATAATAATAATAATAATATATATATATATATATATATATATATATATATATATATATATATATATATATATATATATAATGTAAGGATTTGTAAACAAATTATGCACAGAAATAGAACGATAATATTGTGAATACTTAAAAATATGTACTACTAGTACAAATATGTACTAGTAGTACATATCTGTCCCAAATTCCTCACTTTGGTGCATTAATGAATCAATATTAAAATGAAGTGAATCTTGAGAGCTATCGTTCATAAGTACGAGTTCATAATACACCACTGCACCATAAAAAGAGACATAAAAATACACATTTCCTGCACAATACACAAATTCATGGTATTTGCACAATGATATTAATACAACCACAATTCATGATCAGGCACAATACTTTAGAACACCACAACTGAAGCATATACAAGTATGTGCACACAAAAACACGAGCACGCACACACACACACACACACACACATACAAAGCATCTTGTTAGCTCAGAATGAATAACTAAAAAAAAAAAAAAAAAAAAAAGTCAACAGCATACTCAAATTCACCTATTCCTTTCTTTCTGGCTTTCCTCTATCTCTCTGCCAGGTTTGGAGATGAAAGCACATCACCCTTACCCCGAGAGAAGGAGATTACCCTCATTTTAAGTGAGCTCTTCTCAGTTTCATGGCTTTATCTGATCTAGAGTCAGTGAGAATGTGAGCTCTAATTGATCCTTCTGAGACCCAGCTTATCCAGTCAGTTCCCTAGTCAGTATTTGGGCTATGATGAATTTTTACATGAACCCTAACAGCATCGCGGTGAGCTGTGGTGGTAGCGTAGTGGTTCAAGCTGTGCTCTATGATCAGGCTATGATAAGGGGCCTTGTTAAAAACAAACTTCATATTCTCGATCTGAACGTTAGGATCCTTTGGAAGGATATACAAGTGCACACAGTCACAGGTTTAGACAGATTTTCCACGTTACTTCTATCATTAGGTGTTTGGTGTTAGTAACTGTCAGACTTGGTCCTCTTTGCTTCACAGTGGATTCATTTACTGAATATTTACACCATCTGACATGTAAATGTGGGCTGTCATAAACTAATCTATCAATCCAACTGACTTCAGCAAATTCAGAAAGACCGTTTTTACATCTTATTTTTAATAAATGTATTGGGAATGAAGTTTTGAAACTCTTATTTCAAAAGATCCAGGAAATTATCACCCCTTCAAAATTTTTACGTTTGTAAGTTGCTTTAGATTAAAAGCGTGTAGAAAAATGCTAATTAATCAAATCATGTTTCCAAGGTCTCTGGGAAGAGTCTACCTGTATTAATGTGTAGCCATTCCGACAACAGCTATTGCTTATCTAGCCCTCTAGCAGAGCTGAGAGGATAAACTAAGTGATGGCGCTGTGAGGGCTTGGCTTTTATCTGACCTGCAGTCAGTGAGAGATAGAGGTTACAGTCAGAGCTCTGATAGCACATATCTGATTCAAAGTCCATTCTTGTGTCAACAGTTAGTTTAGTTATATTGAATCCACATTACTAGTGACAGCGGTGGTTAGCTGAAAAGAATACACCTTTGACCATTAGAACTGGCCAGCAATGGGTTGTGAATGACATCCCTTTTTTTCAAATAGGACAGAAATACTTCCAACTTCCAATACACAACCTGGAGGCCACTTTAAAAAATGCTGAATGAATAAAATGGCCTGGTAAAATACTCTTCAATCTGTAACCTTCTCAACTTTGTTAACTTCACTAAACCTTTTGATAATTAATTCTGATTAATCTATCAATTTAATGTAATTTTAAATAGTTTTAAACCTGCTCTGCAAGTGAACAATGTGGCTACCGCTCTCATTATAATAAGTGCAGCAATGTTGGTATTGTTAACTTAAACTAAAATTAAATAAAAAAAACTTCATTAATTGAAATGTATAAAAAAAAAATAATGAAAAACTGAAATTTAAATGAAAATTGTGTTGCATAAGGCAGTTTTTTTATTAATATAACTATTCGTCGTTGAAATGTAAAGATTTAACTCCAGGCATGCTACTAGTAAGGTTTAGTGATGTTTTATTTACACATCAACAGAAAACAGCATAGACTAAAAGAGTGATGTTGGAACTAAAGAATCAGCATCGGTTCTTCAAAATGAAGATTCAAATTATCAAATCAAATCATTTTAGCTTTAATTAAAACATTGTTCCTGTACATCGCCTGTTAGAGTGTTAAACTGGAAATGCCAAAGTCACGGATTAGGTTCCCAGAAAACACATAATGAAGGGAAATGCATGAAATGGAAACAGAATTCTCAAAAGGTCCACTTTGTGGTTACTTAACCATGGGGCGAGAGAAAACGCAGTCAGAATGAAACTTACATCAG
Organism: Carassius carassius; assembly: GCF_963082965.1. Classification (NCBI taxonomy): domain Eukaryota; kingdom Metazoa; phylum Chordata; class Actinopteri; order Cypriniformes; family Cyprinidae; genus Carassius; species Carassius carassius. Next base: position 10,240,786 of record NC_081772.1, on the reverse strand, counting down.
TGATGCTTTTGATCTGATCCTGGGTCAGTGTGCGCAGATGCTCATCGTCATTCTCTGTCATCAGCTTCAGAGCGGCCAGCTTAATCCCAGCGTTCAACAGCAGAGACGAAATGTACCCAACGCACTAAAATAAACACAAGTGAAGAGTGAATGTCACGCTACAATCAACATACTGTAGCAGATCTGAACTCACAGTAACATGTTACAGGAAGATCTAATGAAGTGACATTCAGCCAAGTACAGTGACCCATACTCAGAATTTGTGCTCTGCATTTAACCCATCCGAAATGCACACACACACAGAGCAGTGAACACACACACACACTGTGAGCACACACCCGGAGCAGTGGGCAGCCATTTATGCTGCGGCGCCCGGGGAGCAGTTGGGGGTTCGATGCCTTGCTCAAGGGCACCTAAGTCGTGGTATTGAAGGTGGAGAGAGAACTGTACATGCACTCCCCCCACCCACAATTCCTGCCGGCCCGGGACTCGAACTCACAACCTTTCGATTGGGAGTCCGACTCTCTAACCATTAGGCCACGACTTCCCTTAAATACAAAGTTAGGAGCATTTTCAGCATCTTCACAGTATCTTTTTTTGACATTAAACTTGCCGTCAGTGCTGTTTGTGTGCAGTGATGATGACAGCCACACTCTTACCTGGGGGTTAAGTTTGTGTTTGGTCGGGTAAAGCGATCGGCACATAGTTAGAACCTCATTCCCAATGCTGATTTGAGCAAGGCTTGAGGAGTATGCAAGCAGGGCGGATGTAAGACACACCCAGGGGTTCTTCTCTGTCTCCAACCTGTTTAGAGAGAGACACCGGTGTCTGAAGGTGTTCAAAAAACCAACACGTAAAAACAGGCCAGTGTTAAAGATGCAATGAGATGAAATAAGAATCATGAATGTTCATGTGGCACCGTGAAACTTTTAATAGGAATGCATCTGTATAATTAAAAAATAATCCAGTCATAATTATCATGGCATATTACAAGCGTGCAGCTACAAAACTGTGCATATGCTTATCTCCTGAACTCTTGCAAGAAATGAGAGAAGCATTTTAACAAACTCTACTGCCAACCGAGATTAACACACTATCATAATCAAATGCAATCGCACACACACTGATTCCACTTATAATTGAAGTTGGCCTTTCATACACAGAATGTGTTCAACAGTACTATAGATAGTAACACAATACAGTTACATGGAACCTGGAAAACTAAATTACATTCATTACAGTAGTTAAAAGATACATGAACTGGCTATGAAAACTTCTTTAAAGGAATGGTTCACTAAAAAAATGCTAAATTCTCTCATCATTTACATATTTTTAAACCTATATGCTGTCATTTTAACACAAACAGAGAATTTCAAAGAATCTTCACCTAGATCTTCTCTATAAATGATTTTAACTATAAAAGCACCATGAAAGGTGCCTTAAATTAGTCTATATAACTCATGCACTGTATTAGAAGTCTTCTAAAGTCATAAAATGACATTTAAGTTGAGCTGCTACAGCTCTCAAATCACAGGTACTGAAGCAAGCTTGACTTTGTGGTTTTTGGTTACAAGAAATGCAAAACCCAATTATGTTTGATATTACTAACATCCAATCTATGCCATTACCATATTTCATTTAGTTGACTTAAATCATGCAAAGCTATCGTATGACTTCAGAAGATAATAGCATATGAGGCATAGACCACTTTTATTATGTTTTTCTTTTTCTTGCCATTTTCTGTAATTTAACTGGTCACTATAAGATGACAAAATTCTCATATTGTATTTCATAGAAAAACAACAGCAAGTTTAGAATGACATTAGAGTAAATGAATAATCATTTTCATTTTTTTATTGTCTTATCTATGGAGACCTCATGAATATAAACTAAAAGTACCACCAAAACTTTGATGTGAACTCATTAGGAGAATAATCTGAGGAATAGTTCAGCCAAAAATTACAATTTCTTTTACTCCCCATGTGCCATTCTGAAACTGTATGACTTACTTTCTACTGTGCAACAAAAAATATGTTTTAAAGCATGTTTGTAGCCAAACAGGTGACCATTAATTTCCATTGTAGGAACAAAAGAATAATCTTATTTTATGTTTCACAGAAGAAAGTAAGTCATACAGTTTTGAAATGACATAAAGGTGAGTAAAAGACAACAGAACTATCCCTTTAAGACTCGACAAGCAACGGTTCTACTGAATGAAAACTGCAGAGCTCTAATGGGAAAAAAATTAAGATATATTTTAAAAGGATCATGGTGTGGCCAGTGTCTTGTATTCTCTAAGAAAAGACTGTTACCCAGAGCTCTGCGGTGTGTCGATTTCAATTGATTTCCATTCGGATGGCCTTTTCTGGGACTTACTAAAGCAAGACAGAATGAGGAGCAACAAGACAGGTGTTCAGGAGACAGCAAATGTGCCATCTGAATCTTAAGAGATGAAACACAAATGGCGCACATGGTCACATGTGAACTTCTGTGAATACATGAATGTATAGTCAAGCTCTCCTTTATCCTCTCTACAGTTGACTCCCTATCGCACTCACCTTTTGTTTAAATGCCAAAGAGCATAATGACGAACGCACCAAAACTCACATTAACACACAACCCTCTTTGTTCTTCTCTAAGAATGTTAATTTTAAACTCTTCATGAAAACAAAAAACCTCAAGCTATTTGAAAATGTGGCACAATGCATAATCGGCTGGCTTATATTCTCTGTATCTATTTATTGATCTGAATACAAAACAGCTCTCCGATCATCAGCGCAAACTCTGATAGCCTCAACTTTAACCTCAAAAACTCATTCAGAACTGACCTCATCAAACCTGCAATCACACTTAATGGTCTTACAGCACTTTAATTCAAAGACATCTAATGAGAAAATATGTACTGTATATATAAATATAAAAATAAATATTTCTGAAAGAAAATCAAAGAACAACAGAGATTCATAAGGATATTATTTTGAAAAATAAATCCAGCTTGTGGCAAATGTATATATATTGCACGCATACTGGTCTCTTTAAAATACCTGTTTCTGATTGGTCAATCATAGCATTCTTACAGTCAAATATTTAGTATAATGAGCAAATGTCTCCAAAATTTTTAATTACGTTTTATTTATCTGTTAAGTATCTGTGTAATTAGTGGGATAATGTAGTTTTAATTGGTCTGGTCTGTATTAATATTTTGTGACAATGACCTGCTGACTGTACATTATACCTTATATAATAACTTTTAGGAAGTGAATATTTATATTGGAAATCGAGTGTGAACACCAAAGTCTCACCTGCTCTTGTCAGTCACTGGTGGCCACGCCTGTAGGAGGAGCATAAGGTGTTGAAACTCCTCCCATTTACTGCTAGACTCCAAGAGTTCCAGGAACAAAGAGTATCGCTTGTCCTCACTCTCGACATCTTTCATCTCACACTGAGAAAAGAAGGGAAGCAGAGAGAAAGTTCCGTGACTTAATATTATGTCTTAAATTAATATTAAAATTAAAGGGGAAGTTAACATTAACAACAGACTCATTAAAACTTTCTGAGGGAATCCATGGCTTGAAAATGCGAATTCTCTTCCTGGTTTTTAGGACTGTGAACTGAACAGCTATATCAAGCACAAGACTAAAATGCATGACCAAACAGTAAATATGCAAATCTTTGGGACTGAAAGCAGAAGATAAAGTATTTGGCTTATCAGCTAATCATAAGCCAATACTAAATCTGTGAGAGGCAGAACATCTTTCAGGCTACAGTACTAAAAGGTAAAGACAGCATGTTTACAGATGGAGAGAGCTGGCAGGAGAATGCACGAATAGCAGACGGGCTAAAATTGAAGAAAAAAAAACTGAGATCGAAAGAGTAGGAGAGAGGGCTTGAAACAGCTAGACTGGCGCGCGCGCACACACACACACACACACACACACACACACACACACACACACACACACAGAGAATGCAATGACTTTTGAGGCAAAAGAAGTGAATTCTCCCTTGTGGTGACTCTTATTCTTGTTCTCCTCAAAAAGAAAGAGGCGGAGAGAGAAAGTAATTAATTTCCCTTCAGTGCAACGTGAGCGCAATTTAACAGCTGAGAAAATGTCTGATTTCTGATGGGAAACACAAAAAAAAGTCAGAGCCATTCCATGCCTAGGTACTAGCATGCTCCAAGTAATGACAGAATATAGCTGAAAACTCAGGGGGGAGGTCTTAGTTGCAGTAAAACCAAAGGAGATATGACAACTGTATTGGTTTGCAATTGTGACAAAGGTAATAAAACACATGTAATATGCGTCCACTTGTGCCATACACAGGACAATAACATCATGTCTATTTGAACAAACACTTTTTTGAATCCTCCTCAAAATTTTAAACCAAGTACACTATAAATGCAAAAAAATACATTTTCAGTTTTTTTATTTTTTTTTATTTTAATGGTTTATTTAAAAGGGGACAGTGCAGTTTCATAAATCACATTAACAAACATGGTTAAAAAATACAGAATTAGCCAAAAGGCAATTTTTCATCTGTAGTCCCCTGGCCAAGATGTAAAAAAAGCATTAAAGTACGCACAAGAAAATACATTTACAAGTCTATGGCAAATTAACTACAATATACGTAACTACAATATAAATGACACTGTAAAATAACAAGGTACACTGTACCTGTTACAATAATAAGACACACAAAAAACAAATTTTCAAAAAGGCTATAGTATATAAAATATATAATACAGCTCAATAGGCTCGGCTTTTAATGTTGGCAGACATAATTGTTAATGAGCCAAATTTTCAATTTCAACCATTTATGCATATAGTACCTTTCAAATGCAACATTTTCTGAAACAAAATGTATACAGAGTTGCAACTTATGTAAAATGAATTTCAATCATTTAGGAACAAGCCATATTTATACAGTCGTGGCCAAAAGTTTTGAGAATTACGTAAATATTGGAAATTGGAAAGGTTGCTGCTTAAGTTTTTATAATAGCAATTTGCATATACTCCAGAATGTTATGAAGAGTGATCAGATGAATTGCATAGTCTTTCTTTGCCATGAAAATTAACTTAATCCCAAAAAAACCTTCCACTGCATTTCATTGCTGTCATTAAAGGACCTGCTGAGATCATTTCAGTAATCGTTTTGTTAACTCAGGTGAGAATGTTGACGAGCACAAGGCTGGAGATCAGTATGTCAGGCTGATTGGGTTAGAATGGCAGACTTGACATGTTAAAAGGAGGGTGATGCTTGAAATCATTGTTCTTCCATTGTTAACCATGGTGACCTGCAAAGAAACGCGTGCAGCCATCATTGCGTTGCATAAAAATGGCTTTACAGGCAAGGATATTGTGGCTACTAAGATTGCACCTAAATCAACAATTTATAGGATAATCAAGAACTTCAAGGAAAGAGGTTCAATTCTTGTAAAGAAGGCTTCAGGGCATCCAAGAAAGTCCAGCAAGCGCCAGAATCGTCTCCTAAAGAGGATTCAGCTGCGGGATCGGAGTGCCACCAGTGCAGAGCTTGCTCAGGAATGGCAGCAGGCAGGTGTGAGCGCATCTGCACGCACAGTGAGGCCAAGACTTTTGGAAGATGGCCTGGTGTCAAGAAGGGCAGCAAAGAAGCCACTTCTCTCCAAAAAAAACATCAGGGACAGATTGATCTTCAGCAGAATGTATAGTGAATGGACTGCCGAGGACTGGGGCAAAGTCATATTCTCTGATGAAGCCCCTTTCCGATTGTTTGGGGCATCTGGAAAAAGGCTTGTCCGGAGAAGAAAAGGTGAGTGCTACCATCAGTCCTGTGTCATGCCAACAGTAAAGCATCCTGACACCATTCATGTGTGGGGTTGCTTCTCATCCAAGGGAGTGGGCTCACTCACAATTCTGCCCAAAAACACAGCCATGAATAAAGAATGGTACCAAAACAGCCTCCAACAGCAACTTCTTCCAACAATCCAACAACAGTTTGGTGAAGAACAATGCATTTTCCAGCACGATGGAGCACCGTGCCATAAGGCAAAAGTGATAATTTTTGAAGTGGCTCGGGGACCAGAATGTTGAAATTTTGGGTCCATGGCCTGGAAACTCCCCAGATCTTAATCCCATTGAGAACTTGTGGTCAATCCTCAAGAGGCGGGTGGACAAACAAAAACCCACTAATTCTGACAAACTCCAAGAAGTGATTATGAAAGAATGGGTTGCTATCAGTCAGGATTTGGCCCAGAAGTTGATTGAGAGCATGCCCAGTCGAATTGCAGACGTCCTGGAAAAAAGAAGGGCCGACACTGCAAATACTGACTCTTTGTAAAAATGTCATGTAATTGTCGATAAAAGCCTTTGAAACGTATGAAGTGCTTGTAATTATATTTTAGTACATCACAGAAACAACTGAAACAAAGATCTAAAAGCAGTTTAGCAGCAAACTTTTTGAAAACTAATATTTATGTAATTCTCAAAACTTTTGGCCACGACTGTATATGGAGTGAATGAAAAGATTGCAATAATTTCATCATATTGGCTTGAATGTCTCTAATTCCCACACTTCCTTTCACTCTCTCCCTGTATCTTGTCTCACTGTTATTCACTGATGTGAAAATCAAGTTGACACCTCAGCCCGAATATTTTCAACACCATAATTCCATTCAACCACCAACCTACACATTCAGACGATTAATAACCTGCCTATTAAACCCATTACAGCCAATCATGTTTGACCTACATTTATTATGATCTGAGAATAATCACTGAGGCAACACCTAAACACAGCAAGCATTCTAGAGACCAATCAGTCTCTCTCCTAATTGGATAAATGGAGCTGGTAAACTGAGGCCCTGCAGTTCAAAGGCCTCCGGGGCTCTTCAGTTTTCTATTAAAATGTTTTGGTAAGAACATAAACACATATTAATTGGCCTAATTGTTGCTTCTCGTTTATATGAAATACAAACAGCAATAGGCTGGGGTTTTAGCAGAGAACAATGCACATATAAAAGGTTAAATGAGGTTATATGTCTAATTCTCTGCCAAACTTCATCAATGTCCCTGGCAATGTTCTCAGTGTTGATTGTGTTGAAAAACTTAAAAGCTAATCAGTGACAAAGTAACACACCAGATCAATCAGTTCCACTGGCCTTCTGGAATTCCCCTAGGTAGACTAGTCAGTGCACACTTAGTAGAAGATGTGCCTTAACTAGAAGAAACACTCAAGATGACGTGCTCAAAAGTAACGCCAGACATTTTCACACTTTAAAATATTAACCTTACATTATATACAATTTCAACTTTGCAAGGAATGAATGTTTTGAAAAAAGCAAAAAAAAAAAAAAAAAACGAAGAAAAAAAGCTATTATTTTAATTTAATATATAAAATTTGGCTGAAAAAAAAGAATTACAAATAATTGGAAACTTTCTGTAGAGCATGATATTTCAATATTTCAGCAGAGAAAGCAGGCTGGGATTTTAGCAAAGAACTCTTCACTTATCTGAGGTGCTACTTTAAATGCCTAATCCTCTGCTAAGCTTCATCGATGTCCTTGACAACATTCTCAGGTAGAGATGGCAGGTCAAAAAACCCATAAGCTAATCAGTGACAAAGTCGAAGGTTTCCTGTGACCATCTTCACCTTTCAAATGCAGAATTCCCCTAGAGAGGCTAGTCAGTGCACTCACTTAGTAGAATATAAGCCTAAACCAGAATCAATGACAGCGTGTGCTGAAAGCATATCCAGACAGATCCACACTAAAATCACCAACATACACTTCTGAGAAAGAACGAGAGAGACAGGGAGGTTAGAAGAGGACAAAATATGGAATAAAGCGGGTCTGTTTCACTGAACTACGTCCACGCAAATCAGCGTGAGAACAGGAGGGAAAGATGAGAATAAAATAATATGACATATTTTCCGCCCTCCCGTATCCAATCATCCTTTAAAACACACCCCAGGGGAGATGAAGAAAGACCGCACTGGTGCAGCCATTCTCCCTGCTTTCAGAGCATCTGCCCACGCCGCCAAAAGACAATCTGTGTGTGTTTGTGTGGAGGGGGATCCTTAGACAAATTGAATGAGTTTGCAGTGGTGCCATCAAGCTACGCCACACTTCAAGGCATCCACCCACTCCAATGCTCCCCCACCTGCAGGAAATCTCCCTGCCACATGCAGAAACACAACAACTGCACATTTAAGGGTTAGTTAGTGTGTGCACATCCGTTTGAGTCCATCAATGTGGAAATTCTCATAGTCATTTGCTGTGTTGGACCAAGTTGCACCTTTTAACTCTGCTGGGCTCCATCTCAGCCTGTGACAGTTAATGGTTGCCTACCCACACACATAAACATACCACTCCAACCGTGAGGAGCTTTTAGTTAAATAGCACCAAATAGTAAAAGGCTGCCTGACTGTGGAAAGAAAAATCATCTTGAATGAAATATAAAGCCTTCTTCAGTTGTTTTGCCTCATCTCTCTAAATGCAAAAATAGCAGACAGTTAGCAAAACGGCATTGACAGTTGCGGCTCTCTGGGTGCTGTATATATCAGAGATGGCTGGCTGGTAATTACCAGCCTTTAGCTGGACAGAACAAGAGTGGTCCCTTTTGTTTTCGGCATGTTCGTACTTCAATGGCTACAAAGCTTCTAATCTGTCAGGCTGGCACTGGGAAGGAGACAGGAAGTAGTGTTGCCGAAGAGATGGATCTCTATTGATCACTGTAGTATTTAGGCATTATAAGTGCATATTGACAAACTGAATATGCTCGTACTTGTGATTGTAGTTATATTTAGACATGCTAGCTAGCCCAAATGTGTTTGTAGGCTTATGAATAGGATTACACATCAATGCACAGGCATAAACAATTTGGCATGCAAGTGCACGCACACACACACACACACACACACACACACATTCACAAACTGTCTGACAAATTGATTTGATAGGCAACAGACGACCACTCATTATAGGGAGGGGCGAAAGAGGAGTAAAAAAGGTGGGTGTAAAGAGAATTTCAGGGCATAAACACAAGCTCTCTTCTTCTGAAAGGAAGAGTAAAGAGCAGATCTCTCTATCACAGAGAAAACAGCAGAAGACGGGCAGCTGCACAGAACTCCCACGTTAGCCTGTGGCAGATAGTTTAGGTCCTGGATTCTGATTGGTTAATAGGGCTTCCAGTCATGCTAAAATACATTTAGACTAGGGTTGGGCCAATAGGGGATACCATCACACACTGATGGTGTTGATGTCAAGCCGACATGGTGATCCCCCCACCCCACCATACCCCCAGCAATCAGAAAATGACGTACACGGAACCCCTAAAGGGAATAAATACGAGAAATCCCTCACAGTTATATCACTGGGTAATTATACTACATATATTTCGGGCATCAGGGAGCCACTATTATGCCTGACATTGAAACTACTTTTCAGTGCACAAACTTTTTTTTTTTAGTTTCACTTTCACTTTCGAGATTTGCGATTGCATGTAACATTTGTCTGTTTATACTATAGAACGGCAGTACTTACAACAAATTTTACAAGATTAGATATTTGTCAGTGGTGATGAGGATTTGCAAATCATTCGCCATCATCCTCAGTCATCACTCCTTACTTGGTTTATGTGGTAAGCTAAGTTTTATGTACTATAATGAAACAGAAAGCCGTTACACCGTGTCTACACCGAACGTGACAGTTGTCGTGTTACACTGTGCCGCATCAGCTAAAGTCTGTCTACACTGGACACGACAAAGCGACACCTGAAAATCATTTGAAATTTGTGTCAGCAAATTATAAATAGAACATGGCATTCGGTTTTTTTTGTCTGGGATTAGTTTTTTGTCGTGTAGCACTGCATCCAGTGTAGACAGCCTCACTGATTATAATAAGTTCTATAATCTGATCTATATATAATGAATCTCTATTACACGTAGATCAGTGGTTCTATAATATTTTGTTGTGCCGCGTCACTCGCGTCTGGTGTAGAGACCGTGTTAGGAATCATTATTTGTTTTCTGTGCATTATAGGGATTCATGCTTCGGCCACAATCCCTAACCATACCCCTGCTGATGTCATCGTCCATCGCGGTGTTTCACTGTAGACATCATCCGATGCCAATTTTGTAGACATCACCCAACCCTAATTTAGACAATGATGAGTTGAAAAGTTAAGATGAGTTTAAGTGATACCTACAATGATAGATAGATAGATAGATAGATAGATAGATAGATAGATAGATAGATAGATAGATAGATAGATAGATAGATAGATAGATAGATAGATAGATAGAATGGAAGGAAGGAAGGAAGGAAGTACGGAGGGAGGCAGGGATGATTGATTCTATGTGAAGTCCAAGAAAAAAAAAAAAAAAAAACATTTTTAGGTGAACTAAGTTCTCTCTAATTCAGTTCTATGTGTCTATGGTTCATTGCTGCAGCTCAAAATGTCCATGTGCACAAACCAAAAGTAAACCCGCATATGCAAGTCATCAGTATATCCAGAGTCAGTGTGTATTAAGGCAGCTTACACTGGTAAAATGCAGGTCGACCCTGGTGAGATTAGATCATAAGTCTTTTCACAGCATAAATACAGATGCATAGTACCTCTGGCCTCCTACCTGGCCAAAGTCAATTACATTGCTCAGCAATTTTCTGAAACGGATCTCCTGTCCATGCCATTGGGCAAGAAAACAGCTGATAAAGAAAGCAAGACAGAGAACAGATATCTAAGAGCTCGACCAAACCAGGCAGATGTGGCTCAAATAAAAACAGACATTTCATTATCCTCTGAGTTCCTTTTTTAAGGCAATCCTGAACTCAGAGCAGGGAGGAGATGCAGGAGATGAGCCCTTAAAAGGGATTACTCCATAATTAACATCTTGTTTTTATATTCATCAAATTAAAGGGATTCGTGGTGGAATTGTGTACACTCCAGACACCGCTGGGTCATGGATTGAGAATGAAACTGGCACGAAAAGGATGGACTCGATTAAGCCTGAACATCAGGGAAAGGGCGAACCATGTAATGACTGCAAACATATTTTCAGCTAAAAGCAGAGAGAAATCCTAATACACCTTTCATGGGCTATAACTCCTGGATGTGTTCTGCAACATGTCTATGAATAACCTGCAGAAATCCCTTTATTATACCAGTTTGAATTTAAATGCTAGGTTGGTTATTGCTGGATAGATAGTGCTGGTCATGTGCAGACATAGACATATAACCAACACAAACATTCTTAAAATAAATAAATAAATAATAATAATTATTATTATTATTTTAACAATAAATAATAATAAATGTTAATGTAATGTTAATTTTGTTCACCCTTAAAACAAATGGAAATGTGTAAATGCAATCATTAATAATTATTAATAATTCAGATATATATGTATATCAATTTTATAATTAGAAATTTATTTTTAAATGATTTTCATTTAGAAATGAAAATATTTATTTTAATAATATATACATATTAGACATTATATGATTTACTTATTTTTTTTTATGACAATTTTCAAGTTAATCAAAAAAAATGTTTTTATGACGCAAAATTCATAGTTATCTAATAGTCAGAATTGGTCCCCAAAATAAAGTGTGAACAAATAATAATAATATAAAAAATATTTAGCAAACTAAATATTTATACAGATATGACCCGAAGTGTCCGAGCCAGGTCTGTTTCTGATTGAAAAGTGCTATTTTTTGTAAAAAAATTTAATACATTGCTATTAGGCAAGAACCCCATTTTAGTTCTGTGGCTCAAGGGGTCTATAAGGTCAGTGTTGAGTACAACTCATTCTTTTCATTCACTAAAGATATCGCATGAGGGATAAAAATGGTGAGCGGAAAGAAAGCAGTAAAGATGACTGGGAGGGGGTGGGAGTGAAGACGTGTCATGCCTGGCCTTTGGAAGAAGTATAAATGTCTTATTAATATTCATTGACCTACTGCCTAACTTCCACCGTTTCCCCTGTGCCCTGCCTAAGAAGTGATAGAGGTTGTTCGGTTTAAAAAGACAGGAGAGGAAGGGATGGGGAGGAGAGAGGAAGGACAGAATCCAGAGACATAAAAGTAGGAGCCAATCAAGAATACTCAGTGCATAAGAACACAAGAATACTCTAAAACTGAACCTTTTGGTTCATTATAGCAAAATTGTATTTGTATTTTTATTTTATTTTTTGCAGCATTTGGTAGATATGGGTTTGCCTATGTTATGTTACAACATATTTGTTGCGTTAGTATATATATATATATATATATATATATATAAACATACATACAAATTTTGTTCGAAAAAAGTAAAAAGAAAATGAAATGAAACCTAAGAGGGAGATTTTCAGGTAATGCTGACACATCCACACATACCAAATCCTTTTTTTGCTGCACACAAAGATGGCGGCTCCCGGCTGGAGGGCCCTTGAGTTTCCTAAGAATGATACTCCAGGGCATAATCTCCGTACCTCTTCAGCGCTCTGTGATGGCGCTGCATGCTTGTGTGTCAGTGCAAAAGTGTGTGTCAGCATGACTGCATGCAAAAGCCAAAGGGATCTGATGTCTCTGGATCTGTTTGGAGCTTTGGTTCCACGACTTTACAAAGATAATGCAGCAAGAAAAAAAAAAGGTCTGACAGCTGCAATCTATGGGAGGACAAGATCTGGTGATACAGGAAATATAGGAATTTTCCTGAAAATAGCACAAGTTGATAAATGACCACTGTATATACACAATACTGAATGCTATATAAACATATACTATCTTCGTGTATTTAGCCTTAGATTAACGCATTGAGTTATACAAACTGTGTAATGTGAACCATACTTACAGAATCAGGAGATCCCAATCAGATTAAAGCAACAGTGAAATGCGAGCTAGCTTTTAGCTTAATTCTACTGGTTATGACAGAAACTAACTAGAAATATCAACCAGAAATGTGAAAACTGTGAAAACCATCCACCGTTTCCTCAATATTCGCATAATTTTTTGCTGCGCACACCTTTGCGCTCATGCTGACCTGGCAGGTATAAACCAGGCTCTAAACTTGAAATGCTGCGCAGTTCAAACGAGTAGCGCGGTTTCTTTATGCTTTCAGTTTAATTTGCTGTTTAATATTTCTCAAATGCTATAGAAATGACTGCACTTATGAGTTGAACAACACAGTGGTCACGCACAGGCAGAAAAATAACGATGTTAAAATTAAAAAAATTACTATGTTGCTATGTGTAACAGTTTGAACCGTGCATGAGGTCTTAAAGAGACAGCAACCTTAATAAACCTGCTGCAGTCTGTCATTAATGTTTATTTATACATTGAAGGCAAAGTGTTATTTTAAAGTTAAATAGATTATTCTGTTTCTGTGGTAATGCTGTACCTGAATATTACCATTAAACCTACCTGAAAAACAAAGCACAGTTAATTTTAGTTGTATCTTGTTATTGTATTTATTTGTGCCATTGCTTGTCATTAATCTATTCTTATTTTATTACTTACTGTTTACTTATCTCTTTTAGTTCAAATAAATTCAATTCAGATTTAGAATTTTTTTTAGGATATTCCTCACAATATAAATATGAATCAACAACATTATAAGTTGTAAAACAAAAATACACTGGGTGACAAAACATTTAGGTAGGACGATTGTAATTTAAAAAAATATGAATCAAGAATACTCAGTGCATAAGAACACAAGAATACTCTAAAACTGAACCTTTTGGTTCATTATAGCAAAATTTTATTTGTATTTTTATTTTATTTTTTGCAGCATTTGGTAGATATGGGTTTGCCTATGTTATGTTACAACATATTTGTTGCGTTAGTATATATATATATAAACATACATACAAATTTTGTTCGAAAAAAGTAAAAAGAAAATGAAATGAAACCTAAGAGGGAGATTTTCAGGTAATGCTGACACATCCACACATACCAAATCCTTTTTGCTGCACACAAAGATGTCTAAAAAAAGTCTCCTATATTCACCCAGGACGCATTTATTAGATCAAAGTAAAAAAAAAAAAGAGGAATTAAAAGAAAAGTATTGGTCAATAGGTATAAGTATAAAGCTTTAAAGTCCAGTTTTCGCTATTAACTACTAACGAACCATTAACTGCAACTTTTGCCTCAATAAACTCCTAATTTGCTACTTATTAATAGTTAGTAAGGTAGTTGTTAAGTTTTGGTCCCTATAAATTGTTAAATTCATGCCTATAAAGTGTTACAAAAATATTATTAAAACATAAAATAACTTTTTACTATTTTAATACATTTTAAAATATAATTTATCTTTGTGATGGCAAAACTGAATTTTTGACCCCAAACTTTTGAACAATAGTGTATATGCATAATTATTAATTCATAAAAAATGTACTCATACATTATTACATAATCAACAAACTATGACAACTGTATAGGAACGCTACCAACACAGGCAAAAACCTCCTTAAATATTGATCTTTTTTGTTGTAAAGGGGCAGCAGGGGCTGTTTCCAATAACACAAAATCACAAGTTTAGTCTGTCTCTCACCTGATCCATGTCCACTGTAGCTATAATATGAAACATCAATATCTGTTGCACAGTGAGAATGCAAGCATCTGAAACTACACTTTTGCCCTCATATGCTAAAGAGAAATGTGAACTTCACCTCAGAGTATTCTTGACATGCTCCCACCTGGAAACATGCATAATGCCATTTAATATTTCAATATTTGAATAATAATAGCCATTAGTGTTGAGATTGCAGTATCTTCCACATATTTAATTAATTATGCATGCGCACAGGAGGGGTTCGTGAATATTAAGAGAGGTGTTAAGGAGGTACACTTGAGTGCACTACAAGGTTCAGTGTTTCTGTGGAAAAACTATTTGTTTTTCAGCGAACCAGAAGTCATTACATCACCAACTAACACAGCAGGGGCAAAATCACCACACCTATGATAATAATAATAATAATAATAATAATAATAATAATAATAATAATATGGATGGGATGTACACTAAAAATGTTAGATAAAGGAAAAAACAGTGGACCTGGCAACCCTGGCTTGAACTACAAGGGATTCATAGGGTCATACAGGACCTGTGATACCTGAGCTCATGCGATTTTGTTCGACACCCCTGCATTCTATATAAAAGGCATTTTCTTCACATGCCAGTCGCAGTCTGGCACATTTTTGATGACACTTTTGATTGACAGGATATAATCAGTCCTGATCATCATTATTGGCTAATATATCGGTGCATGCATAGTTTTGATTGTGCCACATGGAAACTTGCCTGATTAGGACAGTGTAACAGATTGTTAATCATGCTGACATGAAGTGAAATTCTTGCTATTCCAGAAAATGTGTCGTCATCTTGCTGATGAAAGCAGACATTAGAAGATGAGTAGACTGACTATGAAGTGCATATGGTGGGCAACAGCAATAAAATATTTCCATTTACACCATTACACCATCAACACAACACAAACAAGACGGGATGAATCCATGAATTCATGTTGCAAATGCAAAATTCTGACTGCACCATCTGTACTGTATGTCAAAGCAGAAACTGAGATTTGTCAGAACAGGCAGCATTTTTTGCAATCCCTGCCTCTGCCCAGTGCTGCATTTTAAAGAAGGCGAACCTGGTGTGGTCTACTGCTGCTGTTGCTGTGCGTTCAGAGACACTTTTAATGATGACACTGTCTTAACGGGTGGTTGTTTTCCAGTTACCGCAAAGCTGCCAATGTTTGTTTTTCACACCATTGTCTGTAAGCTCTAGAGACTGCTGTGCATGAAAGTCCCCAGAGATTAGCAGGTTCTGAGACACTCAAACCAGTCCAGGGAAAAATACACACCAGAGGTGGAAATTAAATCAGTAAATGACTGGAGTTTGATATTCTGATCCTGTCTTAAAAGGACAGATATTCAGAGGAAGGTCTCTACAGAGAGGGACAAGAACTCACACTTACAGCATAGAGGAGAAAATGTAGATCTACCTTAATCAAAGAATGTAGAAAACCAAATCAGCTGTCTAACTTGTGTCAGAGTCCTCTCTTCAATTTCTGTAGGTTTGAGCGTATGTCGATTATAGGACTAATGCACGGTACAGTTCAGTGGAGTGAGAAACCTCTCTGCAATGTTGTTAAAAACCATCCTCAAATGTTATTAAGAGCAGTCAAACAGTCATTCACGCACTGCTGGAACATATTGACAAGAAACTCAATGTATTCACCCTCAAGGCAGCAAAGGTCATTGAGACTGTGGCAGTGTGTTAAGAGGTGAAAAGTGCCTTGATCACACACCAAAAACAATAAACTCAATGTACAGTCACTGCAGTGTTTTGAAATCAACAAACACATGTACAAATGCACTCACACAAACTTATCAATTCCCAATGGTCTAGACAGATTAATGTTCGAAACTGCCAACTATGTTTCTATAGCAGCATAAAAGCTTTAAAATGTTAAATCTCAAAGTCAATGCTAGAAAAAAGAAGAGAGCCAAATTAAAAGAAAATGCCCAGTTTTACCTCACCCGCTGAAATGCAGTGCAATCCACTACTAATCATGTGACTAGTTCAGAACACAATGTATGAAGTCACTGGACAAACTTGAACCTGCATCACCACAGCTCCAACAAGACTCCACACCTGTTCAAATCCAGTGATATAGAATTTTGTTCATTTCTATTTATGTTTGATGAAACACCACTTGACTCCGTTAAGCTGTGAGACCTCACTGTTAGCATTATTGTATGTGATTAGCTGTTCAAGCAGACCCTTACAAAGGCAGAATCTGTTCCTCTTAGCTTCAGAGGAAAAGAGAGCGAGCGAGATGGAGAACACAGAGAGAAGTACCTGGAGCATAATTAAATATTAAGTCAGCTCTTTGATTTATGCAGAGCCAGAAGCCAGAGATTACCCTGTGCTCTCAATGTACAGCTGATCCAAATCCCAGCGCTGGGGGACTGGAGTTTGATATTCTGATCCTGTCTTAAAAGGACAGACATTCAGATGAAGGTCTCTACAGAGAGGGACAAGAACACACTTACAGCATAGAGGAGAAAATGGAGATCTACCTTGATCAAAGAATGTAGAAAACCAAATGAGCTGAAGTTGTAAAAGCTTAGACAGGGACGATCATAAAAAATAGTACTTTTGCTTTGCTTTTTCATAGATTAATATTTTAGGCAAGAAGATGAAAAATTCTTACAATTAGAGCAGTTTATCAGGGACATAAACCAGGATTTTTTCCAATCTGCACTCGATTTCCCCATGCAGATTTCACAATGGGTTCAAGTTCATCATGCAAATTTTCCACATTGACTAACTGTTTTTCACTGATAAACCATTGACAAGGGACCATTTTTGTACTCAAGATTTTGCTGAAATTTCTCAATAGTTGAGATGAACTAGGGGAATACTGAACTCTTAGAACTAAGAGTATGTCATAGCATGCTGAATGTACTTTCCGTGACTTCCCCCCACCTAACATTTATGACTCTGAGCACCCTTGCATCCACATACAGTTTGAGCACATGCTAATGGAGCTCCAGGCCAAGGACAGAGGTCGTTGATGGATCACGGCTGTCTGTGTGTGATGAGGTCCACATAAAACCCACTGTATCTTCTCAGTGCTGCCATAAATCTGTCACATGTAAAACGGTTTCCAAATATAGCCCAGGTTCAGTTTGCTCTTGATAACTGAGAACATTACGTCAAAGCTTAGTCACCTTTAAGACACTGAATACCTGAAATCAAACTCTGGAAACCAGAACTCAGACCTGTTTAATATTATTAATAAGTAGGACATGCTCCTGGATCAAAAGCCTTTGTTGTACCTTGAACAACAATCAACCAGTGCTCTATGATTTTAGGACTAAGGTAAGGACCCTCTCATAGACACTTATACAATCATATACCAAGATGGTTTGTTTTACTATCAATAGGAGAAACTATGGCGCGTAGTAAGTCCCACCTTCTAAATAAAACAGCCAATCGCAAAACGGTAAAGTCATTGAGTCACTACAGATGTCATTAGAATATCTGGTTCCCATAGAAACAGTTAGTGTCCTGAGAAATTCTTGGGACTCCACATGTGCATTGGCTTGACGAACCTCAAATAAACTTTTTAATGATATGTGAAGATAAGAAGATAAGTCATTTAAATGCAAATTTGGCAAGCAGTCTTTGAGATTTTAGTATTTCACAATTCAGGTAGATAGGAATAGGTTGTGCATGCCCAAAATAGCTTCCCAGAGTCATTGCGAATATGGCCGCTGAGTGAATTTACTTTTCTTGAAAGGGACTTTGACAAAGTCAACAAAAATAGAACGCTAGAAACTAGAGGAATTTCAAGGAATTAGAAGAAGAGGAAGTCTCACTAAGACCTTGGAAAGTTAATGCAAGAGAGTACAGCAAGTGAAACTTACTGACACCTGAAGCCTGTGAAGGGGGAGAGGATGTAAGCGGGGCCCTGGGCTGTGCCAAGGAGGCGGGGTTAATGACAGAGGAGAGTGACACATGTGAAATAAAAGAGCGCTCGTGACAGACGGGAGCTGACACACTGACAGTGGGTCTGATGTCACATTACACTGACATTTTGAAGGCACACAAATGTGTGTGTGTGTGTGTGATATTTTTTAGGAGTCAGAAAAATCTCAGCACACCAAAATGACACCGAATACAAGCACACTTACATGAATAAATAATTCGAAGTGCAAATATGACATACAGGTACATGTGACACTGAAGACTGGAGTAATGGCTGATGAAAACTCTGTTTTGCCGTCACAGCAATAAATGACATTTTAAAGTATATTAAAATAAAAGCAGTAATTTAAAATTGTAATAATTCATAATATTACTGTTTTGATACTATTTTGGATCAAACAAATGCAGCCTTGGTGAGCATAAGAGAGTACTTGGAAGAAATAAAAAATCATAAATATACTAGGTGCATTTACAAAATTTGGTGCATTTAGCTCTTTCTCTGTAATCAACAAACAGCCAAATACACACACACAGAGCTGGATAAAGATATTAAAACAGCACTGCTAAACATGGGCATATTAAAGCATGCACTCCGGGGGGAAACAAAGACCTTGTTTTAATGACCACATTAACCCCAGTCATTATTGTCTACGGTTAAACACACACAAACACACACACACACACACCCTCCCCATTTAACCTGAGCACTGATGGCTTCTTAACATGACAAATGAGTCCAGATTATCATGTTAAGGGACAATGGTAATGATAACACCCCATGTCTGATCCCAAACACACATGCCAGTGTCCTCAGATTCATTTGCACCCATTACATCAATAACTACTTCAGAATACAAGTAAACAAGGGAGTCTGGGACACAGACAGCTGCCAAATAAAGATTCTCAATTCAGACTGACAAAGCTGCTGTTCTCTGCCAAGCGAACAGTAAGCACTCACAGGGATTGTGACATTTTGTTGCCGTTAGGCTAAGACGGATGGCTAAAATTAAGAGACAAAAATCCACCGCCCTGCGCCACCGGGATGAGGATCTAAACACAAAGTCACTGCGCTGCCAAAGGGGTAGATATCGTTTACATAATGCCTGCAGAAATTGCCAGGGAAATGCAGATAATGCAGGTCACTTCAATCAAATTTCTTTTAGAAACATCTGAGTGAGGTCAAACACATTTATGAGAGAATTTACAATATTAATAAGTTGTTCTGGAGAAGTTCATGATTTGTCAAACAAACCATTTGATAGCAGCTTATTAGACAACACCAATCACTATCGTCAGTGACACAGAATGAGAACTTAAGCCATGAGAGGCCTTGACTGCTTGACAGCATCTATAAAATCTGATTGACCACAGATTGGGTGCCACTTCATTAAAGGGAAATTGATAACAGGACAATCAATGAAAGAAAAAGCAACAGACAAATGCAACAATCAATCTCTCTGCAATCACATACAGTATCACATAATAAATGTGGTAGAGGTCGGCCGATATATCGGGCCGATATTTGTCATTGTTTAATATATCGGCATCGGCCGATATCCGTGTTTAGTAGCGCCGATTTAAAGTCAGGCACGTCGGCGGGCAGCCCCCTGTTATTGGCGTGGTGGAAAGTGCTGCTGCAGCAGCATGTGAAGCACCCCAAGCCAAAAGTTTTGGAAGATTCAACAACAGTCCTAGGAGATAAAGGTAGTCAGAGAATTTCACTCTGTAAATGGGGTGGAGAAGTTGGCAGCTCTAACAAATACTGCAGCATGACGTTACCAAAGTAAACTGTCTCTGACGTTACTCCGCCCCGCTCACAGACAGCAGCGTGCTCGGACAGACAGCTGTCTTGGAGCTGCCCAGAACGGTGAATGACATTTGTTCGGAAGCATGGTTTGATGCAGACAATAATCAGTTTTCCATCCAACTCATTTGTATTTAGGGATGTCAATATTCGATAATTTCCATGATCGATCGTCGTTTAAATTAATGATCAATTAATTACTTTAATGCTGCAAAATGCGTCTGCAGCGGTATTATTATTATGTTCAAAAGCCACTTGGAAAAAAAGCTTTCTCACCCGAATTAAAGGGGTTTTAGTCTGAATAAAATGCTAGAAGCAGGACTATAAAATGAATAGATGTGATTATGATAATTTGATAAAATGAAGAGAGCGCGCCATACGTTGGAGATCATTTTACTTTGTTGACTGTTCCCCGTCAAGGAAGACTGCTGAATGCGCCTCTTTAAATGGTTTCGTGGTGCTTGTTGTTGTATTTTAAAACGCAACTGCAATGTTTTCAAATGACACACTATAGTAGTGGTGCAACGGATCATCATTGATCAATATCTTCGGTTCGGCACACACATGACCCCCGGATTGATTTATGAAAAAAAAAAAAAGTTGCGCATGTTCAGTCCACACTCAGTGGTAATGGCGAGCGGGGGAACGGAGGAGCTTGAACGGCCAGTTCATTTTGGATTCCCTGTCAGATATAATGATGAAGGAAAGAGGTTAGAGTTAAAAGATTGTGCCAGATCTTTATGAACAGGAGAAGAAAAAAGTTGTGGATGAACTATCCCGAGCATCCTCTGTTGCGCTCACGACAGACGGGTGGACGTGCAGGGGGACGGAGAGCTCTGTGACGATAACTGCTCACTTCATCACAGCACACTGGAAAATGAGAAGTCGGGCTATTATGTTAAAAAGAAGATGTTATGTGCACTTTAAGTTGATTTCATATATTTTAATTTAATAATTTAATGTTAATAAAAAAAAGACAAAATGTATGTTTATTTGTCTTGGCTTTTTTTTTTTTGCTGATCCGAAAAATGATCCGATCCATACGAGGACGAGCGAGCGCGGGTTTGACTAGATGTATTTGCTCACGTCTCGTTCTGCACATATCCAAATGTTTCCATATTCGCAAAGTATCTGAATGTTAAACTATAATATTTTTTATTTATTTAATGTAAACTAGACGGAAAGATCATCCTCTGCACATGAGCAAAAACGTCCTTGGAATAACAGCAGAGTGGACCGGTATACGGACTATTTAAACTGACCAGTGTAACCTTTTAAATGTTTGGTTGACTGTACTTTATTTTAATAATGAACAGACTGCAATGTAAGTTTGAAATTAGAATGCACTTTAGATGTTCTGTGTCATTTATACCAAACACAAATGTTGCTGGTTGCTAGTGTGTTTGCAGCACTACTGTTATTTATTTTTTATATATTTATTTTTTTATATTTTTCAGTTTAATTGATTTTTATTTCTAAAATTGTATTTATTTAAATGTATATTTAAGTTTACATTTATGTTCCAACAAACTTGAAAAATTCTACTTGATAAATGCTCTAAAACTTTAATGCAAATGATTGACTTTTATATATATATATATTACCTGTTTTATATATTTAATACTTGGTAAGTTTATTGATTTTGTTTGGTTAACTTTGGATACATTTTTTATTTTAATACCGTGTTTTATCGAAATTAAGATTCGAGAGATGGTTCAAGTCAGTGCTCAATAAATGATGATAAGTTTAGAAATGTTGTGCATCCACTTATTATTAGTGTTTCATTTTAGCATGCAAATGAAGGGGAAAACTTCAAGATATCGGCAGCACATATCGGCCATCGGCTGACTCTGACCTCTAAACATCAGCATCGGCATCAGCTATAGAAAAACCCATATCGGTCGATCTCTAAAATGTGGCAACATTTTTACAATGTTGTGTTTCAATGAGTTTATGTATTACTGTAGATATAATTTAACAATAAACAAAAATTTTTGTTATGATTTCACTTTTTGTTAATTTATAGATATAAAATTGTCCATATGTTTAATTTGTTCATTTGAAATACATAAACTAATATTTAATTATAAAACTTGAAATGCTAAAATGTGTTGGTATATGTAGAAACTGAAATTAATTTAAAATAAGTTAAATAATAAATAAATAAAGTTAAATAATACTGTAAATAACTTACTATTTACTTAAAATTCTATACTCATTAATCAGTACAATATCCATCATTCTCAATATTGTTTTATTTAGCAGCAGTTTTAAGTGCATCAAGTTCACATTTGCATCTGGATAACATTACTTACATTTATTTTGATTGCAAATATACAGACCTAGCCTACAGCTACAAAACAAAAACTGCTTAGGGAAAAACTTATAAATATAGAAAATCCATACTGCATATCTGGGACCCCAAATTTTAGGGTTGATCTAGCAGTTCACTAGAATGAACTCAAAGATCCTATTTATAGGAGTTACCTGTTTTGAGTGTAAAGGGGGAACAAGCAGTTGAGTTGATTGTCAAGGCAATTTGTGAAAACGAGGGAAAAAGTGCAACCTCAACATGGCAGCAAAAATAAATAAACACACGCACACACACACATACAAACAAAAAACACATGGCTCTATAGAATTTCTCTACAGCTACAATGATTTCTGCTGAGGGTATGTATGTGTCATTTTAAACCTGATGAATGTAATTGAGAGAGTTATCACATTCCACTGACAGTTAGTAAATGAGACAATAAAATCCTACCACTCTCACTCTGTCTGCGATCAAAGTCGTTTCCTCAATCAGACAACCCTGCAATAACCATCCCAGAACTTTCCACTGCTCACACGCGCTGCATCTTCCTCTGTCTATGAGCTTTTACTTTTCCTCTTGTTGATTTTCAAAGGACGGCCCCCATTCTGCTTTGATAAAGTTCAATGTTACCTCATACATCAGGGCGATAAACAGCACTGCAACGTAGCAGAAGTAAACAACAACAGAGAATATACAGCTCAGCAAAACATGCAACAGAACAAACTGATGCGAGACCTGAAATGCAGCTCCTGCTTGGCAGTAGTAAAGTCGCAGTTGCTATGGTGCTGGGCAGGATGGGCTGGTGTGGAAGTTAGGAGATGATTAGTTTGGGATATGGGTGGTATAAATGTTATATTAACAGACACAGACACAGACACACACATACACAATACTGTGGGTCTGAATGAAAACACTACAAAAATAGAAAAAATACCCAGATATAGACATAAATAAAGACACACGTACACCTGGGGCTATCAGTTGATAGCCAGATTCTGTGGCTTGTGATGTAAACCAGCGTCTGCTTCTCAGCAGACAGACATGCAACGACAGCGATCTGTGGCCTGATGGCCATCGCTCAGGGTGCACAGGCCCGGCTCAGCAATCCCAATCAGGATTTAGCCATCTGAGATTGTGGCCTCCATTAGCGGACTCCACGCCTCAGTGAAACAGAGCCAATCCTCTTTTTCTTCCCCCAATCTGTTATTTTTAAATACTCCTCCTCCTTCAGGGCGTGCCTTCTCATTAAAACTCCCCTCCCTTCCCTTCCTTTTTCAAATTAATGAACAATAAAGACATAACTAATTCATTTCATTGAGGAAAACAAAGCTATTGCCAACATTGGAGACCCAGTGTAGAAACGCAGCCAAGCAAAGAAAGCCACAACTGAGACTTTTTTTAAAGAGAAGTGAAGTGATAATTTGTGGAATTAAAGGTTAGACTTCATTCTTAATGTTCAACATGCTCTAAACTAGTCAAATCCAAATCCATGACATGCCAAAAATGGCACTTTCCAACCATAAGCTTGATATTCTGTTGTGTGCCACTAAATAACGCTAATCAAAGACAGATGGGAAACTAAAACTACTTGCAGCAATCTCGAGGGGTTCTGTTTTAACACTCTGGAGTCTAAGGGTATTTTTGGGGCCTGGAGAAGTTTTGTCATGCCCTGACATTTGTGCTTTTTTCAGTTTCTTATAAATATCTAAGTCTAATCTCACTGTAATCAGCACATACTGGGCTATAATAATATGTGAGCAGCATGTATGTACATGATTGTATTTTTGAGAGAAAAAATGTTAGTGAAAAACTAAAAATGTTAAATCACTTGAATAAGGCAATAAAACACATACAGAACATTGGTTCCCGGGACTTTTGAGAACTGGAGCTTGTAGCCTAGAATTTTTCTGTCTAAATGATGTGAAAATCATCTTGTTTACTCACTCACAGAAAACAATATATTGATTTACATTTTCTAAGACACTTTTTGTTGGTAAAAGTCATATGCGAGTAGGCGTCAACTACCATGAATATCATTGTGATTTACACCTGAGAAGACAAAGGCCTGCATAATGAGCTGCATAATGAGCCTCTCAGTCATCTGTGTCACTGAGAGGGAGGAGTTACAAGAAAGAATGTGAGGACAAAATAAATGTATATAACTTTATGTTTGTAGTTTATTTAGAATATATTTAATTATCCCACAACATAATTTAATATAAACTTGGTAGTGCAGTTAAACAGTTTATCAGGAACAATCAAAGTTGACTTTCTAATAATAAAACTGATTGTTATTATTATCATTATTATTATTAATGTTGAAAAGAGCTGAGCATATTTTTTCAGTTTTTTGGGGGGATAAATTGAAGAACAGCATTGTTTGTTACATTTGTTACAATTAGCCTACATTTATTTGTTACATTTATATTATTAACATCAAGCTTTTAAATGGTATAGTATTGTATATTGTTATTGAAACTTCATAATGTTTGACTTAATTATACATTTAGTCAGGAAAAATTACAGTTTGGAAAAAGTCTAACTAGTAAAATGTTTACACGTTATGTGAAAACTAGTATATAAATAAAAATATATATATATATATATTATATAAATAAATAAAAAGAGACTTGTTTATGATCTCTGCTGAATAAAGTGCTTCATTCTTTTTTTCTGAGGAAATCTAAATCTCAAATCCTCAACCACATCACATCTTTTTGGGGTGAATAATGTCTTATTCCTCTCATCGCAAAGCAAACAGTAAAATAAAAAAACTTGAAGAACAGTCTCTCTGCTTTTTCTTCTGTTGTGCGGGCGTATTCAAGCCACGCGATTCAATGAAAGATTAGAATCTGAATAGCGCGTTCAGCGCGGGGGCGTGGTCACATTAGAAGATAATGAAGTGAGACGTGAAAAACGGACATTGAGTTGTTTTCATATAGATTACTTTATCACAAAATATTTATTTTTGGCAGCACTTGTTTAGTTTAAAAATAGACATGTCAGGCTTTCTATAGATATCTCTCTCATGTCTCTTCGTTGAGTATTCACTGAGTTACAGTTCATTTTAAGGATGCGTTTCTAAATGAAGATCAGTGCAGACAAAGGCTGTGGCAGCACACCTTGTTTGTTATCTTTATTTTATAAATGCACAAAGTTTTGTTATTATGTCTGTATACAAAAAAAGTAGACCCTTTACAGATTCGATTGATGTATTGCTCTTATCTGTACGATCAAAACTGAAAGTGTAATTCAAGTTCTTTTCGGGGTTATCAGGAGAAAATGCCTCATAACGCATATATGCGTTAATCGACTTCAGATGGTTAACCTCTGAAGATTGAAAGTTGTATTTAATTATTCTATTAAACAATTGGCAGAGTAATCATCTTAAAGTGAAACCAAACATCTGATAGCATCTGCTAATATAAATATGAATTTTCATGATTAAAGTTTAGTGAAAGAAAGGATTATGTGATTGGGTGGAAATGGATTAACAGCATGTCATTTTGTAATGTGTGTTGAGTGAGATGAGAAATATTATGGAGGTATATTAATGAAAGAAGTCTTTGATTCTGTCATAAAGTTTGTCTATTCATCCAAGCATCTTTTCAATTATCCATCCATTCCTCTATTGATCCATCCATCTATTCGTTCGTCCATCCATCCATCTGCTCATTTAGGGATGTTTCCTTGTTTCATAAAGCCTTATTTCTTCTTTTAAAGGAAAATCTGTCTCATTAATTTCACTTAAAAAAATATATATAAACAAGGTCCTTCTAACGTAGGCAGATCTAAATGCAAATAAAGATTATAGTTCAATTATGTTCTGCTAGTATATTTTTTGATTTCTTTGACTTTTGTAAACCAAAAGTTTAGCCAGGAAAATCAGAAGGTCATTCTCCTAAGAAGGACACTGACAGATTTAGACAGAATTGCTTCTTAGTTCTTCCATATATTCAACTCCAGCTTCACTGGTACATACAAACAGAACACCACATAAAATGGCAGAATGACATGTTCACATCCCCAAAGCAACATGAGGTGAGGCCAAAGAGCATGGATAAGCAGGCAACTGGTAATCCCTGTACCAAATACATCTCATTCCTGCAAACACACACACACACACACCAATACATGTGCAAGAATAGTGAAGCAATTCCTATAAGCACGTGCTAACTCGCAAAGGGCTGCGCTGTATAATGAGATTACATTCACAGTGCCTTACGGAGGAAATAAGCTAATACTGAGTCAGAGATGCGGGAATGTAATAATATTTATGTGTGAAGTGTAAATCGTGTTTTGTGCCAGTGTGGGTATATGCATATTTTTCACCTTTCTATTTGGCCAGCAGGCTTTCAGAACTGCTTGGCTCCTGAAGAACACCAGTAGGTGGATGTCTTGATCGCTGAGGCTGAATGAATGTTCTAGGATCTGCAGGACCTCAAGTCGGGGTCGTACAGGTTTAGAATCGTCCCCACAGAAAGGTCGTAACCATGCCAGCATGTCCTCAGATGTTACCATATTCCCACTGAAATAAATGAATATTAACATTAAATTAAATTAGAATACACACACACACACAATGTATCACAATTATTGAAAAAATATTAAGCGGCACATCACTGATGATGATAATAAGAAATGTTTCTTGAGCACCAAATCAGCATATTAAAATCATTTCTGAAGGATCATGCGACACTGAAGATTGGAGCAAGGGCTGCTGAAAATTCAACAGTGTTATTACATGAATAAATAAAAATATAATAATAATAATAATACAAATAATAATAAAATATATCAATACGGTTATTTTAAATTGTAATCTTTTTTAAATATTTATTATAAAATTATAATACTTTTATACTTATCACTGCATTAAATAAATGCAGCCTTGTTAAGCTTAAGACACTTATTTAAAAAAGTACAAAAAAATTTACTTTTAATTGATGTTGTACATTAAAATGTCAATATAGTTCATCATCAATATAATGAAATACAATTACATTAAGTGTTTTTACAAGCAAGTAACAAACAAGTCATTACAAATTAAGTAGATTGGTCATTTACAAAATATAATAATTGTCAAAATGGGCATTCATTTCATTATGGACTCAGAAATAGTGCTTAAATATTCAATCTTAAATATTTAGATCTTAAATTTATCTTCTTTATTTTCATTTCATAATGTCACTTTGATTCACATTGTTTCAAATGCTCAAATGGATCTAAAAATGTAATTATATAAGCCTTGTTTGAAGCAACAATAAAAAGGCGATATAAGGAAATGCGATTGTACATCAATTTCATCTATTGTTAGTTTGGCTAACAAACTACTTTCACATGTCAAAACAATTGCTTACTTTAGACAATACTATAAACACTGGTTTCTTATAATCATGCTATTACTGCTTCTGCTTTATGTTGTCCCAAACAATCCTATTGAATTACTGAAATATATAAAATATATATGTTTAAATAATAGAAAAAGGGAACATAGCAACAAAGGATATACCTACCCGTTCTGTACATTAGTGTGCACTGCTGCAACAATTCCTTCCAGCACCTTCAAGGGGTCTGAATAATCTTTCAACGTGTCCTTGTCACCGCTGAAAACAAACAACACACATTCGCAGCTTGAGTTTTGATTCAATGTCTTGAGGCTTTAAAGTGGCTTGATGGCTGCAAACTTTGCATGTGTGTGCGAGAAACCGAGGGAAGGGATTTTCATTCAGAGCAATCTTAATGCTTATCTGCTGATGTTCTAGCTGCAGGGCTCCTCTCTTCTCTTCTGGCCTCATCTGTCTCCCTCCATTAAAGGTGTTTGTGTTATGCTTTTCTGCATGAGGCTGCACTGCCTTATTATTTTTCTATTAATAATAGCCTTGTATTTTTACTCCAACATTTCTTTACTACTGCTGCAGTAAACACTTAGTCTGGTGTTAAATAATCTGGCCTTTCTTCAGAAGAATCTTCTCTGTGATGTAAACAAAAGCTCTATTTTGCAGTTTCCTTCAGTGCTGTTGCTGTATATTAGACTTCACTTTCTCTCTTTGGTTAGGTCAATGTAACATAAGCGATGCTTCGATGGGAAAATCTTCTGTCATGTTGCTTCCAAACCATCAATTTTTCAACATCTTTTGTATAATTTATAATATTATTTACTTTAGCTGGATTCTTACAACTGTATCAAATCACAGCCAGTGGATGTGCTGTATAAAACAATAATATCTCAGCATCCCTTCAGTATGCAATGATTTTTAGCATCTTCAGTATTATGATACAGGCTTAAAAAACTTTAACCTTGCTTTAAAATTCACTAATCGCACTTTTACTCCCCAGATATAAACATCAATCATGAGCAGGTTGTAGACCACAGATTCCACCTCCTTTTAAAAAGGATGTCTGACTCCTTATAAAAGAAAACAGGAAGCAAGAAATCTACGTAAAGCTGAGAATACAATTTGATGAAATCAACTTAAATAGTTTTGACAATTTCAAGTGCCCAAATCATTTCATTGTTAATTAGTCATTTGCCCACCTCTGCAAACAAGCAATTAGCAACAGAAGAAAGGAACACGCTTTAGTTATAAGCAATTACCTAGAATATGAACCATCAGCAGAAAAAAAGGGGGAGACTGTGTCTGAATAAAAGCAAACTGTGATCAATTTTAATTTTTCTGACCATCGTTTTCTCTGATTCAGGAGAACTTCACTAATCCCGCTTGATTACAGACTGAGCTGAAATGTCTGATCACAGACTCACGAAGCAGGATGACTAATCAGGACGTGCAGAATGATCTTGGAGATAAAAAAAAAAAAAAAAAAGTATTTGGTTTGAAAAGGCCTATTCACAACAACTTTGTTTTGTTTAAAGTGCTAAAAGTTGGCTGTAAAAATCTGACTGGATGAGCCTTGTTCAAAGCAACCAAAAAAAGGCAACATATGTACATTAATTTAATTGTGTTTAGTCTAATTTACTATTTTCACATGTCAATACTAATTCAAAATAATATAAAAATGTCATACTATACTGTAAAAGACATCAAAATAAAATAAAAAAATTAAAAAACTAAATTTTGAAATTAATTGTTTGTTTTTAAAGATGAACGTAAAGTGATTAACGGATGAAGCAAAAGTAATGTAGTTCATGTAAAAATGTTGAAAATAAGAATGCACAAAAAATACGCAATACTGGCTGACTGGTTATATTAACACAAACATTCATATTTAGTCACTATTATGTAACGTACTGACTAATGAAAGTTTTTTTTCCCCCCACAAGAATATCTAAATGGAAATCCTCTGAGAAATATTTGGCTGCATTGCTGCAAGATTCAATACTTGAAACTTGCTGAATGAGAGCTGTTCCACCAAGTCAAATTATTAATCCCCAAAAAATGATCTGTTCAGACCACTGGGCTCTTTAAATGTTGGTGGCTTGGTCTGAAGCCTTAAAGAATAGGTTCAAAATAACTGCCTTAAAGGGCTTCACAAGTTGTGGTGGAAAATCAGAGATGGGTTCTAAAAATCTAGGCTAGCATTACCTGCTGTCTGAATTGCTAGTATTACTAAGGACACGGTGTTATTAAGAACCAGCCAGCAGGGAAGGTGCCCACCTCCTAAAAGCAGGAGATGAAAGGTAAGAAAAAGAGAGAAAGTGAGCTGTAAAGGAGAGAGATGAGAGGCCAGGGCAGAGGCCAAAGCTGTGTTTAACTCAATCAAGCAAAAACACATCCAGCCAGACACAGGTTAATAGAGGTACAGGCCATAAAGACAGAGACTGAGAGTGGAATAAAGAGACAGAGAAAGCATTACCAGCGATGTATAAAACAGACAGAGAGAAAATGAGGGTTATATTTAGAAAACGACACTGGCAAACAGAAATCGGCGAACTGCAGCTCATCGTACCTGAGAGCAGTTATGATTCGCTCCACTGCGTCCTGGACTATGCTCTCCACCGACAGGTCGCTTGTTCCCACGCTGACTGCGAGCAGCTGCTCGATCCATTCGAGGGGCTGTCCGTCCATGACCATTGTGATGGCCAGATGGCGCACTTTAGATTGCTCGGATCTGGACAGGTCATAAATGCCACTGTACTTCTGCAGAAGCTCCTAAAAAAAGACAAGAATACAAAGTAATTAACACCAAATCATGCTCAGAAAACTCTTTATGCTTCCCATCCTCTGGCAGTAATCAATGAGTAATATGTGTGGAGACAAAAACAAAGCCTTAAGTATCTTGAGAGACATACAGTAGCAGTACTGTACACCTGAAGACAAAGAACAAAACATTTTGTTTGGGTGCTAAGAATCAAGAGGCACAAGCTCATCTCACACACATACAGAATTCCATAATGAGCATTCTTTTCCTACTTACTACCTACTTTTCTGTAAGTAGCAGTGCTACTTTAATTCAGGGACTCTCCTACACTGGTAGGCTGCAGGTAGCAAGGCAACTGGAACAGAGATTTACAGTACACTGCAGTTTCCACGATCATGCACATTCCTATGGGAGCATGTTGTGTGACATGGTGAAGGTGTGTCCGTAATAAGATGCGGCAGTATCTGCTCGATAAGTGTGCAGTGTAAAAATGAATCCATCTATTTCCATATACAAATGGCTCAATGTGTGAATTTAAGAAACCACAGGCTGACATGGACTGCCTGCTACTATCCTGCAGACAGCACACCAGGTACAAACCTGCCAATCAAACCAGCCACTGTCACACAGGACAGGAAAGTGAGAAATTGTATAGGAGAAAGAAAGAGAGAAAAAATTGGCAAGTAAGATGGGGACATACATAATATTTAAGGCCCTGCTAACTGTTAGCATCCGTCTCAGATGATCAAATCACAAGAGTATGTGTGTGTTGACCAATTACCTCTTGGCTTGTCTTGAGTGACATAGGGAAGGAGTGGCTCAGAGTCTCTAGGTGGGTAAGAGACTGCTGTATGTGAGTGAGGGCGGGGTCAAAGCTGGAGGCGGAGTTTTCACTTCTGTCATCATTACCCTTTTTCTTACTCTTTTCGCTAATTCCTTTTAGAGCCTTCTGTGCACGCTTAGTGATCTCCAGCCGGGACTCTACTGAGAGCTAAACACACAAAAGCAAAGAGAAAAACATGTCAATGAAAGAGTTTTTTTTTTGTTCTTTTTCTCAATGGTCAATTTTTTTTTTATACCAACTTTAAAAAATAGGATGAAATCCCTTCCTATAAAGACAGCTATTTATTTTCATATACATTAAGATAAATGATTATAATATTAATATACATTATTTATACACTATCATTACAAAGTTTGGGGTCTATCAGATTTTTATAATGTTTTTGAAAGAAGTCTCTTATGCTCACTAAGGCTGCATTTATTTGATCAAAAATAGCCAAAACAGTGATACTGTTAAATATTATTAAAATGTAAAATAACTATTTAGAAATGATTCTAATATGCTGAATTAGTTTTTAAGAAATGTTTCTTAATGTTATCAATATTGAAAACAGCTGTGCTACCTCAAAGTTCAAAATAACAGCAGATTTCCATCATCAAAATAAATAATCCCCATAATAATAGTAAATAAATGGCTTTTAATAGTCACCCACAAGTGACCCCATATAGCAGAAGCTACCCAGAATAAGCCCAAAACCAGAAATGAAGAAATGTGCTGATGTTTTCCGGCTTATAAAAATATTCAGTCAACAATGGGCCGTTATTCTGCTGCATATCGAATTATGCAACATCATTAGTGTTGGGGATTTTAATGGTAGAATTATAATCCCCAACACTAATGATGTTGCAGAATTCTGTCTAATCTCATTTCTCATCCAGGTTCATCTCGGTGAGAACAGTTCACATGCCTGGATTCATCTTAATATGGTTTACCTCCGACACTCCCCTCCTACGCTCTCCTGCTGTCATTTACGCACACGCACACGTACGTTAACTGTATTTACTCACGGGTTCACACACAGTCTACAGCAGAAGCATGGCAGATGTCATTGGTTGTTTTTCCCTGTGGTATTCTTGAGCACCAAATCAATGGTGGGAAGTGGGTGTGTGTTTATGGCAATGAGTGTTTGTAACTTGCTTTCTGCAAAATCTAATCATTATAACATATCAACATAACAATCATTACAATAACATCATCTGAACACTCCAGGGGCCACCGAGCATTAGCAATTAGCCTTTTGATTACAGGCTCATTTAGGATGTTTGCCACAGTGCCGTGTGTATGTGTCTTTTTCTGTATGCACGTGGGGGTTTGACTTGCAAGCAGAATAAATAGAATATGAAGCCATCTGTGAGAAACAGGAAGAGATGATAGGTGCTAAAACATCAAACCACACTTAGTAGACATGAACATGTCCAGAGAAGTCCATGAACACACCATATGCATAAGTTATGGCATATACTGTACATGTGCATGTGTTGATTTTAATAATTCATGTTATTGGACAACAGACTTTAAACATGTCAATCTGGGCACCGTGCTTCACTTAGAGTCTATGAGAGCAATCGCATTGGACAAAGCGTCTGACTTGATGCTGCAAAGAGGATACAATGTGGACAATACATTAATAATCACTTTAAAAGTGCATTTTTAAATGGAAACGGCAGTGGCCAATTGCTTTGTTACAGTTTCAAATACATTTAATGATTTGTCAATTTTAAAAAGTCAGTCATTAACATTTTTTCAATTTAATAACATTTCAGATTAGAGCAGTAAGCAGTAGAGACAGGACCCGAGCCCAACAAGTACATTTTGATTGACAGCTTTTTTTAAAGCCCGAACCCGTTTACAGCCCGACATTATTCAAATGTGTGCACACACACAGCTCTTTTGCCTTTTGTCAAGAATGAGTCATTTATACGTTTTAATATAATTTATTCATAACTAACGTAGACTAGACCACTTGGAAGTTGGAATAAAGAAATAAAATAAGTCCTCTGTGACATCGTAACATCTCAGCATTCTAGACATAGGCTCATTTAACCTATAAATAGACCAATGCACCAATAAAAACACATCATTTTTAACAAATTAAATTAAGACAAATTTTAAATTAAGATGGGCATTTGGCAATAACGAAATTAAGATAAAGGCTTCGCCGGATTTGCTTCGCACTAGCAGATGATTTTAATAAAAGAATAATGCCAACATTAGCGTAAATATGAGATTAGGCTAAGCCTACATGTTTTTGTGGAGGAAAATGATTGAGTCCACTGTAGAAAACTTCAGCGCGTTCCTGCGCTCACTGATGGTGCGTCATTATTCACTCATTATTCTCATTATAAACCTGGTCAAAACTTTTCCATACTTCAGACTTTGCTTTAGTTGCTGGTGCAACCAAAACGTAATCACCAGAGGCAAGCCTCCGTTACACCTACTCGGCATTCATTTTCGCATCTCTCTCGCGCTAATCGAAACAAATTACATGACCGCTCGTTTACCTCGCAAACTGGAGCGCAAGCCCGAGCCCCGTAAGATGATTTCAATTAAAGATCTTCAGATCTATTTCAGATGGACTAAATGTATATGTAAAAGGTAAATGTATCAGTAAACCAATAAATATATTTTTTAAATGGACAAAAATATATATATATATATATATATACATATATATATTAAAATAGTACATTAATAAATAATTCATTTGCACCTTTTAATCTGCAAATAAAAAAAAAATCTTCTTTGCCGTTTTAAATAAATTTTCTATTTGCCAATTTAAAAAGAGATTTACTTTTGGATTTCTTTTCTTTTTTGTAATACACTGATAATCATTTTAGAATTTTTAGAAGTGGCCCTCCCAGTCCTCCACTAAGGTCTCAAATAATTTAAATGATCATGCATTTGACTGACAGTATTTGAAATAAAAAACACAGCTGTTTGCTTATAAAGATACATTTATAATCTTGTCTTGTACTCACTGTAATTTTTGTCAAATATATATATTTTTTTTTTAGTTTGAAAGGATTTTGTAAGTAGAACTTCACAGAAACCCCCAAAAAACCACTCATTTTCTGCATTAGACTCACCTTACTGGCGGCTTCAGGCGAAAAGGTAATGGCATCCAAGAAGTTAACAGAATCTACAGGCAGAAGTCGGTCAAAGTATTTGGCACAGGTGTCATAGGCATGCAGGAAGTCGTGATCACTCTGGGGGGCTTTTTTCAGCACATGCTGATCCCCTTCCCAGAACAGTTTATGAAGCCAGGTGGCATGTACAGCGCTAGAGGTAAGCGCTTCTCCTCCCTTCTGGGGGATTCGAGGGGCCAGTTTGGAGATTGACAGGACGTTCTGGCTGGTCAGTACCGGCTCCAGAGCTTTCAAAGGATCGGAATCCTCATCTGTCAACTTCTTATAGTCCAGACCTAAGCAATAAGACATGATTTCGGCATCATATAGAACACAGACTGAAGCTAGTTGTCACAATACCGTGAATATTTCTCAGGATGGGTGTTTTTCATAAAGTAAATTTCTTTATAAATACAAACCTTAAAGTCTACAAAAAGCTATTATTGCACATTATTCACCAGTGCACTGAATATTTTAACTTTTTCATGACAATGTTGTCACTCTATGGGGCATGTTGTCACACTGGAATATATTATGTGCAGTTTGAGAATACTCTCTTCATCTCTACAAATCCAAAAAAATGGGACATTTATTGCAGTTTCCAGCTTTCATGTGGTTTCTATTTGTGTCAATCTATGTGAATAGGTGAAGACTTGGCATGCCTCCAGGAAATATCAAGTCTGACAGACAACATTACACTGACACACAAGGCCTCAGAAGGGCATTCATCACATACATGCACTCTAACAGACAGAGCTGTGGAAAAAAAATGTGCTATCTCTCTCCCTGGGGTTGTGGCAGATGCTACTGTATGAACAGTCTTTACAGGACTGTGTCTGGAAGCATGTATGTGTCAGAGTGTGTTTCCGGTGCCTACTAAGTGTAAGTGTTTAAACGGGAAGGTATCAGTTGAGAGAAGAGAGAGTGTGGTGTGAAAACTCTCTGACAAACTCCCCCCTTACCTCTCAAAACACTCTCTCCAAGATTATCAAGTTTAAACAAGACAAGATCATTAGTTCTTCTAGCTCTTTTCAGAACTACAGTGATTCAAAAGTCTATCTTAGGTAAGGTATTTTTATGATATTTAAAAAGTGACACAAAGCAACTCATAATATTTCATCATAAGACTACAAATTATATACGTATACGGTTCAAAAGTTTGCCACTGGTACGTTTTTTAAAATGTTTTAATAGAACTCTCTTGCACTCACCATGTCTGCATTATTTATTGGATTGAATATACAGTAAAACAGTACTACTGTAAAGAAATACTACAATATTTTATATTTAATAAAATATTTTAAAATGTAATTAGTTTATGTGATGGCAAGCTGAATTTTTAAAAGCCATTATTCTAGTATTCAGTATCACATGATCCTTTAGAAATCATTATGATATGATGCTCGAAAATAGTTGTGATGGTTAATATTTCTGTGGAAACTGTGATGCATCCTTTTCTGGATTATTTGTTGAATAGAAAGTTCATAAATACAGCATTTAAAAAAAAAGAAAAGAAATCCTGTGTATCATTATAAATGTCTTTACTGCCACTTTTGATAAACTTAATGCATCCTTACTGCATCTAATTTCATTCAAAAAGAAAATGTATGGACCCAAAACAGTAGTTCTCTCTCTCTCTCTCTCTCTATATATATATATATATATATATGTGTGTGTGTGTGTATATGAGTGTAATTATTAACTACAGGCACATGTAATTGTATTCAGAATTAATTAATAGATATGCACACCGGCTGTAAATCTGGTCAAACAAATTCATTTAAGTACACAACACTCTTGCAGTTATGAGTGAATGATCCTGGTTAAGTTTGCCACTATCACATGTAGCGCCCCAACACTGGAGAGAGAGAGAGGTACTTAGCTAATGAACTCATTCAAACCTCACTCCATGTCTCATTTGCTTCACAATAATCTTTCCTTTCTTATCAGAACAGAACAAAAATGTATTGTATGCGGGCTAATTAACATTCCTCTTATTTTCACTGGCACCCTCACAGCTCAGTGACCCATTTCCCGCTGTCTCAGCTGGAGAGAGATGTGTCATTACATGGGAAGTTTCTGGTTATGGTGTTGATTGACATGCTTGCAAGCAGGAGCTGATGAAATCTGATGTGTTTGTTTGGACTTTTGTTGTCACTCACCGATGGCGACGGCTTTGAGCTTCTTTAGCAGTTTGAGGTGTGTGTCAGGCTTCATAGCAGATTGGGGGAAGAAGCTTGCGCAGCCGCAGTTTTCCAGAAGAGTGAAGTAGAAGAGGAGTCGGAGCTGGTCGGTTCCGGCTATGCTAGGGTACACATATTTAGTCATGTGTGTGTAGAATGACTCCGGGTTAGTCTTTAGAGTCTCAAACAGGCCCAGAGCCTCCGTCCTGTCCTCAATGTCTTTGGTGGAAAGCCTGAAGGAAGACAGAAATGAGAGATGGATGGCAATGGAAGACTGGAAGGTGAGAGAAATGATAGAATGAGCAGTCGTAGCCAAGGTCTGTTGAAGCAGTGATCACTCAACCTTTCCAAATTGCTTGTAGAAAATCAATTAAGGCAATGTGCAGGCAGTTTCCCCCCAATTGTCCCCCGAACCAGATGAGGTACATTAAGGTCGCTGTTAATATGCTGTGACGGCCCACTCGTGCTAGAGAATTGATTTCGTTTAATCTAAAAGAACTTCGTCAAACTGCTTAAAGTACATTAAACTTTATTCACCATAGTTCGACCACTTCCAGGACCAAAAAAATGATAATTTCAAGCAGTGAATTATAGCCTATGGCAAGGGTTTACTGACCCACCATAAATCCGATGTCAGGTTTGGATTTTATCGGTGACGTTTTTTGTAAGCGCTGCTCTGATTTCCATAATTTATCTCCATGGTGACTTCATAAGCAGGCGTGTGGATTGGCCCTCCACCTCGCTCTAATTGAATGGCTTTTCAGTAAAGATAAACAGCTTTATTGCACCACAGAATATCCCATAGCAATTCTGATGCATGGAAATGTTTTATAGAGTTGGGTTATCAATAAATTACCATGTGAACCTTCAATAACTGCCCAGCCCATTTATCCAGCAGGTCTGCTGATGCTGTACGTGAGGGTGTAACGTGTGAGAGGGAAGGGGATGGAGAAAGAGTCATAGAGAGAAAGAGAGGGAAAAGACATAAAAAGCATTCTGACTCGCAAACAGGACAGGAAATAAAAGATGGAGTCAGATTCAAGGGTTGCGTAGACCTTCACAGAGGCAGATGGCGAAAAAAAAGACCACTCAAAATTCCAATGTTGTGAAAAGTCTTAGCTTGTGAATTTTCTGCGTTTGCACATATTTCATATTGTTACCGGTGTTTTTTTTGATGAAAATGAAAGACGATGTGAAACACAAGCAAGTCTGTAAGAGAATGGCTGAAAAAAAAAGTAAAAGTTCTCAAATGGCACTGTACATTCCTCACATAAACTCAACTAAAATGCTGATGGAGGAACCTGAAATGTGCTAGCATGCTCAAAAGTCCACAAATGTCACAAATGAAGCAGTTCTGCAAAGAAGAGAAAACATGCATAAATAACTACACAGTAAGAATTTGGCTGCCATTATTGCCGCCTAATTGCTTTCTTTAATAGATACATGCAACTTGTAAATATGTAAATGTATTTAATGTAAATCTCTGTGTTTTTAGTTCACTTATGCTTCATAGGTTCTTGCTGAAGCTCTAATTATATTCAGTGTAAAAATATGCAAAAATGCGTGGGGGAAATATATGGGGGTGTAAAAAAATGTCCCACAAAACTGCAAATTAGTTCATATAATATCTTTCTACAAATACTGTATACTTTGGTTTCTACTTTGGTTAACTTCTATAGAGCATAAGAGGCACAAATCCAATATTTCTGTTAGAAATATAGTGTCAGTAAGATTTTTTTTATTTTTTGTTTTAAAAGTCTCAGAAGGTTTTCACATTAGATGATCTTGTTTGGTCCAACATCTATTCTCATAAAATAATAAAAACAAATATTTATTTATTTATTAATTTGTTTAGTGACTAGAAACATTCATAGGACACATCCAGGTCTCAACATTTGTGTAGGTAAACACTGTACCTGCATGTTCTTATTGTGTTACAGCTAATCATATTCAGCGTTAATGCAACAAAATGAGCGAGCTGCAGGGTGCATGTAGCCATTTGGACAGAGCCCAACACCTATCCATTGTCCACGGAGCGTAACCCCTATGGACTTTAACTCATGTTTATAGATATGTCTATACTGGCTAGAGGCACGATGTCTTGGGGCCAGAAAGAGAGACAGAAAGAGCAATGCAGAGAGAGGAATGTGAGACAAGCTGGAAAACAACAACAGGCCAGAACAAAGTGAAGAAAAGAGGAAGAAGATACCAGAGACAAAACAGGTAGGACAGAAATTACAGGAAGGAAATGCGGCAGGGGAGAGATAAAGAGAGGAGCCTCTGACTGCAGTCTGCTTATTAACACAGAATAACTGCTTCTAACAGGATCAATACTTCACTAAACACAGCAGCCATTAATCCTGTCTCCTGCTGCAATTACAAACCAAAGAACAGTTAAAGGGTGTGTGTGAGAGACAGAGGCAAAGGCTGAATTCAAACTCAATTCTTCAGTCAAGGACAGGCTAAGGCACTAACCATCTACAATATATAGTATATATATATATATATTATATAAAGGATAGTTATAGTCCTCTAATTTAATTGGCCAAGTGGTTCCCAAGGGTGAGGACAGAGGTCAACAGCATCGGGACATTCCAAAATAGGAAGAAAAAAAATGTAGCCAAGCAATGTAAATGTAGTCAAGCAATGCTCAGATTGACTTGCAGCAAAGATTGATGCTGTGGCATCTTTTTGAACCATTTGAAGAAAAAAAATGACCAGAAAAAATGTATATTAACTGGAAAAATGTTGTGTGAAATGTGTCTTGAAAAGTTACTTTATAGTAACATCATGATTATAGAACTATTGTAAAAGTAATATTACATTGCAAATAATTCAGCTTTGATAAATCAAAATTAAACATGTCAAAAACTACATGCATGATACAATAGGCTACAAAAATTGTGTTCCTTCAGCCCCGTTGTACCGTATATTTGGTTGAAAATTAGTGCAAACCTCAGCTTAATCAATAAAATGAAAAAAATAAATGAATAAAGGGAATTGATGCCAACAAAATGTCTGTTCAATTTGAAATAGCAATTAGAACCTGGCTCAAAATGCATTGAGCTATAGAAGCTAGTGCATTATATGGCAGAGTTTGGTAAGAGTATCCTCAGGGTACAAAGTGCACCACACAAAGCAAGCAGGGCAGAATAAGATCAAAACCCTACAGTTTATTTATCTGGATTGAACAAGGAACCAATGGAAATATCTAAAACCAAGTAACCTCAACTACCATATTCAAACTCCCAAAAACCATTCCATTAAGTCTGTGAAGAGCCCATTCATTCAGGTGGTCTAAAGCATGACTGAAATGATTAACAAGAATCTGGCCTAGCCAAATTATTAATGCACAAAAATAAACTTAAACAATACAAAAGGAAACTACAATGTTATTTGGCCCCAAACAGAATACACAACAACAGAGTACCAGAGAAAAAACATAAATGAAAAATCAGGTATATACAAAGCAGCTGTCCAGAAAGAGCAAGATAATTTTGGATTGACCATCTGTTCTATGTAGGATTCAGGAATATCCCACATTTGAAACATTTTGTCCTGATTTCTGAAAGTTGGAGTATAAAACACAATTTCAGTATCTGGTTAAAAAAAAAAATATATATATATATAATAATAATAATAATAACTGAATAAATACATTAAATACTTAATTTATAGTGTTTATTAATTTTAAGTTTTCACAATTTAATATTTAACTTAATTTTAGTATTTCTTTTATTATGCTTAAGTTTGCAAATGTTTTGGCAATACATACCATCTGTCATATCAAAGCACACTGGAATGGAACGGAATTGATTTGAACTGATTTAAGCTGAATGGAACAGAATGCAGCATTATGGAATGAAACTGAAGCGATTAGAATACTGTAGATGCAAAGTCTATTTGAGTAATTTCCATCCAAACCAAAAGCAACCATTTCTATGCAACTCAATTGCACAGAACTGCTTTAAAGCTCACACATGACATAAGGAATTACTACGTATCAATAAATCTGACCAAAAATGGGGAAGATGCTTAAGAGGCAAAATTACATCATGAATACAATAAATCTAAGCAGGAAAAAAAAAAAGAAAAAGAAAAGGATTGGCCCTTTTTCAATGCCTTTGAAATTACATTTTAACCACATATTCAAATCACATAAACTGAGTAAATAACATAAATGATGCAAAATATGTGTTGACGAGTCCTCATCAGTCAGAAAAGCCTATTTGCTGACAAATTAACAAACAGAAACTGCAATACAATAAAACTTTTGAGTAATTGCCAAAGTTGCTCAAACTCCCTCTGGTGCCATTCTCTGGTAACATCTTTGATAGGGGGGAATTTTAGAGATTTCATGTTCTACACAGAGCTTCCAAAAAAAAAACAAAAAAACAGCTAAATAAAACCGAAGCCTTGGGGATGCTAATAAGCATGCAAGGACTCTCACAGATGAAAAAAAAACATCACATTCATAGTAAATCAGTTTCACCCAAGCAATCTGTACTAAACAAGTAAAGTCAAATGAGTGCATGTTTATGTAGAGGGAGGGAGAGAGAGAGGGGGTGATTAAACCCGATGAGAGATGGAGAGGGAGTTGATTAGACCAGGCTTTGAACAATGCTTCAGCGGCAAATTTACCGTGCAGCAAGCTCAGGAGAGGTGGCACGTTGTTGTGTGTGGATTTTCAAAGCCTTATAAAACGGACTACAAAACTGTATATATAAAAAAAAAAAAAAAAAGCTTTCTAGCCTTTGCAACTAAACTACAGGTCTGGCAAGTCACACAAACCGATCGCCTGGAAGCCATTCTCTGCAATCGATCAATGCAATCTACTGTTTGCACTTCTAGAGCGCCGGGGTCACAAGGTTCTGACCTGCTGGGGCCCCTTTACGTCGAGGAAAAAAAAACAGTTACTTGTGGAAGAGATTGCTTCTAACTGAGGTTTTGCAGGCTCAAGCCTCTGAAAAAGTGTGAGTGCTGTTAATGTCTGCTGTGTGTGTGAAAGGATGAGCGTCTTACCCGCTATCAGTGAACAGGAACTCAAGGTGCGTCATGTGCACTTCCCAGAGAGGGATGCTGTACCGCTGAGCCAGAGAACGAGAGATCCCATACACACTCTCATCTAATGTCCTACATAGACAGAAAGAACAGATTAAATAATAGAACAGAAGATATATATAGAATGACAGGCAGACAGAGACAGATAGATAGATAAACATACATAGACAGACACAGACAGACAGACAGACAGATAGATGGATAGATCATTTCAATAACATTTTTCATGAAACTTTTTTTAGATCACTCAAGCTTCAGTTTTTAATTAGATAAATTCAATCTTTCTAATCATGGCCAATTTGGCAGACCATCAAAGGCCAGGCATAATATATTCCTAAAAATCCAGATCTGTCTTGCTCTGAAAGAATGATTTGATCCCTTTTTATGGCTGCTCTTGCAAATCAGATCTGCCCTGAGCTGCTGGAACTTTACTCTGCAGTTCCTACAGTAAGTAGTGAATGTTGCCAATTCTTGCTAGACCTTAGTCACCCCAGACCCGTGATTCCAGTGCTCACAAAACTGAGTCTCAGACTCTGTAAAGCCAGAACTCTTGTCTGGATCAAAAGATCAATCCTAAAACATGAGCTTCTATTCCAGAGACCAGCGGAAAGTCATACTCAAAGGGCAGACAGATAAAAGTTGTAGGATGTGTGTCATTCTCTTTCAACTCTGGACACATTCTTTGTGAATGCCAAGCATCTGCAAAGTTGTAATCTAGAGAAAAGGTCACTTCATACTTTCCTTTTATGCCACATTAGAGATGACATTACCATTATTCTAAACAAAATGTAAATATGAAAATAAAAGATGGGTATCTATATTAATTTAAAAAGTATATGTTTTTGTAAAAGTATACAGTATGCTTTTTTGTGAGTGGCACACAGTACTTACTCTGCCAGACCCAGAATAGTTTCTTTCTTGTACTGGTTGTCGCTGCTAAATCTCTGGACATCAACTCCACGGCCGAGCCCCTGTAGCACCTGAGCTTGAGTAAAGTCTGTCAGTCTCTCACTGTATAGTCGTAACTGACCAATCAGGATCTGCAGCTCCTCATCCCCCCAATCACATCCAGCGTGGTCTGTCACATGCTTGGTCACAAGACGAATGAGCTCTCTAGGATCAGCCTATATAGAAACAAAATCCAAAGAATCAATACTGTTTAAACGGAGCAGCGAGTAAGACAGCAACAAAAGTGCTTAACTATGCAAAGTTGAATCTTTCACATCCTATCCATGAAAATGAATTGGACTGTGACAACACATATTCAGTCTCCGATCCAATACCAGTCAACTTATTCAACCATAAAACTTTCTGTTTCCAAGATTAAACTAAATTGCGAATCTGAGATTCATAATGTGGTCTCACACTTCTCGACCTGTACAGTATATTGCCTCATTACTACGGTACACCATTGTAATCGTTATGCTAAGTAAGAATTAGAATTCAGTGTAATCCAGTTTGCCATGAGGAGAAATGAACAGGTTAAGAGCCTTGACAGAAGTACAGAATCGAGAATGATTACTCACTAATCTATATGGAAATTATTACATGAGTGTAATAACAGACTCTGATAATGGGAAGCTGTGTGGGATTGTGTATTGTTGAACTCTGACCATTAAACAGCACATGTTCTGTGCTGACAATACGGACAGAAAAAAAAGACAGATTAGAGGGAAAGAAAAAGGTACAAGAAAATAGAAAAACATAAAAAAAATGGAGCACAACGACAGACAGACGTGTTAAGGAAGATAAAACAGAGAAAAGGATAGAAGGATGAGAGAGAGATGAGAGGAAAAGACACGAGGAGAGGTATCTTGGATGAACTAGTTTTGATTTAAAAAATCCTTCTTTATAAACAAAAATGTTAAAAACAATTTAAATTTGCATATATTCTATGGTAATATTAATAAATGGTTATATTTAAATATTTCAATTAATATTAAATATATCACACTATAATAATAATAATTATATATATATATATATATATATATATATATATAATAATATTATACTATAATAAATTCAATATTATACTGTATATTAAACACCTATTATATACAGTTATACACCTGTTATCTACAGTAGTTTTAAACAGTAATTCAACTTAAAAAAAAACAATGAAATTTGTTACAGACATTCAGATATTATTTAAAGACATTTTATATTCCGCATATTTCTCTTCATGGTTTCAATGTCTCTGCAGGCAACAATTCACTGTAGAAAATAAAACGTGATCAGCACAATCTGTTTATCCCATTTTTTATTTTTTTAAAGTTATCGCTATACTATTATAGTGTTTATTTATAGTTTGAATTAGCTTTTATTTGTAATATTTTAGTTTTCATTTTAATAATTTTGTTATGTGCTTGTTTTGTTTTGTTCTTTCTTTAATATATCAAGATTTAAGGTATTTTTATGTCATGTCTAACACTTTTAGTAGTTCAACCTAAACTTATGTCATATTTTAAGTTTTTCATATAATATTTGTTTTACCTTTTTTACCTTTATTTCAAATAACTGAAAATTATTTGTATTTTTTAAAATTAAAAATGTAT
The DNA here is from genome assembly GCF_963082965.1 of Carassius carassius. Taxonomy (NCBI): domain Eukaryota; kingdom Metazoa; phylum Chordata; class Actinopteri; order Cypriniformes; family Cyprinidae; genus Carassius; species Carassius carassius. The sequence goes on along the minus strand of NC_081772.1, from coordinate 10,196,329 downwards.
TGTTTATTTTAAAAGTAAAAAATAAATAAAAAAAAAGTTTGCAAAAAAATATTTGCATGCTGGCATCTTCCACTCTGGTTACTTCTACCAACTTTTTTTTAATGGTTTGCCATCCATGACCAGAACAGATCTCTGCCTCATTTTTAGGTCACTGGTTGAGAGCCACTGATCCGTGGGATGCAGAAAAGACAGAGTGATGGATGGATATGGCGAGCATTTGAATCCCCTCTCCAAGACAAGCTCTTTCATGATGAAACATCTTTATCCAGCTATTCTCTTTCTGTCTCTTTCTCATACTTTATCTTTAGAGAGTGTCAAACCAACCACAAGCAAGACTCGCCCTGTAGCTTATCTGTCAATTGCAATCTATCTTTTGCTCTTCCTGTTGTTCACACCTACAATGTTATGTGCGAGTGTAATCGGGTTCTCCGCAGCCCCGAGTGCACATGTGAACTATAATAACCGACCCTGTGGATGATGTGCTAGGGGATTCAGGCCAGTTTTAGACCGTAATTACCTCTAATGATGTTAAAAGACCTTTGTGGATGGGTTAATGTGTGAGGTTTACTGCATATTTGCATGCTTTTTAGTCTGCAGTGCAGTAAAATAACAGACTTGTCGCATTTTGCATCCACATCACATCTATTTCTGCTAAATGTCCACAGGTGTGTGTACGAGAGTGTAGAGGTGGCTGGTTTAGTGCCTCCCTCTAGGTCCTAAAATATCATGCTTGATCAATCACTTTTTATGATTACATTTTTTTTATTGTAAATCCAAAAAATTATAACAGCGGCATCTAAAACTGCTCAAAAGGTATGGGCAGAAAACTAGTAGGTGCTACAAACACCTACTGCTTATAAACACCTATAACTATAATGGAAACGCGGGTGGGCTGAATACATACTTGTGTGTGTGTTTGCTGTAGGCTATGATGAACGGTTGTGTACTCAGTGGTTTGTCTGCCTCGCTCTCACCCTGACAATTATCCTAAACAGCATTTTGACTCCTTTTCTCAAAGACAGAAGCGAGCAACTTGGCTTCGCCCAGCAAAGATCTAGCAGGACGGGGTTTATTATATATATATATATTTTAAAAAAAGGAATTGGTTTAAAAAAAATGAAAGCCTTGCCTACTGATGCTTAATGCCCAAAAAGAAAAGGACAAAAAAATAAAATAAAACTCCACAGTGTTAAAAGGAACATCCATCAACATCAAATAAAAGGCTGATAACTAATCTCCGCATCCTCGCTGGTACTCAGAATGCAATATTAAATTACAAGCTTGCGCTGTGTATGACAGACGCAGCACTGGCTGTAAACGCGTCAATCTTTAATAATGTGTTTATCAAGCAACAATATCTCTGTAAGCAGATTTCAAAGACCAAAGGTAGACTTTTAGTTGTCGTGCCATTTTATAATCATCCTGGAATCTGTCTGTTATTCCACATTAGAAAATGAATGCGTGGTATAGTAAAGATGGGCTGGTAACTGAAACTTTGGCAATACAAACCCCTATGACAGTGATTCATGAACTAATCAGCCCTGAGCAAGACATTTAACCCTAGACACTCGAGGGAGATTAGAGACTAAGCAACAGTGGCGAATGGGATGAATGGAATGCAGAAAAACATATTAGGAAATTTGTTCATTTCTTCTTCACTACTGTTACCAATGAAACTGTGTGACAGATTAGGTGATAAAATGTCATTTGTAATTGTATGTTTAGTACATCTATTAAAACAATCTACTACAGAAGACGATTCATTACAAAAGAATAATGAAATCCGAGTAGCGTTATTTGATTATTAAAAAATGATTATATTACAAATGTAAAAGTTTTATGGTAGCTATATATATATATATATATATATATATATATATATATATATATATATATATATATATATATATATATTAGCAAGGACAAAAGGACTGATCAAAAGTGACAGTAAATTAAAAGACTTAAAAGTAAAAACTTTCTATTGAGCAAAGAATCCTGGAAAAATATTGCATCACGGTTTCCACAAAAACCATGCGGAGTAGTGGGGGAAGAATTTTGGACAAACAATAAACAATAAATCAGCTAATTAAAACATTTTTTACAAACACAAACTACACTATATCAAAAGACTACTTTACCATAGACTCAAACAAGATCCATCTAAATTAAGTAACTTCAAAGATCGCAGATCTTTTCTTTGGTTAAATAAAAGTAGAAAGCATGCATTTCCAAGGATGCACTGCTTTCATTTAAGACATGCGCTGCTTTCCATTTCAACAGAATCAGGACCAGAACACAACACCGGTTACGGAAGAAAACACTTGCTCACTGTTAGTAGGGCGTCACAGTACAACAGGATCACAGACTCATTCCAAAACCGAAAACATAATTATGCACTTAGATTTGAAAGAAACATCTTGTTGGGCTTAATTTGCAATGCAAAGGCAGTGCGCCGTTTGAGATGGAGCAGGATTCATCCAAAGTCCCGACTGCACGCTCCTACAGACCTACTTACTTTCAATAACAACACGTACATGTGCTGCCTGTGATAGTGATGATGTCTGAGGGGGATCTGCTTGGAATCAAGGCAGAGAGAGCAAAGGAAAGCACAGGGATGGATGTGTGACAGGCAAGAGAGAGATTATGTGTTACGTGAGAGAGAATGAGGAGGTTTGAATTAAGAGAAAAGGAAGGATAAATGGATTACCATAAAAGAAATGGAGAGATGGAGAGAAAAGGCAAATGAAGAGACAAATGGATAAAGACGATGCGAATTTGAAGAGGTACAAACGGCGGGGGCGTTTGAGGCCTGCTGTACAGCTTGTCTGCCGCAGGAGACTGTCTCCTTCAACAAATATCAGCAAACACGAAGCGAAATGTCACATGGAAAGAGAACAAATGAAAATAAAACACAGGACATCATATTCTTTCTCTTTCCATCAGTGGTAATGGATTTTCTCTAGTATTTAACCAACCCCACATAGAGGTACATTACCATCCATTAAGAGAAGTGTGTTCATGCGGATGTGTGAATTGACATACGGTGTACAGTAAACACTGGCCACTTACTACCATAGCTTTCCTTGAAAAAAAAAATTTCTTAGTGCACATGTGGACAGCATGCGGCTGTGAATTCAGCGAACTTCAACCTTGAAAAGATCTACAAATAATAATTTCCTTCCATTTACTTCTGTATTGCTCTTTAAAGGGGAAGGCCATTCAAAATTTCCAGTTCGGATGGGAAAGATATTGAAAAAGGGAACAAGCTAAAATATATATCTTTAAAGTCTGTCATTATTTTATCTCCTGACGAGGCGCGATCAAAACAACTAAAAAAGGGCATAAAATGGAACCAAAAAATAGACTTGTGACATGCCTTATTTGAGTGTGCTTTTTTCAGAAGGTGTTTTGTTTATCGCGCACCTGCATCAGCCCTGAGACTTACTGCTCAGCACTCAAGGGTGAAACGGCAACACGTAATCTCAGTTCACAGGTGCTTTAAACATTTCTTTTTTTCTTGTCCTTAGACTTAGCCTGGCTTTTGACTTGAGCCATAGAGTTTGGTCGCCATTGCAGCTACACCACTATTTTTTTAAACTTTGGGGTCAGTAAAATTGCTTAAAGATTTCTCCTGCTTTTTTTCAGCAAAGATGTATTACATTGATCACGGTTAAGACATTTCTAATGTTACAAAAGATTTCTATTTCTAATAATTCATCTTCTTTTGAACTATAGATTCATCAAATAATCCTGAAAAAAAAAAAACGGTTTTCACCAAAATATTAGGCAGCAAAACTGTTATTAACAATGATGGAAATAAATAATGTTTAAGCACCAAATCAGCATATAAGGATGATTTCCGAAGGATCATGTGACACAGAGTGGAGTATTGGCTGCTTGAATGAACAGGAATGAATAACATTTTAAAACATCTCAAATAAAAGTTTTATTTAAACAGTATATTACAATATAATATTACACAATATTACTGTTTTTACAGTTTTTTATTTATTATTAAATATATGCAGCCCTAGTGAGCATAAGAGATTTCTTTCAAAATGTACCCCAAACCTTTGAATATTAGTGTAATTATGAAAAAAAAAGATGAATAGATTGCCTCATTGACATGAAAACGGACAAATCACAGTTTACGTTGTTTTTATGTCCCATTTCAAAACATATTTGGGTAGTTCACCCAAAAATAAACATTCTGTCATCTTTTACTTGACCTCATGTTCTTCAAACCTGTATGACTTACTTTCTTCGGTAGAATACCATAGAAGATATTCTGAAAAACAACTATATTTTTTGTAATCTAATGAATGTCCTTGAGGTTCATTGTTGATGGACCCCACTGTTCACCAAAATATAAATACATAAAAAAAGTCATATAGGTCTGAAACAATGTGATCACGGATAAATGACAGAATTCTCTATTTAAATAGAGTAAAAATGCCCCTTCGTATACGGCGCACTTGATTTTCCCAGAAACTTTGTATCTGTGATCTTTGTAAAACTATGACAGAGCCACAGTGCTGATTTTTTCACTCTGTGATATAATAAGAACATTTCCTTGTGTTTTTTTTCTCATCCAACCTGTTCAGCCCGTAGCTAAGCAGAGAGCTGATAACTAAGTGACAGCTCTCAGAAAGCAACTGTGAAGACTCTGAAACAAACACAGACCGTTTCAAGCTCACAAGAGCAAAACGTTTAATGACTCGAATTCACAGAATTAGCTTGCAGGTCTAGTTCATTAAAACAAAATATCTCCAAATCTTGTGTCAGCAGCAGCCAAGTGTTCACTGAAACTATGTCTAAATATTAAAATATCATCAAACAATAGGTTACTGTCGTAACCCCGGTTCTCTGAAACATCGAGTGAAGAGATCCACCTATGGGAAGGGCATCCGTACCTGACCTCTGCAGAAGCATCCAATTGCACCAAGTCTGGCTAGACAGACAGAAGCGCGCAGCCAATGCCAGGTAAGGCCCCACCCCTTACCTAAGGGCATATAATGGCTACGACGCTGCTATTCTCCAGTAAGTATATTCGCTTCTCGTGTGGCAAGCAGGGCAAAGCTGGTGGATCTCTCCACTCGATGTTTCAGAGATCCGGGGTTACGACAGTAACCTATTGTTCGCTTTCATCATCTCGTGTTTGAGATCCACCTATGGGAGAGACATGGACAGCTCCCCAATTGCCCAATACACTCACAGTGAGGTTCTGAAAGCCAGAGAAGGATGGTCGCCCCAGAGAGGTGGTGCCTGACACGTCCCATAATCATGAAACTGCAATACTGACGCAAACACATGACTGTTGTGCACATGCAGCACATGAAACTTGTATGTAGTACACACACGATAGTAACTCTAGCAACACCAAAGTGCATATAAATACACCCAGAAAGGAATGGAAATGCATGCTTGGTGACAAGAATGTACGTGACCTGCCGGCCCATTCCCTCCTATTCGTTACTTCCAACGTGGTTGCAGGGAAGGGCTAAGAAGACCCCACCCCTAAAACCGAATGTGCTACCGAGATGCTGGTGACATCCAGCCGGTAATAACGCACAAAAGTATGAGGAGAAGCCCAACTGGCAGCGGAGCAGATGTCCTGCAGTGACACTCCCCTAAACAAAGCCCAAGATGCCCCTCGTGGAATGAGCTCTGATGTCCCCTGGGGGCTGCACTCCCTTGGATTCATAAGCCAAAGCTATAGCGTTCCCAAGCCAATGTGAGAGGCGTTGCTTAGATATGGGATTCCCTCCATGAGGGGGTGCCCATGAAATAAAGAGCTGGTCGCTCTTCCGGAAAGCACTTGTCCTGGTCATATAAGTCTGTAATGCACGGACGGGACACAGAGCATTTAGCCTCTCATCCTCCGGGGAGGAAAAAGGTGGAGGGTGAAAAGCGGACAGCTCCAACACCTCCGAAGTGAACGCAGGGAAGCACTTCGGCATGAAGGCCGGATTAGGCTTAAGGGAAACCTTATCTCCACTAAGAGATAATTTAGTGCACGAGGGATGAACCGAGAGTGCATGTAGCTCACTGACACGTTTAGCTGATGCCAAGGCCAAGAGCAAAGCTGTCTTGAAAGACAGAAGCTTTAAGGAAATACATCCCAGAGGCTCAAAAGGGTATTGAGACAGAGCCTCCAGCACCATGGAGAGGTCCCACTCAGGGACAGTTCTCCTGATGACTGGCAAGGAGCGGCGGGCACCCTTCATAAATCTGCGGATTAGAGGATGCTGCCCGACTGTTGAGCCCTCAAAACCCACATGACAGGCCGAAATCACAGCCAAGTAGACCTTGATTGTGAAAAAAGACCTACCTTTTTCCAATAGGTCTTGCAGGAAACACAAAATATCAGGAACTGAGCTCTGATAAGATGTGAGACTACGCCCATCGCACCACCCCTCGAACACTTGCCACTTACAGCCATACAGGGACCGCGTAGAAACGGCTCTGGCATTCTGTATAGTAGCAATCACACGCGGCGAAAGCCCCAGTGCGCTTAGGTTCGTCCTCTCACGGGCCAGGCCCAAAGAGCCACCCTGTCCGGGTGCGGGTGATAAATCTTCCTGTTCGCTTGAGACAAAAGGTCCGTGCGGGGGGGGAGGCGCAACAGCTCAGCATATAACAGAGGGATTATCTCCGCCAGCCATGGTGCTTTGGGCCACCTGGGTGCTATCAGAATGAGAGACAGGCACTGCTCTCTCACCCTGGCCAGTGTGGGAATTATCAGGCACAGGGGACGAAAAGCATACAGCAGCACTCTGGGCCATGGGTGGGCCAGTTCATCTACCCCGAGGGGCGCGTCCACGTCCTTTAGCGAGAAGAACATAGGACAATGGTAGTTTTCGCGCGAGGCGAATAGATCTACGGTTGCCTGTCCGAATCTCATCCATAGCATATCCACTATCTGCGGGTGAAGACGCCAATCTCCGTAGATTGGGTTTCCCCTCGATAGAAGATCTGCGCCTCTGTTTAGAATGCCCGGAACATGAGTCGCGCGTAACGATAGGAAAACCGGTCTGCTCCACACCAAAAGCTTGTAAGCTAGAGCGTGAAGTTTCGACGAGCGCACGCCGCCCTGACGGTTGATATAAGCCATTGCTGTGGTATTGTCGCAGCGTACGGGCACATGATGTCCCTGCAGGCGAGGCAGAAAATGATTCAGAGCCTTCCATACAGTCAGAAGCTCTAAATAATTTATGTGGGCTGAACATAGTGTGCTCGGCCACAGACCGTTCACTGTTCTGCCCTCCTGGGTGGCACCCCAGCCTGTTAAGGACGCATCTGTCGTCACAACTTTCCGCATCATAACTGTCCCCAGAGGGGTTCCCTGTGCGTAAAAGTCTGTGCTCTTCCAGTGGCGCAAGGCTATCGAGCAGGCGCGTGTCACTATTACAGAGTGGCAAAGATCGCGCGTTGGGCTGAAATGTAGTGACAAAACCCATTTCATGAACGCTTTCATTCTCAGGAGTCCCAGCGACACAACCTGGATGGTTGAAGCCATAAGACCCTGCAGCCTGAGGCATGTGCGATATTGTACTATCGCCCCCTCTCTGAACTGCGATAGACAGTTCATCAGAGAGAGAACGCGCTCTTGAGAGAGACGCGCTCACATGGAGACTGAGTTCAACTCCAAGCCCAGGAAAATGGCATTCTGACTGGGTGTAAAATTGCTCTTGTTAACATTCACTCTGAACCCGAGAGATGTGATGAGACGTGTGCAGGTGTCCTGCAACACTTTCTCCTTCGATTCGGCTATGATGAGCCTATCGTCTATGTATGTCAGAATCCTCAGACCTGAGATTCTCATGGGTGCCAAGCCTGCCTCCGCACACAGACAGAAACACCGGGGGCTTAGACTGAGCCCAAACGGCAGAACTGTGAATTCGTAACATGTGCCCTGGTAGGCGAAACGAAGAAACTTTCTGTGTGGCGGATAAATGCTTATTATGGAAGAAAGCATCTTTCAGGTCGACCGATGTGAACCAGTCGTTCTGTTTTATGGCGCGGGCGAGCGAGCCATGAGTTAACATTCTGAAATTGTATTTCCTTAAATGTTTGTTCAACACACGAAGGTCCAAGATAGGGCTGAGAGAGCCGTCCTTCTTTGTAACCAGGAAATAACTAGAATAAAAACCCTGATTCATCAGACTGGGGGGCACCACTTGAATCGCTCCCTTGTTTAGGAGGAAGGATATTTCCTCTTTCAGAATGTGTGAGGCGTTCACTTCCGTGTGTGAAGAGAGAACGCCGTTGAAATGTGGGGGTTTCATTGCAAACTGCAGTCTGTACCCCTGCATTATAGTACGCATCACCCACTCGGGAGCCGAAACAGTGATCCTCTCTCCAAAACAAATTCATTAGATTTGTTTGTTTTAATGTGTTTTTTTGTTTTTTTGTGTGTTTTGTGTTGGGGAAACATTGGGGCCGAAGCCTTTAATAATTGGGTGAGGGGAACAGAGTGTGTGCGGTGTGGTGACACTGCTTCTGCACTTTTCCTCACAACAGACCCCTTGAACGTGAGTGGGGAACACACAACGTTCATAAAACACATGGGCTGGGCAGCCTCGAGAGGAGGGGAACCGCTCCATCCAGAGCACGTGCTCTCCCACCACTGAGAACGCCATAGAGCACCCGCAGGCTTGGACGGCCTGCCGAGCGTTACGGAGGACGAGGTCGTTCACTGTAAGGATCTCCTTCCACAAGGGTAGGGAAGGAGTTCCCTTTTCCAGCTGTTGCTTTAGTAAGTCCAAAATTTCCGCCTGGTAAGCGGAGAGGAGGGAAGAGACGTTCAGGGCCCTAACAGCCAAGGCCGAGGACTTGTATGCGGCCTGGTGAACTGAGGCAGAAAAACGGTCCATTTTGTTGGGCAAGACCGGCTTAGGGGGAGCGAGCAGCCCGCCCTAAGTGGGGTTAAGGTGCCTGGCGATGGAAGGCTCGATAGCGGTGGGGTCACCCATACCATGAGCTGCCATATCCTTCACTTCAAGGCTCGTGAGACCGTGTTTGAAGTCGAGCAGGTCGCTCCAATTGTGCCTCATGTGCTTAACGCACGCAGGATGGACGGGGAAGAGTTGTTTCCTCAGACCGGGAGGAGGTCTCAACACTTTCCCGTCATAGATATCCCTCTCCTGGTCAGTGGCGCTTTGCGGAGCTGGCCACTTAATGTTGAGGCTAGCGGCCGCTCGCTCACAAACCTCCAGGAGGATGAACTGAGGCAGGGCTGCATGGACGCTAGCCTGGGGAACGCCAGAGGGCGGGATGGCCTCCTCGTCCCTTCTGAGATCCCAAGAAGGGCCGCATCATCCTCATCGCCGGAACCGGCCGGTTCATCGACGAGCGTGAGGTTGCGGAATGCGGGATTGGGCTGGTCAGCCCAAATAAGTGAGGCGGCGCCCCTGGAGTCCCCCGGTAGCGCGACGTCGTCACCATGTCCCCCGTCCGAGTCAGAAAGGCCAAGCTCGGAGCACTGGGTCGCTGCAACTTTAAGACGGCGTCGTAACAGCTTCTTTGGCAGCATAAGGCAATGGCTGCTATTATTCGGATTCTCCAGGGCTTCTTGAGCGTGTTTAAGGCCCAAACAAACCACACAGAAAGGGTGAAGATCCTTAGCGGCAATAAGCGCACCACACGCGGCCGGGCAGGCCCGTGATAGGCTTTTCCAGGGAGAAGCGGAAGGTTTAGACAGTGACATACCAGCGAAGAACTCGGAAAAATCCGTGGCGGGCAGCCGTGGAAGGAGGAGCAGGTGAAAAAGGTGAGAGCGCGGGTGGCTCCGAATACAGAACACAGCGAAAAGGCTGAAAAGACGACTGTCATGTCTGGCGGAGGCTGATCTGGCGATATATCCTCCTGAAGACACGAAAGTGAGCAGCGTAATCCAACCGAACTGTGTCAGTGCAGAGATCGCGAGAAGCGAATGTCAACTGGAGAATAGCAGCGTCGTAGCCATTATATGCCCTTAGGTAAGGGGTGGGGCCTTACCTGGCATTGGCTGCGCGCTTCTGTCTGTCTAGCCAGACTTGGTGCAATTGGATGCTTCTGCAGAGGTCAGGTACGGATGCCCTTCCCATAGGTGGATCTCGAACACAAGATGATGAAAGAGAACCACTCGTGACTAAATTTTCTTTACATATTTTTTCTCCTTTTCTAAGCCATATTCTGTAAAACATTTTGTGTACACATAGAAAATGGATTCACCTGTATTTACAATCTATTCCACTGCTTAATAGAAACTGTTAAAATGTAAATTAAGAAAACTAGAAGTTGTGACACTGTATTTATATATAATGTCTTTGAGTTTGTGTCGACATTTGCAGGCACTGCAATACTCATCCAATATAACTCGACTTGTGCACTTCTAGTTTTCTTCCAGAATTCAATACAGGCATCTATGCTTATATCTTTCATGAGTCAAAGTCTCAAAAATGTATGGGAATAGTGAAAAGTTCAGTCTTTTTTAATGAGTATAACATTAGTGTTACAAGCAGACCAGAAGTTGTCCTCCCTAAAGAAGAACATGGGAGGAATGAAAATGGAAAGAAGCAGTGTGAGTCACTGTTTCATGATTTTCAGGATGATTCTGAAGTTTTAACAAATATAAAAAGTAGTATGCATTACACTAGGTGTGTTTCTCATAAGACCGTTGGTGGGTTGTGGACTGTACGGTCAAAGAAACCGCATCAACAACAAATTATGTTTTGTGTTGTTCCTTCACTGTTAACTAATAAGTCTTAAAGGGAACTGAGAGGAGCATGCATCATTATAACACAGAGACAGAGAGAGAGTCTGAGAGAATGAGAGTTACAAGGGGAACGGGAGGGAGAGATGCTGAGGTGCAACAGAGGGTGAAAATGAAAGATGGAATTATGATAATGGAACGGAGGAACGGAGCAACATGAAAAATGAGAAAAGAGGCATGCGGAGAGAAGATGCAAAAATTTGCAGGGAAGCGGTAAAGTGCTGTCATGTGTAATGCAGATAAACCTGAAATATTACAAGAAAAGAGGAAAAGAATGACACCATAGGAGCTGTGTAAAAGAGACAGAGGTGGAATGTGCAGGGAAATGGGCAAAACACAGAAAGAGAAAAGGCTGATACCGTTTTATCGGTCCATTTCAAGGTGAGAACTTTTATTGTATCGCTAATGAATTCTGTTCTGGACTCGTGTAAGTGTTTGGAAACTTGCTAAAATGATAGATGAAGAATGGCTGTGGAATGGAGGGTGACAGAGAAAAGTGTTGGTGCACGCTTACTCTGTAAAGTGGGCTGCACTTGTCTTTAAAGCAGGGTGCAAGACGGGAGTAGATCTGAAGAGAGTAGTAATAGGCAGCTAACTGCAGAGACAGTGCTGATGGAGGTTGCTTCTCAAAACACGTGTTAGCATCCAACACCTGAAACAGAAAAAGACAAAGAGGTGTGTTCACACTCACACTGAACACTAATCTAAATTGGTTTCCCAAACTGATCTTTAGAAACACTATTGCATGAGCCCCTTTCACACTGCCATTCCGGCAAATACACGGGTAAAGTGTTCCGGCAATTGTTCCCGGGTCGCTATATTTTGCACTATCACACTGCCAGTGATTACCCGGGATATGTGTGTGCTTTCACACACAACTCTTAAAGATCCTGTAACGACACGTGACATCAGGGCGTGACGTGTAATGTACGAGTCGAAAACGTTAGGCACGTTATACTTTCACTGAAGCAAGCAAACGATCTCGGCGTCAGCGCGGAGAGTGAGGAACTAACTGATCTCTGCTTCATTACAGTTTGCAAATTTTTTTGTTCCGAACGTTGATCTTTCTTCAAAACAGCAAGTAAAAGAGTCGCGCGATAACGTGCGTCATCACTTCGACACGGCATTAGATCTGGCTTTTGTTCACACAGCGCTCGTCTCGGTCGAACCCGGCAATGTTACTAGGTCCCCGACCCGGGTTCAATGCCGGAATCAATCCCGGGACATGGTTGCTTTCACACAGAAGGCTACCCGGCAATGTTCCGGCAATATGCCGGGTCCGACATGCAGTGTGAAAGGGGCTATGGACAGTACTGTGTTCAAAACCATTGACTCATTAACTACAGTACATAGCGAATTTTACATAGTTTATTATATATGAAAAGAGAGTTAAAGTGTGTTGTGTAGATTGGTTGTTAAACCATATGCTTTCTATAACTTACATTTCAAGATGTGTCTGTTCTTTCCATGTAGAAAATATATCAGAATATATTTGATTTTAATATACTGCTGAGTGTCAGTATTTTGGACCAATGAGATTCCACTGTGGGCAGGGCTTATAAACTAAATAGGGGTGTCATGATATACCGTTATTGACGATAATTGTGATATTTAAATAATGAAAAAACATTATTGTGTTAATTAGGGGCGTTATTGTTGCTATTTAAACATGAATAGTACACATACATATGTTTTGAATAATGAAACACGAGGAGAATTAAAACATTTGTGTTCATTTTTTATTTTTCATGATTTCTATAGATATTGTGATAGATCGTTATTGTGAAATTTGCGTGGAGTTACTAGTACTTACTAGTTCTAGTACTTAAAGGGATGGTCCACTTTGAAATTAAATTATGATAAGTTTTAGCTTACCTCAAGGGCATCCAAGATGTAGGTTTCTTTGTTTCCCGCAGTATTTCCCATTTTGATATTCTTAGGTCAAACTGTTCTTGTCTGTGACTCATATAATGGAGGTCTATGGTCACCACCTCAAAGAGCATGCACAGTGGAGTCCAAATTAAACAATTCCCCATCGTAAGTACACATTGATGACCTAAGACACGAAACGAGCGGTTTGTGTAAGGAAACGAACAGTATTTATATCGTTTTTACCTCTTGTACACAACCACATCCAACTGATCTGAGGGCGCGAGTGCTCTGCCTTTGTCTGCGCAAGCGTGGAAAGTGCCGGAAGTGATCTCTCGCGCGTGTACATCACTCATTGTTTAGACTTACTGGTTTACACAGAGATTTCGGAAGTGTTACCTTTCACTGTGAAGATCTAAACATATTTAGACGTACAGGAAATTGCAATGGAAGACGATTTCAATATATAGACAGACAACGTTTAATTTTTTCACAACCATATTTATTTGAACCAGAATACACAGATCAAGTACTCAGGAGCGATCCGCTGCAGCAGCATGTCTTCAAGCCTCAGAGAGACAGAGATCTCTTCAAAATTTGTGGTGTTTTAGTAGCAAGTGTTATGAGATGCCAACAGAAGTGGAGAGCATATGTTGTCACGAATGGAACATAGCAATGTCACAACTACAAGACGACGACATTGACAGTATTGCATCACACACCTGCCTGACTGAAGATCCTGAGTTTTCTCCGCTGTTGAGACGCAGCGTTTTGCACGTTGTGTTTAGTTTGCCACATATAAACTGGAGGCGACGTCCAATGCCAGAGGGACCCAATGGCAATTGTAATGCGTTATATTTTTATTATAATCACAACGATTATAGGGTGCATTATAAACAAATTAATTAATTACAATTACTGCATTATATTTCAGAAAGTGTGGTATCGTGTGGTAAACAGTAAACAATGAATGACGTTCATGCGCGAGAGATCACTTCCGGCGCTTTCCACGCTTGCGCAGACTAAGCCAGAATGTGCGCACACGTCACATCAGGAAGCACGTGCCCTCAGATCAGTTGGAAGTGGTTGTGTACAAGAGGTAAAAACGATATAAATACTGTTCGTTTTCTCACACAAACCGCTCGTGTCATGTCTTAGGTCATCAATGTGTACTTACGATGGGGAATTGTTTAATTTGGACTTCTCTGTGCATGCTCTTTGAGGTGGTGACCATAGACCTCCATTATATGGGTCACAGACAAGAACGGTTTGACCTAAAAATATCAAAATGGGACATACTGCGGAAACAAAGACACCTACATCTTGTGTGTCCTTGAGGTAAGCTAAAACATACCAAAATTTATTTCAAAGTGAACTATCCCTTTAAGTAACTAAATCTGAAATAAAAATTAATAAAACTATAAAGAAATATTTTTACAAAAATAAGAGGAAGAAGAAAAAAACTAAATTAAAAAATATACTAACACTTTAACTGAAATTAAAAAGAAAATGTAAAATAATAACATAATGGAAAATATTACTAAAACTATAATAGTAAATCAATGATACTACAAAAACACTGGTTCAGACCACAAAAATAGAATATATATATATATATATAGAGAGAGAGAGAGAGAGAGAGAGAGAGAGAGACAGAGACAGAGAGAGAGAGAGAGAGAGAGAGCGCTGTTTAAAATAAAAAACATTTTTAAAAGTGACAAAAAGAAATGTCAAAGGGACATTTGACCTGTAGTAATGTCCATAGTAATCAGGATGAGTAATTTGATTGACTGGATATCTCAGAAACTCGACCCATGAGGACCATCGAGGCTAAAGCAGTAGAGGAGGACAATGGCCACACTAACGGTGCATCAATTTCAACCCAGCTTCACCTGATAATCAGCTGAGAGGCATCAATGGGCACATGCTATCAATTTTACACCCATCAGGATCTTTTCAGATGATTTCATTAGAGCATGAACCAATCGAGATCAGGAAAATGCATTAATACTTTGAAATGGAGGCCCCGGACGTAACAGGACAGAGGCCAACTGGTATTAGACTTCATATTCAACTGTTAGCGACTTTTAAACAGTTTTATCTTTCAATACCACACGCTTCTGGCTGCAGTTAGAGAAATAGTTATGAAAAACCATAATCTGAGGCACCAGAGCTCAAGCATGCCCTGCTGCACACACACACGAAGTCACAGAGAGAAAGAATCTGCAAATAGAGCAGTCAGACTCACCTGAGGTAGAGCCAGTAAATAGGCCAGAGCGAGTGTCATATCTTTGGGAAAAGCATCACTGGCCAGCTGAAGGAGTACTGTGGAAATGACAGAGGAGATGGAGAGAGAAAAGAAGGATGAATATTTCAGTTATTACTGCATAGAAACACCTCCTTGCTGTACTGTTACATGAGGTGACAGAAGAAAAAGAGAGGGAGGAAAATGAGCTGCTATGGCTCTCAATGGCAGTGTATAAACCTCAAATGTGACTGTGACAGCAATACTGAGAGGATGCAGATTCAGACCCACAACATATTCTTATCCTCAACCAAAATACCACTTTGAAATGCAATAAGCTACAAGAGGCTATTCGCAAGCAAAATCTCCTTCTCATATAATCTCAGTTTTTGTCCTAATCAGAAAAAACAAGTAAGAATCCACAGAATATTTTGTTGTTTGTCTGGTGACCATTTCTGAGGCGCTGCAATTAAACAGCCCCGCCCACAATGGAATCTCACTGGTCCAAAATACTTATTAGCAGTATATTAACATCAAATATATTCAAAATTATCTTTAATTCCTACATGAAAAGAACAGACATCTTGAAAGTAGGTTATATAGAACATATGGTTCAACAGCTGATCTACACAACACATGATTATTTCCTATGGCCACCTTTAAATGTATGCAATTATGACTGTAAACTTTACCTTATTTAGCAGTGAACAAAACCTTACAGGGACTGTGGCTAAATTTGATCAATTAGGATCAGACCACAAACACCCTAAGGGATGATAGTAAACATTCATTAAACTTGCAGCAAAACACACAAGAAAAATCGGTGCAAAGCTAGTGAAGAAATGTTAGTTTGGTCGAAACAAAGGCAGACTGCTGTGCAGACATGTACAGCGCCAGACTCTCAAACAAGATTAGCAGGTGAAGCGAGCGTAATCTTTCAGGCAGCCCATGAGTTCCTATTTCTCACAGAACTGCAATACAGTGTTGGGTTTTATTCAGCTATTCTGAGCCCGTGATGGTATCAAAGGCATTTTGCACGTCAAGCAATCCTTGGAAAGACTATGTTATCAAAAACAGCTGGAGCTGAGGGAGTCTTGCACGTGTGGAAATAACAAAGGTGGGAGTGTTCCTAACAGTAACAGTTTAAGTTTTCTCAGCTGTTTGACAGCTTCTTTTAACACATCCTTCCTCAAAGTCCCTTTAACATTGAAAACGTACTCGGTTAATAAACGTAACCTCAGTTCTCTCTAGAAGAGCGAACGAGTACTGCGTCTTAGCTAAGACGCTACGGGAAAAGTCTCTTTTCACGAAATACTGAAGCAAAAAATTATCCTTAATTTTGTATTTTTGTAAAGCGCATTTGCAGCAGTACACAGCCATAGGCGAGATGGCTCGTTCGCTCATTGGCTTGTTCTGCGGCAACTGCACAGCCTATCGAGCGCGGGCTGATGCAACATCAGACCAATAAGGGCGCTTCTCTTACGAGAGCTCTCTCGTACTGCGTCTTAGCTAAGACGCTACGGGAACCCAATGCAAAACGCCATGCGCGCAGGGATCACACACCAATAAACCTGAAGCAACGCCCAGGATTTACAGTGCACAGTCACCTGAGGGACTCACAGAGAGTCCAGGACAGAAAAGGGGGAAAGCCCTCCGTCCCATATCTAGCAGCATCAGTAGATGCGGCAATATGACATCACACAGCCGAGGCAAGCCTGACCAATGTGGCAATGTGGGTCTTACACAATACTGCCCATATAACAGTCGGATTCGACTATACCGACAGCAGCCTTGCTTGCAAGGCGGGAACCTCCAGGTTATAGAACCTGATAAATGTAGACGGCGAGGCCCAACCTGCCGCCATACATATATCCTGCAAGGAGATCCCAGTAGACCACGCCCACGACGAGGCGACGCCTCTTGTGGAGTGTGCTCTGACGCTCAACGGGCACTGATGGCCCCTGGAAGCATAAGCTAACGCTATGGCGACAACTATCCATCTGGATAGAGTCTGTCTCGAAACAGCCATTCCCTTGGAACGTCCACCGAACGAGACAAACAGCTGCTCCGTCTGCCGAAAGGCAGCAGAGCGAGACACATAAGCTCTTAAAACCCTGACAGGGCAAAGAAGACTCGAGTCTCTATCCTCTCCTGACACCGGCAGGGCTGACAGGGCAATAACCTGAGCCCGAAATGGCGTGTTGAGGGATTTCGGCACATAACCGTGCCTAGGTTTGAGTATGACCCTCGAGTCATTAGGCCCAAACTCCAAGCACGACTGGCTCACCTTGAGCGCGTGCAAATCACCCACACGCTTCACCGAAGCGAGAGCCAACAAGAATACGGTCTTGAACGACAGATGCTGAAGGCTAACCGATTGGATAGGCTAAAAAAGGGGGACCCTTCATGGCCTCCAAAACCGCCGCGAGGTCCCATATAGGGACTGACTGAGGTCTGGGAGGATTCAGCCTCCTAGCTCCTCTGAGGAACCGGATGACCAAATCATTCCTACCTATTGACTGACCGAGCGCTGTTTCAGAAAACGCTGCGATGGCCGCCACATAAACTTTGAGCGTGGATGGGGCTCTGCCCTTATCCAACAGCTCCTGTAGGAAGGAGAGGACCTCCGTCACCTCACAACTAAGGGGTGAATATCCTCGAGCTGTGCACCAGCTGGAGAACACCGACCACTTCGAGGCATACAGACGTCGTGACGACAGAGCTCTAGCCTGAGTGATGGTATTCAGCACTCCCACTGCGAGATCAGCGGGTAACCGTTGAGCGCCCACACATGGAGGGACCACAACTCCGGTTGAGGGTGCCAAATCGAGCCCCTGGCCTGCGAGAGGAGGTCCCTCCTCAACGGTACTGGCCACGATATTTCGGCCCGAAGTATGTGTGCTACTTCTGTTTTGACCGTAGTTTCGACGTGCGCTGAAAAGCAAGGAGGGTGTCGAAAAAACTGTAGCGAGTAGCCTCTCTTTATAATGCCTAGCACCCAATCTGAAACCCCTGGAAGCGCTGACCATGCATCTGCATGAATGGCTAAGGGCTGGATGCGAAGCGCACTCTGTTGACCGGGCACCGGCGGCGCTCGGGTGTGCTGCGCATTTGAGGCGGGGAGCGCGCTGATCACAGCGGGCAGATCGCTCCTCCCCGTGGGACTCGATATGTCTGCGAGTAACTGTGGGCTGCATATGTGCACATTTACCACTTTCAACTCGCTGTCTGCCTGTGCAGAGCTTACGTGCACGGGCCTCGTTTTTACAGAAGCCACGCGCCGTATGTGACATAGTGTATGTGGGCACTGGGGAGTGGGCACGTTTACTATGCGGCGCGCTCGACCGATCTGTGTCGATCTTATGTGCGCGAGCCCTGTGTGCAGGGCTGTGCTTACATGTGGAGATGGGCACTGAGGAGTGGGCATCGTCACTGCATTTATAGCACCATCGGCCGTGGCCGGACGAGCGTGCACGGGTTTTGTTTTTACAGAAACCACATGACGCGTGTGACATAGTAATTGTGGGCACTGAGGGGTGGGCACGCTTACTATGCAGTGTGCGCGATCGACTTGAGTCGCTTTTATGGGCGCGAGCCCTGTGTGAAGGGCTGTGCATATATGTGGAGATGGGCACTGAGCAGTGGGCATCGTCACTACATTTGTAGCACCATCAGCCGTGGCCGGGACACCAGAAATTACACCTTTTTCTGGAAATATCTGGGTAGCCGTGATAACGGTTTTTGTGTGCAGGCAAGCGGGCAACCGTACAGGCTTGCGCATTGCAAAAAACGCTGAAACAGTCACAATCTCTGGAACTGAAACAGCGGCGCACTTAGGTGAGAGCCCGGCCACAGCGGAACTCGATAGGCTGTGCAGTTGCCGCAGAACAAGCCAATGAGCGAACGAGCCGTCTCGCCTATGGCTGTGTACTGCTGCAAATGCGCTTTACAAAAATACAAAATTAAGGATAATTTTTTGCTTCAGTATTTCGTGAAAAGAGACTTTTCCCGTAGCGTCTTAGCTAAGAAGCAGTACGAGAGAGCTCTCGTAAGAGAACTAGAGAGGTTTGGCTTCACACAGTGACACAGGGTGCTGATTATCAGAGATGGTGGTTGTCATTATAGCTAAAGACTTGTGTTCTGTTCTATTCTAGAGTGTGTATGTGTGTGAGCGACACTTCAAATATGCACATTATAAACTTCCAATCTATACATGTGACTGATGCTGACAGGATGGAATAAATTAATGGATTATAGAAAAAAAAAAAATTTGAAAAATTGAAATAAAGAAATAATAATAATTATAATAATAATAATAATATATAAATTGCATTTTGAATGCAATTTAATGCAATTACTGCATCTGCCCCGCCCCACATTCATCATCTCACATTTCATAAAGTGTGTTGGACTTGAAGCAACATTGGGCAGACTGACCAGAATCGCAAAAAGCAATTCGAAAAGCATACAGAGCTATCTGATCTCTATAGCTCTTGCTGAACTTTGATGTCATACACTGATCAGTCTGTACACCACCACTTCAAGTCCAACACACCTGTAGGGGATTGCTGATGAACATGATGCAATGCAAAAACTCACTGCGTGACGTAGCCTATAGAATGCAGTCATATGCCCCTAAAATTTAAAGGAGTCATACCCTCGTATTACCTTGGATACCTACTGCTGTATTATAGTCTTTCAGGCCCTTCTAAAAAAGAAAAGTGGAAAGAAAATAAACACAGAGCTCCTCAGACCCTTATTTCTGTAGGCATTATTGTCTCGCGAGATCTGATGCGATATTTTGGCTGTCGTGGACGGTCATTATAATAATGCAAATGAGGGGCACGTTGATTGGTTGCAGGAAGGGTGGGGGGGTTGACAACGCAGGTAACGCTTTAGCATATCATTACAAACTGACATCATGGCGCAAGTTGTGAATGAACGCGACCGGCTTCCCGGCCAGTGTATAAGTATGAGGCGCCGTTTAGGGCTTAAATCAAACTTCATTCACGCACACATATGAAACACGCTTGCATATATACTAAGTGGTCACACATACATGTATATCAACTCATGCACATAACGTTACTCATATGAGACACGAGCACAGCACACACACACAAATATAAGACGAGCACAGCACACACACACAAACTAGACGGCGCCTCATATATAAGCGTTAGGCAACAAATAAACAATAACCGAATTCATGATGATCTCAGTCATTTGTTTTTTGCAAAGTACGTTAGCAGCCATTCCCCATACCTCGAAGCTAATACTCCTGCCAGTGTTGTGCCTGAACGCGTTCATTGAACGATAGTTCATGAACTCGTTCATATTTTGGGCGAACATGAACTGAACGTAGCGCATTACTGCCTGATGAACGTTACTGTGAAGTCGTTCATTCTGGTGTCTGTGAACGCCACGCTCTCTCTCAGTTTAACTTCGTTCAGTAGGATGCCAGATTTCTATAAAGCCTTCTAGGCGAAAACACACCTAAAACACACCGTAAACCGGCCTTAATATGTAGCGGAAAAAACACCCAATCTGGCAACGCCAGACTCTCTTGTTCAAGCTCGTTCATCAAAATGAACAAATCTTTTTTCGAGTCATTTCGTTCACTTAAGGGGCTTTAAATGTTACTATTAACTGGCAAATTCCCCGAACACATCAACCTACGCAATCTTGATCATATTCTGAATTAAGAAATCATTATAATGCAGTCAAAAGTCCGTTTTTGCAGTCAGTTTACAGGGAACATAAATAATTACTTCACCACGAGTCTTTCGTTTATTTGTCTAGTGACAGACGCAATAGCATACAATAGCCGCATTAGCAGTTAGATGCTGTTTGTTACACACAGTAGAGCAATAAAAAACAGTCTTACCGTTTCAATTGCATGCAATTTTGTTGGAATGGCGCTTCTCCCGAGCTTCGATGCCAACTTCGCCTGATATAGCCCCAACTTTGTAAAGGTTTTCAACGTACAATGTGTTTAGCACAAACACGTAACGATAAGCCAGTGGGAAGGGTTGAAGGAACCGCTTCATTAAAAATGAATTTAATCCACTGGTCTCTGATAGGTAGGTCCGTTCTTGGTAGAGAAAACACATTTACATGTTGATTCTGGCAGTCAACCACAGAGCAACTCACGTGTGCACTAGTTCCAGCGTCTTTCTCGACTGAATATGAGGGGGAGGGGGGAAGGGCGAGCTTCCTGCTGCGGTGTCCATATATGGTATATCCTGCCCCGTCTTGACGTCAAGACGGGGAAGAAATCAAAATCTCGTATTTGAGTGCGCGTGCACGTGGGCTATTTTACAAACCCTGAGGTAAACAAATGCTTCACTTTTAAATATCGGCTTCCCGGCCAGTGTATAATCGTTAGGCAATCATAACATACATTGATTCTCGTGGAAAAGTGCAAATTGTGGGTCATGACTCCTTTAAGAGATCGGGGGGGAAAAAACCTGTATGTGATATAGTTAAGCAATATCACATGATCACATGCTGTTTTTGTCCTGAATAAAAAGAGTGCAAATGTGATACTGATTTTATACAGCAGTGCAATAAATAACAACTTAATATTGTGTTATATTTTAATCAAAATATTGTCAGTTTTTGCTCAGTTTTGCCAACACAAATATTATCTATAACAGCCACAGCATAACTGTGCATCTCCAAGCAACACACAATTTCTGAAGGCGTTTTGAATGAATCATGTGATCCAATGACTCACTCATAAAGAGAGCCATTAAGTACATTCCTAAATGAATCAGCTGTTTAAATGAATGAATGACTCAAATTATTCATGAAATTATTACTGCCAACTACTGGCAATTTTTGAATCATTTCATTAAAAAAAAAAAATAAAAAAAATTACATATTTTAATATTTTAGTACTTAAAATATATATTTTATTGATATATTTATACCATCCTGCAAGGATAACGGTTTTATTTTATTTATAAAAATAGCACTGTTGCATAGTCAGAAGCATGATGACCATATCACCAGCGGGACGCATCCTTAATTCATAACCTTTAAGCACTTCACACATAAGCACAGAGATTAGAGAGAACATGAGTGCAATACCTAAAACAAGAGCAAAGAACCATGACTCTTCTTATAGGAGGAAGTGTATTCAGCATACGTTTTAATGTGCAGGTCATTAATTTAGGGTTATCAGCCCGACACAAGCACTTTCCTTTCATCTCACGTTCTCCCACACGAAGGTGACTTTATGTCTGCTGTGCGCAACTGAACGACAGTGACACTGAAGGAATTAAAAGAGCGGTAAAGGGAGGATTGCTATTTGCATTCTTCCACCAAAGTTCCTGCACCCCTCCCATCAGTCCGCATTGATTTTCTCATTTGCCTCATCCATCTTGACGCAAAAGGCCTTGATATTTTGACTAGCCGTTATCTCGCTTGTATCGGGAGGGTGCGCATTATTTACTGCTGTCTGCTTGTGGTGAGTACACATTAATTAATCAATATGATGCTATTCTTCCAGACATGTAGCCAGCTAGTGGTGATACATCAGGGAGACAAGAAGCCAGGCGGAGGAAACGCTGCTACCTGAGAATCTGCCCCGGGGCAAAGGATTACAGCATTCCTAGCAAGGACACTGCAGCTAACAAGAGGGTGATGAGATACTGATGGCAGAAACTTAAATGGGACGGTTGAGGTCACCAGTCACCGTGATTAGAGTTGATTTTAAATTCAAATATTTGTATACTGCATATGAGGAGAACTACCTTCAGTTGCAGGAAAGAGATTCTGTCCCTCGCTGTTGGTTTCAGCCAGTTTGCCTGTCCGTAGTAAAACTTCAGCAAAGTCTTCTTGAGGGGTGTAGTTGTATGATGAATACACATCCTCGGACTGAAAAATTTATAGAGAACAGGGAATATTACACTTTGCTTTTGGCTTATTTATTCTGACATTTTTTGCATAAAGCTTTGAAATTCGACCAAAAAAATTTATAAAAATAAATGATATATTATATATGTATATATATATATATATATATACAGTACAGACCAAAAGTTTGGAAACATTACTATTTTTCATGTTTTTGAAAGAAGTTTCTTCTGTTCATCAAGCCTGCATTTATTTGATCAAAAATATAGAAAAAACAGTAATATTGTGAAATATTATTACAACTTAAAATAATAGTTTTCTATTTGAATATACTTTTAAAAAATTCTTTATTCCTGTGATGCAAAGCTGAATTTTCAGCATCATTACTCCAACCTTTAGTGTCACATGTAACATCCAGTCTATCACATGATCATTTAGAAATGATTCTAATATTCTGATTTATTATGAGTGTTGGAAACAGTTCTGCTGTCTAATATATTTGATGAATAAAAGGTTAAAAAGAACTGCATTTATTCAAAATAAAAATAAAAATTCTAATAATACATATTCTAATAATATATTTTCTTTACTATCACTTTTTATCAATTTAACACATCCTTGCTGAATAAAAGTATTGATTTTATTTAAAAAAAAAAGAAGAAATTACTGACCAGTAGTGTATATTGTTATTACAAAATATTTATATTTTAAAAACATAGCTTCTTTTTTTTTTATATTCATCAAAGTATCCTAAAAAAGTATCACATGTTCTGAAAAAATATTAAGCAGCAGAACTGTTTCCAACTTTGATAATGAATCATCATATTAGAATAATTTCTAAAGGATCATGTGATAATGATCCTAAAAATTCAGCTTTGCATCACAGAAATAAATTATAATTTAAAGCATAATAAATTTAAAAAACAATTATTTTAAATTGTAATAATATATCACAATATACAATTTTTTTCTGTATTTTTGATCAAATAAATGCAGGCTTGATAAGCAGAAGAAACGTCTTTCAAAAACATTACAAATAGTAATGTTTCCAAACTTTTGGTCTGTACTGTATATATATATATATATATATATATATATATATATATATATCGACAGAAGCCAATACCTGTCAAATGAATTTTAAATTCAACAAAGTTGAATGTTATATTTATAACTTTATCACTGAGTCATCACCTGAGTAATTGGCCTAGAAGCAGCTGTTACACTGATACAGAAGACTTTCGTTTTGTATTATTGTGACCAAATACAATCTACAATCAAATTTTTGGGGTATATAGGACATTTAAGCTTTTAAATTCTGCTTTTCTTCTTTTAGGAAGTAGAACTTGTGCATGCACATTCCTGAAACGTGAAGAAACAGTGAACAAAAACCTCAACCATAAATCCTAGTAACACTAGGGAACAATAAGAACTAGGGAAGTCAAACAGCAAAATGATACCATACATGTAAACATAAATGTGATCTACAAGATTTATTATGCTATATCCCAAGTCTTCTGAAGCCATATGACAACTACATGTAAAGAATAGCTTGATGGTATTCACTGAAAGTGGAAAAAATAAAGCTTTAGGAAAAACACAAACAGATGAGAGCCAGAAGGATGGAGATAGTGAACTTTACCGTACTGACGTATGGATCATTGAACAGCTCCTCATAGAAAGGACTGCACCCCTGCCTTTCCAGATCTGTGTTCTGATTGGCTGAACCAGTATGGCTTCTTTCCACAGCTTGTCCCTGAGAGGAGATAAACATTCATTAAACATTCATAGAATATTCATAAAACATTCACAGACATGCATGCAGGACCCATTAATGTTTCAGCCACCCTCAAAAACGTTCATAAGGCGCCAGAGCCTTCTGCCAAGGACAGGGGGAGTTTTTGATTCTGGCCTTGAGAGACAGTCAATATGGAAGGGCATTAGAAATGCACAAGCTTCAGCTTGTCATCGACCATTTCACAGGAAGGACTCGGGCGAATTTCATAGAAACAGGAACTCAAAAAAACAAACCGCTTCAACAAAGAGAGACGCAGACGTCTGCCGGGGAGAAGTTCATTCAGTCATGCCAGGTTTTAATGGCCTAACAAAATCTGCCAAAAAAATGTGCAGACGAGTCTTACTGATGAGGTTTGTCCAACCTGTTCCTGGCAGTTGTGTTTTGAAGAGAACTGAGATGCATAATGGAGAGAGGCATGCGGTTACACTTCAGAGAGTGGCGAACAAAACCTTTCAGGCTGAAGTTAAATGTGACTTACGTGCAGTGGGCGAAGTAAGCTGAGGGACTCCCTCCACCAATGGGAGTCGCTGACAGCGGTCAGCACGGCTCTGGTGGTCATGGTTGTGTTGGTCAGGACCTCTAGAGTGCGGGCTGTGGTTCTGTGCAGCAGGTCTGTGGGGTTAATTGATCCAGGAACAGCAGCTCCGGTCTGCTATGGGCAGCCAAGAAAGGTTACACATGAGCCGTATTGATCAAATTACAGCGGTTCTAGCTGAACTACAGTAAATAAGAAAATACAGTAGGATGTGTTTTCTTTCTGTAGAGACTGTTTGATTTTCTCACTAGGGGTTTCAAGACAGTATTTTCTGTAAAACTACTGTGAAACAAAAGTGCTTTTGCAAAAAGTGTAAACAAAAGGGAACAGACCTGACAGATCAGAACCATGAGGCAGTGATTTAATGCACAATATCACCCCCCCAATTTTTTTTTTCCATACATGTAATATCAATGGCATATATATATATATATATATATATATATATATATATATATATCAGTAAATACATTTTATATTGACATTTAATAATAATTTTCCTGATGTATAAAAATTATACTTTATAATTTCTTATATTTAATTATGTTATATAATATTACATTTCAGTTTATTTATTTTTATATCCATTTATTAAACAATATAGATGGCTGGAGGTTTTGTGTGCGTGCGTGCGTGTGTGTGTTTGTGTTTTGTTTTTTGATGCAGAAACTGCAACAGAACAAGGTCATATTAATGCCACATATCAGCAAATACAATTTCATACATCAGGAATTCAAATTAAGGGTAAATAAAAAAGTACTATATATTTATTTACAATTGATTAAGGTGTGTTATAAGTCAAGTTAATTTAAATCTAATTATTTTATTTTATTGTGCTTCATTTTTTATTTATTCAGACATTACTTACACTCAGGACAATACACCGTGCCAGTGAATAGGGTCAATTTTGATTTCATGTTTATGTTTGATTAATTTTAAGGCTAGAACAGTCAACAAAGCTACAAGTCAGGCTTTGAGATCTGACGGATTTTTGTCAGAAGTGAACTTCTAAATGCACCAAAATCAACATGGGGAGTCTTTATTCTCTGCTGTTTATGCACAGACAAGTCCAATCATGAAAACTTGGGTAAAATGGTAATTGCATAAATGGCCAAAAGTGGTGGTATAAATGTGATTAATAAATCATTCATCAGAGGCTGTAAATGTTATCAAGATGCAATAAGGTGACAAGTATGCTAATTTACTCAAGGCAAGTGTTACCCAGTGGGGAAAATACAAACACAAAGAAACTGGAGGAAATCCCAGGAGGGACAGAAATTTCCATTTAATCCTATAAAACAAACAAAAGTGCTACTATAGTCATCACATTGAGCTAAACTCGACATGCATTATAAATGAAGGCATACGCACAGAGAAGTAAATTGACACCTGAGCGAGAAAGCTCTTCGCCATCAGTGGAGCAAATCACCGCCTGCTCACTGTAGCAACATGACAAAAACTGAAACAATATTTACATGTTACCGCGATGCTAGGTGAACTTTTAAAAAAATAGCAGAAAAACTAAGCAAAACTACAAATTTGACCTCATCAATACTTCATTCAGTTTTAAATGCACATTTAGCAGATACTGTACACAACACACATACACATTTACGCTTATGTATTTTTGTGTGCACATGAATTTTTAAACATGTCTATGGTGTCTTTTATCATGGTGAGGTGAAAACAGTGCTTGCTATGAGTAACATAGCTGAGCTCTAAAGCTATATTTACAGTGTATGAAAAATGCAGAGAGAGTCTGTTACTGAGGCATAGAACTCAGAGTTCAGTCAAAGCTTGTGCTTTAAAAGTCCACTATAATGTAACAATCCAGGAGAAGATTTTACTATTTTATAGACATGAATGAAACATTGGTACTCATGTAAAAATTTCTAAAGAAAGCTTACAGACAGCATGAAGCCCAAATTGACCCTTTTTACTTTCTTATTGCAGGTTCATGGTCCTATTGTGAACGGTGTATAAGTGCATGTTATTATAAAAAAAAAAAAAAAAAGTTTATAATCTTGATTTTTTTTTTAAATATATAAAATTATATATATATATATATATATATATATATATATATATATATATATATATATATATATATATATTAAAAAGATATTAATATTAAAATATATATAAAATATAAAAAATATTAAATGTATTATACTTCTTTCATATGTTGGAAAGCGAAATTCCATTCCAAGCACTGACTGTGCACATACAAGCTTTTCGGAAAAAGGAAAAAAAAAAAACGTTTTAAAGAAGTCATGACACAATATTCTAACTGGATAATTAGCAAAAAATTATTGGAAAAAATTTTGCTCCTCAAAGTGTCACTCTGAAATAAAGATCTCTGACATGATGTATGCAGAAGCGCTGTTCTTTACCTCGGACAGCTCGCTGCCTGTTTTCTGCGCTTGAGAAGGATCAATCTTGTAATTTACAGCCTGGTACAGAACCTAAGACAAGAGAAGAGAGCGAAACATTGACTTTTTCATTCCTGTACTTCAGCAAAACACCTTTTCTCTCTTCAATTTTCTTTGCTCTTAAATGTTTAATCGTTCGGGCAGTATTTATACTTGACAGGGCAGTAAAACTTATTTAAATTACTATTCCAACCCTCAATACATTTTCTTTTGAGGGTTTCAATGTGGCAACTATCTTGGTATACGTAAATCTACTTTAGGTCTGTCCTGAAAGCAGCCTGACACCAAAGAAGTCAACACAGAGGGAGATAGAGGCGACTTGAGCTGGAAGAAGGGCTTAGGGGGTAATAGTGTGCGTGTTGGAGATGATTTCTAAAACTTAAAAGCTCTGCTTTAAGTCTGTCTATGCATACTATGTCCAACACAACATATGCCTATACACAGAAACGAAGGAAGAAAGGAGCAGGAAACTTGGCAAATATTCTATAGAATAACTATTCAAAGCATTCCAGCTCAGATCAGGAGATCAGGAGTTAGCTTTTAACTTGAAATGTCAATTACTGTTTATTAATAACTGGAAATATTGCATGTAGGCCTACATGTAAAACACTACATGGACACTGGCAAGTATCTCTCTACACATATATAAAATAGTTAGAGGGACAATACATCTAAGTGAACAAAAAGGCACCTGTGTTTGAAGGGAACTGGAAGCCGTTAACAGATTCTGGATGCTGCTGGGAGAACAGTGTGTGAGCGCGAACGCCATCAGCTTCTGACGGGCAGAAAGCTGTGAGTATGCCTCACACTGACCCAGCTGAGCGCACACATTCCAACCATCACTATAGCCTAGAGTAAGAAAAACAGAGAAAAAAAGATGGAAAGCAGTCATATACAGGAGACAGGAGATTTCAAACTGACTTTGAAGGAGGAGGTCAGGCATTTCTTATGTGTCAAAGACAGCACTTTTCAGGGCCTGACTGCTTTTCAAATTACAATTTAATTCATGAATATTTAATTACAATTTGAATTTGATTTTAAGGAAGAACAATGAATATGGAAAAAAGTAGCTGCTATACAGATAATACAGACAGACAGATAGATAGACATATAAATAGATAGACAGACAGAGAACAATATAATGATGAATTGAATGATGGATAGAATGACAGAACGACAGACAGATAGAATGGTAGACGGAACGATAGACAGAACAAACAATAGAACAAGAGACAGACAGATAGATCTGCCCAGAAACAACAAAAACAGCAAACCCCAAAATCCCTTGCTTCAGCACTAGCCATTGTAGTGCTGTGGTTTCAGCTAGCATAGTTTCAAGAATCGGTTGCAGTTTTATTTTTGTTTTTTCATCCATGGCTCTTATTTCCTCATGCATTCAGTAAATCTTTCTAATCTCTAGCACTCTCCCTCTGTTCCTCATTCTCCATGAGTGACTGAATAATTACACAGTGAAGCAGGAGAAAGGCTAACCCATTTTCCACACTGATGTTAGCGAGGCTGTGAGACTGCTGCCGATAGCAATCAGAGATTAGCACATCTTCTGTTCTCAAGCTTGCATTAATCTACCCCAGCCTGAAGTATATATGCGCACACACACACACGTACACGACACCAGTCTCTTTCCAACATCTGATGGCGCATTAAGTGAAAAGCACCATACAAGCGCACACACATAAAACACCTTTGAGCTCCGACTAGAGATGCATCTGACTGAAATGATAAAGATGGCCCTGCTGATCACATTCAAAACATTGTTATTCAAACTTCACTTCGGAAAAAAAAAGAAGTCTGCAAGCAAATTTTGATGCTGTAGGGACGATGGTACCGTTGAATAATACATTTCTATGTCTTTTTAATGGTTTGTGGATAATGATTTAAATCATTTTAAAGAGACTGCACTCACAAAGAGCAACTTCTAGCCAAACTAGCAAACGAAATGGCTTTTCTAAGTCTGCTGAACACACAAAACTGTTAAGATTCAAGATTTTAAATAATAAAAAAGTCGAATCGCTGAAAATCTGCAGTGCATTTCTGATTTGGATTTAAACAAAGTGGAAAGTGAAGTGAGATTTAGAGTCAATCTGTTCCAGTTTACCTGCAGCCATCAGATCCTGGCAGTGGATGTAGGAGGCCTTGAAGTCCTGACAGCGGAGAGCCTGTTCTGCCAGCAGCGTGAGCACCTGACCCTTTCTCTTGGCCTCATCATCACCTAAACCAACACCAAAATCATCACACAACTAAGACATGATAAATTCTGGAACATTTATAGGAACATTTTTACTTGAGAAAGCAATATTTTGGATATTATATGGCCTTGTATACAACAGTTTGATGTTAAATGCCTTGATTTTAATGTTGTTCATTACAAACAAACATCTTTTCACTTCACAAGACATTAACTGATGCACTGGAGTGGATGTTTTAATCGCTCTCTCCACCCTCAATACCATGACTGAGGTGTCCTTGAACAAGGCACCGAATCCCTAACTGCTCCCCGGGTGCCGCAGCATAGTGAGTGAGTGACGTGACATTCAGCCAAGTATGGTGACCCATACTCAGAATTCGTGCTCTGTATGTGTGCACTTTGGATGGGTTAAATGCAGAGCAGAGAACACACACACACTGTGAACACACACCTGGAGCAGTGGGCAGCCATTTATGCTGCGGCGCCCAGGGAGCAGTTGGGGGTTCGATGCCTTACTCAAGAGCACCTAAGTCGTGGTATTGCCGGCCCGAGATTCAAACCCACAACCCTAGGGTTAGGAGTCAAACTCTCTAACCACTAGGCCATGACTTCCCCCATAAATGGCTGCCCACTGCTCCGGGTGTGTGTTCACGGTGTGGGTGTGTGTTCACAACTGTGTGTGCACTTTGGATGGGTTAAATGCAGAGCATGAATTCTAAGTATGGGTCACCATACTTGGCTGTATGTCATTTCACTTCACTGCAGATGATCTATTGGTGAGCAAGTGATGTACTGTAATGCTAAATTTCACCAAATCTGTTCTGATGAACAAACAAACTCATCTACATCTTGGATGGACAGAGGATGATCAGATTTTCAGAAAATGTTCAATATTGGGACAAACTATTCTTTTAGACCCATCTATTATCATCATCAGCAGCAGCAGCACATTTCATTTCAGTTCAGATGAATTTAAAGAAATAGCACTCATTTCAAAGTTCACTTTCAAACTCCTTAACGTTCTGTCAGGATCCGATCACTATCAAATATGAACAAATATAAACACCATAAAACATCGCTTTACTACTCAAAAGTATATTCATTTCCTTTCAAATGTTTTTCTGATAAATTCCTGGATGGCTGCTTCAATGTACAAATATCACAATCACATCTCAGAGAATGCCCTCTTAAACGGCTCTGATCTCAGTCCAAAATAAGAAAATAAAAAAAGACCATGAAGCCTGATGAAAACAGTGATAGGGGTTGTTTTTTTTTTCATTAAAGTGTGTGTCGAGCATCAAAGACCAGACAGGCAATAATACAAGAGGAGGCAGGATAGTGAGCGTGCACATGTGCGTGAACGCCTGCGATCACCATGGATATGATTATTCACCAGTAAATTCAAAAGGGTCGATACAATGGGAAGTGGCCTTATTCCAAACTGATTTATGAGTGACATGGAAGTCTTGATATGTCAGGAGTATTCATAGCTTTCCGTTACTCCTCATTTCACCTTTCTCTTATGCCAGTGCAGATACAGGCACAGGTGCGCTGACACACACACTCACAAACAAAACAGCCCTACGGCCATTAGTCGAGGGCAATACATCAAACACTAGCACGGCGAACACCCAGTCACTTCATAGAGAGCTAATCAATTCCACTATATACGACAAGAAGAGCTTCTGATGTCCTGCATACTGATCTGCCTGACATCCACAGAAAAGAAGCGAGTCCGAGCTCTGGAAGTCACCTCAATTACCCCTGTAACCAACACAAGAACTGATCGCCTGAAGACTGACATCCATGCTGGCTCACAAAATAAGTGGCCAAAAGCGATTTGAAAGAACATTCAACTATACTTTCACAAATGGGGAGCACTCTGGTGTCCCTTGACTTTTTCAGAGGCAAAACTCCATACTTTTTGATGTGAGAATTAACTTGATATGTTAGATAATGCTACATAAAAAGCTATTTTTGGTCTGTATATCACTTCTGATATGTTCAACAGTTAAACTACAACAATGTTGTGATTTGTGATCTGATAGTTAAAGGGTTAGTTCACCCAAATATTAAAATTATGTCATTAATAACTAACCCTCATGTCGTTCCAAACCCATAAGACCTCCGTTCCTCTTCGGAACACAGTTTAAGAGATTTTATATTTAGTCCGAGAGCTTCCTGTCCCTCCATTGAAAGTGTATGCACGGTATACTGTCCATGTCCAGAAAGGTAATAAAAACATCATCAAAGTAGTCCATGTGCCATCAAAGGGTCAGTTAGAATTTGTTGAAGCATCGAAAATACATTTTGGTCCAAAAATGTCCAATGGTCCAAAACACTGCAGTCTGTGATATCCGGTTCGCGAACGAATCACTCGATGTAACCGGATCTTCTTGAACCAGTTCACCAAATCAAACTGAATCGTTTGAAACGGTTCGCGTCTCCAATAAGCATTAATCCACAAATGACTTAAGCTGTTAACTTTTTCAATGTGGCCGACACTCCCTCTGAGTTCAAACAAACCAATATCCCGGAGTAATTCATTTACTCAAACAGTACACTGACTGAACTGCTGTGAAGAGAGAACTGAACATGAACACCGAGCCGAGCCAGATAACTAACAAAAGATTGACTCGTTCTCGAGTTTTTGCTATTTCTGGACAAAAAATTATTTTCGAAGCTTCAAAAAATTCTAACTGACCCTCTGATGTCACATGGACTACTTTGATGATGTTTTTATTACTTTTCTGGACATGGACAGTATACCGTGCACACACTTTCAATGGAGGGACAGGAAGCTCTCTGACTAAATCTAAAATATCTTAAACTGTGTTCTGAAGATGAACGGAGGTCTTACGGGTTTGGAACGACATGAGGGTGAGTTATTAATGACATAGTTTTAATATTTGGGTGAACTAACCCTTTAATATGATAATATAACCTGTTGTAACATAATAAGTAATGTAATATTTGTCTGTATCCTCGGTAAATAGCATTCATCTATTTATTCACCAGTAGACACAACACTCCTGACTCTGCAAATACAGCTTAAACGCACACTGGAAAATTAGCACTGTTTAATCTATGAAAAATAGGCACTGTACTGCACCATCTTCAGTTACGACTGTCTTGTCATTTTGGAATGCCATAAAAATATTTAGAACTTTCGAGGATTGCATTGGCTAACGACTAAAACAAAGCACTGGCTGAAGCGATGCCAAGAACTGATGTGGGTATTTTTTAACGTAACTGCTGTGGCAGGCTATCTTTGACAGTGCTGATGAATCTTTGTATCTGGAAATACTTCAGTTTAAGCATTTTTCTGCAACGGACATACAGAAACGGACCGCTAGCCTGATGCTGAGGGAAGTTTTAATTCGATTTTACCTGCAACGCGTAGCAGTCTGGCCAGGCTGAGGAGGAGAGTGGACTGTCTGTACGCAGTAGGACACTGAGAGATGCACTCCTTTATCAATGATAGACGATCCATCCGCAGACGCACTGCAGAAAGAAAGAGGAAATGAGAGAAAAGAACAAAACAAAAGAGCAAAAGTTAAGACCTAGCAGAAATGCAGTATGTACAGTCTAGAATAACCAATATTTGAATCACTGTTTCATACAAGCTGTGCTGCCTACTAATTTGGTCATTTGTGCAGAATTTGTCACATGACCATATATTTACACAAAACCACATTCAATGATTCTTCTCTTTAGATCATGAGATTTAACTTTAGATTGATTTTACTCGATGTCTCTACATGGAGCTAAAGCCTTTTGTAACCTCTATAGAATATCTGACAAACAACATTATTTTTAACATTGCCACATATTTAGACAGACATACACATATATAACTGCCTGTGACAAATATCTATGAAGAAGTTATAATTTTTTTAGTAAATAGTGATGGCTCAAAAAATACTGATTGTAAACTCTACACACAAATGTAGAGAATATTATTAAAAATAATTCTATAATCAAAAAAATATAGAAACTTTAAAAATTAAAATATTATATTTAAATATGTATTCAAATATTATTTTAAATATTAAACCATTTTTTACCTAAAAGGTTTATGAAAATGTGGATGACATGCAGCAAATTTTGGGAATAGCTACATAATTCATTAGTATTCTTTTTCTCTAATTTTTCCCATAATTCTATTTGACATTAATCCTTAATGTGGGGCAAGTTCTGTTGCTGGACCAATTTGTTTTTATTTTTTTTTTATTCATTTTACAGATGCTTTTGTTTAACTTCAGTTGATGGCACACATCATAGTTAAAAAGTGGCACAGCTCGCCCCACTCTCCTCATACCACAACATCATGACTTGACCTTCCATTTCCTATATGCCGAAAGAAACTGATTTTTCTTCTTTTCTTTATTTATTGTTGCATAATAAACAATGCCATGCATACTTTTTTATAAAATACAATACCTTACAGTCCATACTGTGCAGTATGCATTAGCTAGTATTCCATTTAAAACACAACAAAGATCGAAACTAAAGAAAATGTATGAAAAACACCAAATTCACTGCATGTGTTCTCCTCACTTCCTGTCATAACAGGCAAGTACTTGTGATGTGTGGTAATTGGATGGACACAAAGCATGTCTCAGCTGTCTGACTGAGCACAGTTTAAAATATTGAGCTGGAAGTGGTCTGTGCTGGAGGTCACGCTGGTCTGAAGTAGACAGGGGGCAGACCGGGCCACGAGATACAGGCCTGCGGGGGATGGGGGGTGGGGTTGCAGACAGTTCCAGCTTCTGAGGAGACACCGCAGGGGCAGCACCTGAACCACACACAGACCAGCCAGCCATCAGCAGAACCTGCCAAAGCCATTAACCTGCTTCCATAAACAGCTGCGCATCTGTGTGTGTGGCACCAAGAGGTTTGCATTTACTGGAACGTGAGCATCAGTGATTACAGTTTAGCTTTTGCTTCTTTATCGCTCACACTTTCAATTGTAAAATTGAAAAGTGAAAAGTGCAATTATAAATTAATAGTCCTGGGAAGACTAAATTAAGCCATAAGTCTTTGAGGCAGGCTACAGATCCTCGTTGGCTGACAGTTGAGTCTATAACTTTGCCTGCTAGGAAAAAGACCGGAGCACATGGGGATGCTCAGGTCATGAGTGGCAAATGAGCTCAAGGAGAGTTTCCACTTGATGTATTCAGACTTTTTTCATAAGTTTAGGAAGAATAGTTGAGTTGCTCCTGGTCTTGCCTTGACTACATAAAACAGTTTCTTCACTTCTTCAAAAGGACACTGGGAGAAGCACACATGGGGCTAAAGAGGTGTTCCTTTTTTTAGAGATACAGTATGTGTACTTTTTCTTCACTTTTTACTTGTGTTGTATTATCAGTGATATCTTGATTTTGTCTCCACACAAAAATGTACTTTACTGACAACAACAGATTAACAAAAGATGACTGGCAGCTTTAAATCTCCAGCTTGAACATTAACATTGGTTATTTCCCAAGTGGCAACCTCCCGCTCTCTCTCGTGAAGCTAACACGGAAGTAACGTAAACTGTAATTCATCACCTGGCCGCTTGAGGCTGGCTGCAAAATGGAGTCAATCCCATAGACCTTCCCATGTTAAAATGCCCATCTTACAGCAGAAAAAAAAAAACATGTTTACAGCCTGGTTCAAAAAATTATTTTATTATTTTGGTCTATATAGCTAATTTTGCCCTTCATCACAAGTGTGAAAGGGTGATTTTTTCTTATAGCTCATCCGCTGAAATTATATCAAGCCTTAAAGTTCTGCATAATTAAGGTCATTTGAGTGACAGGTGGAGTGAGCGCTGCTGACATGGTCGTCAAGCTAGGTGGGCGTGGCTTCAGCAACAAGCTCCCACCTTTTAGCCCATTTTCGCGCCCTGGAGTGACGCACGGTGACACGCTACCATGGTGGGCTCTTCAGAAATCTACAGGTGACATCACAGACACTACGTCCATGTTTTTATACAGTCTATGGTTTTTCTGAATATCTCTTTTGTAACCTCAATAGAGTATTGAGCAGAAAACTGAAAATGGAAATGAGTGAGAAAAGCTTGAGGACAGATGAGTGTGTCAGTAACACCATAAAAAAGCAAGTCTTAATTAAGAGGCCTCCACACAGGAAACATTCTTGTGTTAAAACAGCTAGGCTGAGCACAACAGAACTGCTTTTAACTAGAAATGTATGACTCTGAGGAGGAAAAACTGCAAGTCATGGTACAACAACTAGATATGTTCAGCTTATGTGTATATAGTCCAACAATGTACTACACAGCATGAACCAGGGAGAATCACTCCACTTCCTTTTGCCGTGAAAAAAAAAAAAAAAAAAAAGGTGAGGTCACTTTTTAAAAATATGTATGCAATAATGCTCAAAAAGTTTGACCCAAGTGGCATTCACGCATATAATTGTTTTTGTAAAAAATAAATGCATATTGTGGTTAATTGCTTTTCAATGCTGTGTTGGGAACATAAAATTACTAATGTTCACCCAAATAAAAACGGAATTTTTTTTATTTATTATTATTTAGTGCATTTTTACTGTATGTTATTAATTGCAACAACAATAGTTGTTTGGTCAAATGATCAGAGGTCAGAGGAAATCCTTAAAAACTAACTTATTTGGGGATATTTAATATTTTAATATGTCATCTGCTCACCAAGGCTGCATTTATTTGATCGGAAATACAGTATAAACAGCGACAGTTAAATTTTATACAAATTTAAAATATCTGTTCTCTTTTTTTAATATTTTAAATGTAATTTACTGCTGTGAAGGCAAAGTTTAATTTTCAACATTACTCCAGTCTTCAGTTATCACATGATCCTTCAGAAATCATTTTAATATACCGATTTGGTGCACAAGAAACATTCCTACACATCAG
Source organism: Carassius carassius (assembly GCF_963082965.1). Lineage (NCBI taxonomy): Eukaryota > Metazoa > Chordata > Actinopteri > Cypriniformes > Cyprinidae > Carassius > Carassius carassius. The sequence continues at coordinate 10,159,730 of NC_081772.1, read as the reverse complement.
TGATAAAACAGTTTGCTGCTTAACAATTTGTTTGTGTGTGTGTGTGTGTGTGTGTGTGTGTGTGTGTGTGTGTGTGTGTGTGTGGAAACTATGAACATTCTTTTTCAGGATTCTTATATAAATAGAAAGAGAACAGCATTTAATTGAAATATAAACTGTCACTTTTGATCAACTTAATGCATCCTTGTTGAAAAATAAATAAATCTTAGAATAAAAAAAAATTACTAAGACTCCGACCTTTTGAACATTTGTGCATTTTAAATATCATAGATATTTTTGATACATCATCCAGCCCTGGTTCTGACATTTTACTTTTGTCTGTTCTTATGAGAATTTTTCCTCAAACCAAACAGAAAAAACAAACACAAAGAGAGCCATAAACACAAACAGGCACATCAGGGGCTTATTTTCCAATGGTCAATTTGATGTAGTTGATTTAGTCAGCTTGAGCACCAATCTCCTGAATGAAAATGGAAGGAGAACACATTTTCCAACAGTAGTAATAGCTCAGTGCAGCATTACCTTGTAAGGGAAGAACCTTTACGCCAAACTGCTCCAGTCGAGAGAGGGCGCTGATGAGATCCATTTCCTCTTGGACGAGAGAAGGACAATCCGTGATCAACAGCAGACACGACCTAATGGACATACCAATTATTACTGAGAATATTCAAAATATGATATTTAAGGGACAGTTCTGTTCCACAGAAGAAAGAACACATATTGTTCTGGAATGACATGATGAGTACTTTTTTTTGATTGAACGGTTCCATTAAAGAGGAAACAGAAAAACCAGCAGCCATTTTCTTTTGATTCTTCTTATTTCTTAATTACAGACTGAGACTCTGACATCACGTCGGTTTCATACCGTTATCAGAGCCTTGCAGAGGCCTGCGTCTGCTCCACATCTGTGCTGCTATAAATGCGTTTCATAGGACAACAGGGGACAGACCAAAAAACCAAAAAACGAATAAAAGCACAGATCCTGGGCCAGCTCTGCTGTCACTTTCCAATATAGTTTGGCCGAGACAGCTGCAGTGCACTTTTGAGCCAAGCCAGTAGCAACAGAGAAAGCAGAGCAGAAATAATAATTCAATTTAAGAGCTTGAGGAAAAAACAACAACAACACCAAAATGCAGCAGTATTTTTCGAGTAGTTTCCTCTACAATCTGTGAGTTCTACATGGTACTTATTTATTTTCAGTGACACAGCAATTCCAGCTCCGCTTTGCATAAGATTTACCATGGGTCATACAACTATAGGCTAATATATAAAAACAAAATTACACTACCCTTCAAACAGTTTGAGGTGCTTACACAGTAGTTTAGAGAGAGAGAGAGAGAGAGAGAGAGAGAGAGAGAGAGAGAGAGAGAGAGAGAGAGAGAGAGAGAGAGAGAGAGAGAGAGAGAGAGAGAGAGAGAGAGAGAGAGAGAGAGGTGTGCGTTCTGGTTTTCTGTCAAAATAATAGCTTTGTGGTTTAACATTTGAAAATTAAGAAATTAGAACAACTATAACTTGGTATTTCGGGACGTGTGGGAACCCTATTAACAAACTCCAATTTGTGACATAATTTGCTGCAAATTGTCAAAATCTTTTAAATAAATGCCATTGACTTGATTCTTTGTTATATATTGCAATGTGCAATCTAGGTTTTGGGGCCACTTCAAACATACGGCAAAGAAAAAAGTATTATAATGCAAGTTACATGTGCCAAGTGATTTTTATGCAAGAACAAAAAGGAGTCTAAAGTGACGCTACACCAAATGTGTTTGTTTGCTGTAGTCATTGGTTGATTAGATAGTATAATGGTCCTGATCATCATTAGAATTATAAGATCAGGAGTCAACCAAAGACTTGAGGAACCAGGAAAAACCACGATCATCCTCACTATCAATTCACCACATCACCATCCCACCGGATTTCTGAAGCACGAACATAAAAACTCTCATGTTCTTTTACTACATCGCTCTACTTTGTTTCCACCGAACACTTTAGTAACACTCTGACCGGCGTGTCAGAGCAGCCCAAATGGTTTCAAACGGTTTCCAAGACAACAGCGTTACTATTAAAATGTAAGTGAACGCACCAGCTATCTTCAAAATCCCTGTAAACCCCATTCAACATGAAACAACCGCCCTAAACACCCACTGCACACCCCGCTGCTTCCTGGGGCTAAAACAGTCTTTGTGATGAAGGCCTCTGATTAGCCTCAGTAAGCTAATAATTACAAGTATTTTTCTTGGTTTTGTTTAGCAGGAAGTGTCCGTATGTAATGACGACTTAAGCAGTCGCTCACTTAGGATTACGCACGGGATGGGATGGATGTTTTCAAGGCCACCTAGTTTGAAAGTAGTATTTGTGGCAAATGCAGAAAATTTGAAAATCAAACAGCAACAACAAAGAAATAACTCACTGGTTTTGACTGAAAAGCTTTTGTAACTTTAATGAATAATAATCTTTAATTTATACAGTCCAATATGCCATGCTGCTTTACATTTGATTACTTTATTCAGTTGCTGTACCTAAAAACTAATGCTAGATCATATGGATTTCTTTTATGATCTCTTTATGAACTTTTAAATGAGGTGGAATGGACTTTTAATGGAGGGACAGAAATCTCTATAGGTTTTTATTAAAAATAGCTTCGATTTTGCTTCAAGGATGAACATAAGTCTTATGGGTTTGAAACGACAAGTAAATGACGATTAAATGATGACAGAACTCTCATTTTTGGGTGAAATATCCTTTTAGGCTTAGCAAGAAACACTAAAATTCTTTCTGAACTACTGACACCAAAACAGAACTACTAATTCTTTGAATGAAGAGGAAATCAGTCATTCTCCTTCAGTCCTAGTTTCACTCAGAATCCTTCACGGACACATTCTGTTTTCAATCTGTCACAGTCTTTCTCTCAAAAAAAGTGCTATAATGTAAACATTAAACTCAAAATTACTGTCCATCTGAGTTTTTCCTGTCTGTCAGTGGCGTGTGAGAGAAAGACAGTGATGTGAGATGCGTGTGAATGCATATGGAGTGGCGACTCGTCCAGCTCGAACAGCCCATGAAGAGAAGATGGCCTAATTACTGACCCACTTTTCAGCATACCCCATTGCTTCAGGGCTGCAGTCTGTCACCCTCCGCGCTCCAGCCCAACGCAACAAAAATAGACGGACACACAAAAAGACTGGAAACACATTAACCTAGAGCTGCAGGGAGGAAGTGAGCGACCGACTGTCTGTCTCTGATGGAGTCGATCTCTCATTATGGCAGCTAATTACGCCAATAATAGCCATTGTGAAGGGCTGGGCTCATAACAGAGGGAGGATACCAGAATGACATTGGACCGTTTGATTCCTTCGAGGTTTCTTCCTCTTTCCTCATAAACTCCTCACACAATGGAGAGACTGAAGAGGTGGTTTCAGGCTATTTTCACTCATGGTTTGATACCATGGTCTGAACTAGAGTTTGATTTGATCCCCCAAGCCCCCAAGTTGTCAGCTCATATTTCATTGACGTGAAAAAAAGTTGTATTTATTAATTTAGCTGACAAGGGAACCTACAATATAATTTTTTTTATGTATGCCGATTGTACTCTGCTATTTTTGTGCATTTTCTGCCACTAATAATAGTGTATAAAAATAATAATGTCTAATAATGTAACTGTCATTTATTTTGATATATTGCAAGATAAATTTAGTATAATTAAAATGAGTTGTTATTATTATTGTTACTAATAATAAAATAATTGTTATAAAATATTAAATAAATTAAATGCCATTATAATAATAAAAAAAGTTATACAAAAATATCCCATATTATTAATTTATTTTGAGATATTACAAAATACATTTTGCATCATTAAAATTAATAATAATTTTAATTTAATTATAAAATAATCAGTCAATTATTAATATTAATATGAAATATTGTTATTATAATTTCTTAATGATACAAAAATACATCTTACAATTTCCCAAAAATGAATAAAAATTTTCATAAAATATGAAAAGAATAGTTCACCAAAACAAAAGGACTGTTTGTAATTATGCCAAAATTTGAGTCATTTTACAACAACAACCAGTAGCAAACACGGGTTTTGTGAAAGCAAATGAGGTTTGAGAACTAGTCTCCCACGCTCCCATTACCTCATATTTTGAGAAGGACTGGAATTTAAAAAAAATCTTTATTATTAAGATGTTGAACGCCACTTTGTGATGTTATTGCAAGTTCATGTGGCACACATTATCTAAACACATCAGAAGTTCATGGGACATCATACCGTGCCAGGTTCATGCAGGGGTCACTGAGGGTGGCTGAAGAGTTGAAGTATTCACGAGCAGCAGCCAGAACCAGCTCCACACTGTGGCTATATGAAACACGGGCATGAGCTTTACCACGGAGCGAAACGCTGACTGGAGTGTCCTCTGACACGGCGCTGCAGTGCATCAGCTGACCAGCCAGACGGACGTTTTCCTCTCGTCCCGAACATAGCAAACTCTCCACAAACACCTGCATGGACGAGCGACAGAGATTGACAATAAAAGAGAGAGAGAGAAAAATCATTGCCGTGTAGTGGAGACCCATGGGAAGAACACGTTCAGGTGTGGCTATTAATCACCTGTCTTTAGTCAATTGCCGGCGAGACAGAGTCACTACAGAACAAATATCAAAAACTGCTCTTTCAATGACAACACAATCTCATGAGCATCTCTGTGCAACAGCTGTGGTGTTCTGGGTAATTTCAAAGTTGCCTTCAGCGACATTTAGGCAGAGTAAGACATCAGCATTTTCTGTGGTTCGACCTATTTGTGTGTTTTTCAAACTGAACCAAAGTACCCTCATTATAACATCATAAAACCCAAAGAATAAGCATTAACAAATAATAGATAGAAATAATTCTCTCTTGATTCCTGCTGTTCATGCACAAAATCCAATATCCACTATTTGTTACCATAAACCTTTAAATGGTAGCGTATAATTACAAAATGTATAAAAAATTTGCAATAAACTGTAAAATCAACAGTTTCATATCTTTACATGTTCTTTTACGATACTTTAAAAGGATTGCACTCCATGTATCTGAGACATTTCGCATTAAGTGAAGAATCAAATTCATATCGGGTTAACAAAGTTGCATTACTAGGGACAGATATTAAGACAGCAGCTGAGAGAACTTAAAAACCAACAACCCCCCCTTTGGAGTTTCATGTGGACTTTAGACATATAATCTGCAAGTGCTTTAATCTGCCTGCATTAGAGAATCCAATATTTGCAGTGCACATTGCACCTATAACCATAACACGGTTAACTCCCAAAGACACACAAATGAAATATCCACCCATGCTCGGTCTGGGAGCCAATGAGCCATTCCTAATGCACACCCACAGAAGTGAGGCAGAGTTTAGTGCTGGTTGCTGAGGTTTGTGTAAGTTCATTAGCTGTTTAGCTATTGAAGAGATTTCAAAGCAACTCTTCAGCACTCTGTCAAATGGACCCAGACGCAGAGGTGAAATGGTAAGCATGCCAATTCTGTAAAACTACATCAAGTTCTTTCATTTTACTCTCAGAACTTTCAATTTAATGTTAGTCTGGGATTGTCTTTCAGTAGCTTGGAGAAAAATACAGTGCAGGATCCCATACTGACAGAAACTGGGTAAGAGCAATTCGAACAGAGTACAGGTTGAAGGATAATTGTTGTGATTTTTTTCCTTCTTTCTTTCTTTCTGGTCAAAGGGTGAGTGGCTCAGAGTTGAGGATGAACTCCTGATGGCAAGTTCAGCTCGGCTGTTCTGCTCTTGATTATGATGAAGAAATCGATAGTGAAGGGAACACAGCCTCATAAGAGAATGCCGCTGAATGAGATAGCAAACAGACAAAGCCCACCGTCGCCCTCAGACTAATGCGCAGCCTGAGACTCTCACACACACATACGCATATACAGACATACAATAACCAGGGTGAGCAACAAAAGAAGGTAATGAGAAGATAGATAATGTTGGAGCTGTGAGGCAGAATGAAACGGTTAGACAAGTAGAGTGGAAAGATTACGGGAACTTCACAAAACACACACACACACACACACACACACACACACACACAAAAATGCTAAAGTAAGTACAGAAAAACATAACAGCTTTGTGACAAAGCAGACAAGTTACAAAAATAAGATTAATCACAAAAAAAAATTTTAATAATATAATATGCTACAGTATATTGTATTGTACCTGATGACAAGTTTCTGGCTCTAGACGGGTATAAACATTCTGCTGCATATCCAGGAGATCTTGAAGTAGACCTCTCCACACTGTCTCGCTCACAGGAGGGTTTCTGAGCAAACGACAGACAGTGAGACAGGTGCACACGAGTGCTGTGGGAAATGCCTAGGTGGCTGTTTGAGTGTGTGTGTGTGTGTGTGTGTGTGTGTGTGTGTGTGTGTGTGTGTGTGTGTGTGTGTGTGTGTGTGTGTGTGTGTGAGAGTGAGAGAGAGTCATACTTGCGTCCTGTGTGACGGGTGAGTCGAACCATCAGCTGGTGAGCTTCCTCTTTGCTGTTCTGACTGTTCCTCACGAACGAGATGGGCTTCTGGAGACCGTGTTTCTCCAAAACCTCAGCAACACTAGAGAGATTTAAATAAAAGTGGCTAAACTCTTAAACTGGCTTACAGTATTTGTATAAGCCCTATAAAACAATGCTGTACAAATAAACATGTCTCTCTCTGTTCACTACACAGTTAAAACATTTGAAACGTTTTTTGAAAGTCGTCTCTTGTGCTTACAAAGATTTCATCTGAAATACAGTAAAAACAGCAAAAATTGTGAAATAGTTACAACTGCAAACAACGGTTTTAAATTTTCATTTATTTTAAAATATAATATATATAATATATAATTTCTGTGATGGCAAAGCTGTATTTTTATCAGTCATCACTCCTTTCACATGGTCCTTCAGAAATGGCCCTCAAGCAACATTTATCATCATCAATGTTGACACCAGCTGTGTTGCTTAACATTTTTGTGGAAATCAAAAACCGAATTTAAGAACAGTAACATTATAAATGCCTTTCCTGTCACTACTACTGCCGAGACAGCAAGCAGTTTTGGCCCAGATCCGGCCCACATCTGGCCCGCGTGAAATCCATGTGGGCCAGATGTGGGCCGGATCTGGGCCGAAACTACTGGGATACTACTATTTTACTGGATACCACTAAGTGACGATTTTACAGTAAAATAGTGTGACTGGATGCATACAGTTCACAAAAATATGCAAAATATACAGTACCTAAATATGCAACATTATTCTGTTCATAGGATTTTATGTGATGTATTTCTGAGTTTCGACCCACCAGTAAAGAATGTACATTAGAAGCCATCCCTAACCACAGCTACATGCTAACAGCTGCTCAGAGGAGTCAGGAACAGACAGAGGTGTCTGAATGAGCCTCAGTGAGCTGAACTGGTGCCGTGTCTGGCTGAGATGCCCTCGATAAATGAGGATGTGCTGTCCCCTGGGAGCATCTAGTGCAGATGTTTTCTGTTTCCTTCCTTTCTTCCTGTCTCACACTCCTTCCTTCATATCTCTTTCTTTCTCTCTACAATCTGCTAGAGCCATTTTTATTTTTTTCTGTTTCACTTACATATTTTGGCTCTTCCCTCTCTTTTTAACCCCTCTCTCCATCTGTCTGTAGCTTTTTAAGTCTTTTCCAGTGATTATGACCTGCTCCTGAAATGGCGATTTAAACATGACTAAAATTTCTAGTGCAATGACTAGGGTTAATCACATTAATGTTTATGTTTTTTTGCCCATGATGTTATAATGGTTAAATGATAATGCAGCATTAACAATATCATCACACACACACAATACTGTAGTATGTGTATGTGATAAAATGAATGCATAATTTACAGTAATAAACTGTGTACTGCAGGAGAGTAATGTGTTAATGTCCAATGTCATGTGAATAAAACAATCACCAGATTGGCTTCTAAAGCCACTTTTTGTAATGTCTACTTGTGAACATTAGAGATTGTGTACATTGATTTCTTTCAAAACAGCAAAGAAAATCCGGGTTTGATATGCCCTCTTTAACATTCAAACAGAGAGCAGAGGGGATAAAAGAAAACACTGGCAAAGACACAATTCAGATACAAAGAGGGGAAAGGGTAAATCTTGAGAGACTGAGAAAAACGAGTGATAAGTTATAGAGCAAACAAGAGAGAAAGAGAGAAATTACGGCTGCAGTGACTGCACCCTCCCAGGCCAGTCATAAATATCTGAGAGCGAGACCTTCATCATCCTGTCCTCCAACAGCATTCTAATGGATCTAAAGAAATGTGTCTCTACGGAGCGATTACAGGCTGATCACGTCACCTGAGCGGAGATTGACACGTGCAAACAGATGCAAAGACAAAAACACAGAAATACATGCAAACGTGGTGCAGCTTACAACATGCATACAAACATGCTTTGTTCAGACAAGCAAATCTCCCTTTTGATTTTGTTTTGTCTGACTCAAATCAGTTCTGGTTTCTTGTAGTCTGCACAAAGAAATAAATGAATGGATAAATAAAGCCCAATTTTTTTTAAATCCGATCTTGAATTTAATCAGATATCTTTGGACTGTGTCTCAGTCAGCCAGGCTGAATTTCAAGTAGTTTATATTGTCATTCAAGAGGTATTGCGTATGTAACATCACACAAAGTGTGCAAAATGGTCTCAAGCGGCATCCAAATGCACTCATTTCTACTCCATCTTTCCTAACTTAGCAAACTAACTGATGTTTTCTACATAGTGAATGGCAAATGAGTAAACGAGTGAAAACTTTTGGACAGTATATGCATGAATGCGTGAAATGCCTCTGTTTTCTCGTGGGCTGCATGAGGGAGATGTCATGATGTACGTGAGCAGACCAAAATTTTTTCAATTTTTCCATTCTTTCTCCCCACAATGACAGCTATTCTCAGTAGTTATGTGAGAAGGTCTTTTGACATTGTGCTGAAGCTTACATCATCCACACCGAATACCGACTACACCAGCGGCTCTCAAATCTCTTCAGGTCAAGCACTACCTCTGATCAAATCAAAACATCCAAGTACTGGCTAGACACCACAAAGATCCCTTTATTTCCCATTAGCTTTGATTGCTGAGGGGCTGTGAGAAACATACACATAATGCTGCATTCAGATTAATATTGATAATCTGCGGTTCAGATAAATCATGTTGCTATAAGACCCTGATAAGTCCTTTAACTGGCCCTTTGCAGATGTGTGGAAGGACCCTACAAGAAAACATACATCATACATCATAATAAAGACATCTAGAAAGGATTACAATGTATTTCTGTGAGTTAATATGCAAAGTTTGCAATCCAATTCAAACACATAAATAATAAATACAGCCTACTCTGGAATATGAGGTAATGTGGCCAATCTGTCTTGAGGTGTTTGAAACAGACTGGTTATGTAATCGATAAGCTACTGTGCTCAGAGTTGAGTGATGAAACCTGCATTTCAGAATCAAAATGAAGGCCACTTTTAAAACAAGAAGTCATGAAATCAACCTGAGGTCAAATGGAATATCTTCCCTATATATGGATTCACCTCTGGCATTCTTGAACTAATAATGTTGGCTAGGAAATAGAGTTTTAAATTTATAAACCTATATTAAACTAGTAAATAATTTAGAAATTAGAAATATAATATTGAACAAATAAATAATAGATGATATAAAATATTTAAAACAATATAAGCAATGTATATCATATGATTTGTTTAAAAGAAATGAAAACTCTAGATTTTTATTCAGCTAGGATGCATTCATTTAATCAAAAGTAAGAATAAAGACATTTTAAATATTACAAGATTTCTATTTCAAATAAATGCAGATCACGGTTTCCAAAAAACGATAACCGTTTTCAACATTTGTAATAAGAAATGTTACTTGTGCATCAAATCTGTAAATTATAATGATTTCTAAAGAATTGTGTAACGCTGAAGGCTAGAGTTATAGCAGCTTTGCTATCAAAGAAAAAAAAATTTTTTTTTTAAATATTAAACAGAACATTTTATTTTTGTAGCATTATTTCATAATATTACCGTTTTAGTATACATTTCATCACATACTAGCTTTAGTGTACATAAGAGACTTCCTTCGAAAACATTTAAAAATCTGACCAACCAAGTGAAAATGATGAAAGACTTTAATTACACTGAACGCTCGGTCATGTGTCAGAGACACTGAAGAGTGACATATCTGCTATGCAAATAAATGCAATTATAGCTAGATCTAAGTTCAGAGGATCATTTATACAACAGCAATATATCGCCAGCCCTAAACCCACTCTATGGTAAAACATTAAGGCATTAAAGACCTGACAGTATGACTTTCTATAAAGCTGCTTTGAAACCATGTGCATTGTAAAAAGCTCAAATAATACAAATACATTTGGCTTGACGGGACTCATTCGGGCTCTTCTTACCTCAAGTGTTTCTCAAGAATGTCCACCTGGTCATGCAAGGCTTTTGTAGAATCTGTCTCTGGTCTGGGAAAGAGAGAGAAGTAAACAAGATCAGAGATCAGCCATCTGAACACACACAGACTGCATTTATCCAAAGTCACTTTCAAGATTTTAACCTTCCATTATCTAATAATGTCACCAGGTCAGTGCTTCGGAACGTCAGTCATTCTGGTTATAAGCTTTTATATTTGTATTCTTTGTATAAAAAACATTGGTTATGGCGGCGTCTATGAATTCTAAATACTTGTTTTCTAATTGATCACCACATCTATTAGTATTAGGTCAGCATGCACTACAATAGCAAGTGGGCTAGCTAGCATTGTCCAGTTAGAATCTGGTCCCAAAAAGCATCTTTCTTCACAGACAGCCATATAACAGTAGCAGAATATTCTGACTAAATGAAATTGTTTGCTAGAAATAATTAAGCTGCAAATATTTAGTTAAATTACTGACAATATTTTAGCAACTGTACAACTGCCATTGAAATGGAACAATATAATACTTTTGTTAGGATTGTGTTTACGTGTGTTTTTTTTTTTTTTTTGCCGTGCCCTTTATGTGAACTTGAGCAGATTTCATGAGCAATTCTGCTTGAGAGTCCGGTTGCCATGGAGACAATGTCTGAATTGAAAAAAAAAAAAGTCTGAGTTTTGTTGCTGACAAAACTCAGACTTCTTAGGTCTAAACTAAACTCAGTATGTTGGCAATATTTCCCTAGGCTCTTTCCAAGTTTCGACATTTGACTAAAATGTTGTATGTTTTGTCGTAGTCTCAGTACTCCAATTCATCTCCTCATCCCACATCTGAATAGGATTCACAAACGCAAACACGTCTTTTCTTCAGTAGCAGCAAAAGATAACAAGATCAGCTCTGGAAAACCCCTAAAGCATTGATCCCAGGATAACAACTGAAGTGTAAAAGCACATTAGGGTCTGCAAAGCTACAGAGAGACTTTAAAGCAAAAGATTGACTTAAAGTGAGAATGAGGGGAAAAAACGGCAGATGGCATTTGTTGAAAGTATCAAAACTGTTTTAGCAGAACAATGTCAAACCCTCAGGATATAACCGATGCCAAATTTTGCAAATCACGTTATTTTTGGCATAAACGTGTTATTTTGTTGCTCCACAAGATCACAAAATCACGTGCTAGAAAAACATCAACCCTTTGCACAAATGCTAACACATCAAAGACTGTCCAAAGACTGCAGAAATGTATATTTAATAGCAATATAGGTGGTTGAGTGACAGGCCTCTCAGTCTCCAAGACATCTAAAGGCAGCAGGGATATAATAAGGAACGCTGAGATGTTTTGAGGGTTCACACTTTGAAGGCAGAAAGACACATGCTGTGCTAATAATGAGCTAATCAGGGGCTTACTAACAACTGTGCACATATGTGCTAATTGTGTCTGTGTATGTGTGTGTGTGTGTGTGTGTGTGTGTGTGTGTGTGTGTGTTTGACAGGGCTTTAGTGACAGCAGTGCCAGAACAAGTTTTGAAGTTGAGGGGTCAGTTCTAATAACCAGCTTTGAAAACACTTTGCATGAAGTGTCTTTAATCACTATGTACTTACATTTAAACTAATCATTCGATACAATGCTCTTATTTTGTACATGAAGGTTTTAAATGTAAATAAAATTAAACATTTAAAAGAATGAGGTCAGTAAGATTTTTTAATAAAAAAATAAATAAATAAAAAGAATCTTATTTCTCTGCATCTACTTGGAGTTGTGAAATATTACAATTTAAAATATCAATGTTTCGTTTTTATATATTTAAAAATGTAATTTATTACTGTGAGGCAAAGATTTTTTAGCAGCCATTATTTCTGTCTTCAGTGTCACATGATCTTTCAAAAATCAGTCTAACATGCTGATTTGGTGCTTAAGAAATATTTCTTACAAATATTAGTTGAAAATGGTTGTGTGGAAATTGCAGATGTGCTTTTTCAGGATTGGTTTATAAATATATGATTATTTGATGGTCTTTTGTAAAAATGACAATGACTTAATGCATCCTTACAAACAAACAAAAAAAACAATTGTACAGACCCCAAACATTTAAATGGTAGTGTAGAAAATTACTATCACAATATTTGAGTGAAAGACTTAATCAAAAAATGTGTTCCCAGTTGTGTGAGCTCACCCATATCCTCTCTGTGGTAGACATTCAAGTATATCATAGCAGAGTGCAAGCTGGTCATCTCTCTCACAGCTGTAGATACACTCTAATGCCACAGACATAAGCTGATCCGAATCTCCAATGACTTTTGGATGACACTGCAAGTAAAAAAAAAAAAAAAAAAAACATAATTGGCAATGTGTAAATTACTGGCAAAGTAAGAAGCGACCTATATAGCAATTTTGAGGATCACTGGCTTATTTGAATGTCTTTATAATGCTCAAAAATGCTGATTTTGAAACAACCAGCTTGTAAGCCTATATAACAGATCATAGCTTTGTATATAATCTATGAACTTCATATGAGGTTAATATTCAGCCATTTCATCTCATCTCTTCTCAGACAATAGTAACTCACGCATAGATGCAACTACAAGAACACTAAAATCATGTTAGCGTCTGGATTAGATTGGACATCATTTCACACAACATTGAATGTGCAAAGTCTGATTCACAGACAAACACAAACATACATGTACAATCTCATACACCTGATTTCTCTCCAACCACTTGAACCACTTTTCCCCCTGTGAGGGAAATTGATGCCTCAGGTCATACATTTTTATCATGGCCTAGTGAGACGGGATGTACATGTGTGTGTGTCTAAAGGCCTTTTGTGGCTTTGGACTCAGAATTGGAATGGCATCCCTCTTTTATGAGTGTATCTGTGTGTGTGACAAATTATTCAAATTACTTACATTTATTCATTTAGAAGCCGCTTTTATCCAAAGTGACTTATGAATAAGGAAAAGCACAAGCAATTCATCATGAAAGAGCAACAACATTAGTAGTGCCACACTACTGAAATTATTAAATCAGATCCGTACAGAATAATGCGATTTCTGAAAGTGTCTTTACAGCTCATACATGGGTCAAAAATATCTTTAATTAAATTAAGTGTCCAAAATGTGTCTATAAGGAATAGGAAGTATTCATGATTATGGTATCATGGATTTTGTTATTGCCTCAGGACATCCTCATAAGAGCATGTTTGTGTGTTGATTTACTGGCCAAATTTGTGAGCTAAATTTGAAAAAAGCTTGGGGGAATCTAGGAACACCAACAATAAGAAAAATAATAATAGATAATAAAAAATATACTTCATTATAAAATATACAAATGATAAATATTAACACTTATAATCAATTTAAATTAAATATTATATATAACATTATAAAAACTTAGTAATTGTATACAGTAAATAAATATATTTATAAAAGTGATATATATATATATATATATAACATTTACAGTTATTTTATAATCAATATGTTATTATTAATTAAATAATATACAACTGTTGGGTAGGGCGTAGAATAGGGTTGATCATTAGTATTGTATAAAACTGCTTTTGTTTGGACAGTCAAGCACATGTAAGTGGTTCAGCTTACGTCTGGCTTTGAGTGCTGGAACATTTTGAGTGGGAGTGTAAGATCATCTTTGGCGAGGGTGACCAGATATTCTCTGAGCAGAGCAGAGGCAGAGCCCACCCCCTGTCCCTCACAGCGGTGCAGGAACGGGACCATCCACTGGAATGAATTCCTTACATATCGATCCTCGCTGGACTAAAACAGAAAGAAATCGTGAAATACAACAGAGTCTGTAAATGACAGAAACATGATTTGCTTTCAGTAAACACAAAACGAGGAATTCTGAAGAATGTACTGGTTTCAGTTTTCAAAATTTCAATAAATAAGACGGAAGTCTCAAAAAGCTTAAAAAAAGAGTGTCCTTTTGCATGAAGAAATCATTCAGATCCTTTCTAAAGCTGTGTTTATCTCCTTTTATGTTCCACAGAACAAATGAAGTCTGCAACAACACAAGGGTGAGTAAAAGCTGACAGAATGTTCATTACTGATTGAATTGAGTATTCCCTCAGAAAACATTAAAAGTATCACTAGTAAACAGATGCTAAGATGGCGATTCACCCACTCACAGCATTTCTCCTTAAACGAGCAAATGAGTATTAAATCATTTTTAATGAAAGCATTAAATCCAAACAAGCCCGCTGGTTGTGCTTACTGCAGTCGTAATGAGACCAACCTTTGAAAACACAAATCTACACACACTCTAACAGAATCTCTCATTATCTCTAGTGCTCTTCAATGTAAAGAGCTGCCTAAATATGAAATTTGTATGACTTTTGAGCGAAACAGGGCTGATATGAGGTGTTTACAGAGCAGCTATTGACACTTCAGAAAAGAATAAAACATTATACTATGTCAGAACTACATATAGACTGCAGTGGTAAATGTGAACATAATAATACAAGTGTTGAACGAGGCTGTAGACAGCAAAACAAATAGAGCACAGCCTCAAAACATACATTTTTCATGAGGAGGCGGAGCTTGTCAATGTCCCTGAGCTGCTGGAGCTCCTTTAGTGTAAGACTCAGATCACATGACGTCTCGTACACCAGTGTCTCCATGGTAACCAGGTCGTCGCACAGCACCTCCAGCCCAGGAATGTTCTGCTCTTTTCCCAGACGCACCAGAGACAGAGCACAATCAACCTGTGTGGACCAGACAAAAGCATAAACAATCTAATAGAGATGCACAACATAAATATGAGGAAAGGGCTGCCTAATACACATTCAAATACGGAATATATTATTAAATTTTTTTATAATTTTTTTTTTTTTTTTGTAAAACGTTTTAATTTTTTTTATTTATTTTTTTTTTTTATTTTATTACCTCAAATTAAACTAAATTAAAAATGAAAAAAAAAATGTTTAGCATTTAATTTCAAGAAACAAAAATGTCTTTTTTGTGTGATTTTAATTTAGTTTCAGATAAAATGGCTAACATCATTCTACTTTTTTGACATTTTACTTAATTTAAAAAAAAATAAACTTGGGAAAATGTGGGAATAATTATGAGTAAAAACATATGAGCCATTTAATGATGAACACACTGCTGGTATCTTCGAAATCACACAGAACACTGTTGATGCTTTAAAAAAACACAGAAATCCATTAAAAGAGTGGGTACATTTTTTTCGTGTGAAAATCTATGAAACCTGTCAGATCACACCAACAGAGATGCAAAAATATAAAAAACCCTTAACAAATGCGTAAAAAGTAGAACCAGTCGATGAAATCCAACCCGCCTTAGCAGCCCATCAATACAGTTCACATCATGAGCTGACGATTGGTATTCCTCTACCAGTTGACAGGCAGGGCATGGAGCCAATCAATAGTGGATGCCTGCATAGAGGAAATGATTGCTGCTGTTTTTCACCTGGTAGGAACCAAAACCCATGACATTGGAGTTAACAAGAGCCAAACACCTCTGGAGCAATGCTGCCTTCACAACAACAACACGATACAACACTCCAATTACAAGCAATGCTGCTTAAAGAGATACTCCACCCCAAAATGAAATTTTGTCATTAATCACTTACCCCCATGTCGTTCTAAACCCATAAAAAGTTTAGTTCATCTTCAGAACACAATTTAAGATATTTTGGACGACAACCAGGAGGCTAGTGACTGTCCCACTGACTGCCAAGTAAATTGCACTGTCAAGGTCCAGAAAAGTATGAAAGACATCGTCACAATAGTCCATCTGGCATAAGTGGTTCAATCTGAATTTTATGAAGCGACAAGAATACTTTTTTACATGAAGAAAACAAGAATTACGACTTTATTCAAAAATGTTGTCCCTCCGCATCACTGTAGCACCATTTTTGAGAACATCCGCTGAACGCAAACTGTGTACGCTCTTCTGCTTGTCTGCCACAATACGTTTATAACTTGTATTTACGCTTTGATTTGAACAAAAACAGCACATCCGTGCACAGAAGAGCATGAAAAGTTTGTGTTCAGTGGATGTTCTCCAAAATGACGCTACGGTTATGCGGCGATACTGATGGTAGATGGACTATTCTGATGATGTCATTCATACTTTTCTGGACCTTAACAGTGCAATTTACTTGGCAGTCAATGGGACAGTCACAAGCCTACCGGTTTTTATCCAAAATATCTTAAATTAATAAAAGTTGTGGCCTAATGGTTAGAGAGTTGGACTTGTAACCCGAAGGTTGCAGGTTCAAGTCTCAGTGCTGGCAGGAGTCGTAGGTGGGGGGGAATGAATGAACAGCGCTCTCTTCCACCCTCAATACCCATGGCTGAAGTGCCCTTGAGCAAGGCACTGAACCCCCAGTTGCTGGATCTATAGCTGCCCACTGCTCCAGGTGTGCGTTCACAGTGTGTTCACTTCTCACTGCTGTGTGTGCACTTGGATGGGTTAAATGCTGATCACCAATTCCGAGTATGGGTTACCACACTTGGCAAATGTCAAGACTTTCACTTTAACTTAAATTGTGTTCCGAAGTCAAACTAAGCTTTTACGGGTTTAGAACGACCTGGACGTAAGTGAATAATGACAAAATGTACATTTTGGGATGGAGTAACCCTTTAACAGAACACTAAATCAGGATTAAAACCAGTACGTGTATTTACCTTACAAACAAATGATTGCAAACAGCACACCATTTGTTTAAGCACACCTGGCTTTGGTTGAACAAAGTTTTTATCTCTACAGTTGTGGCCAAAAGTTTTGAGAATTACATAAATATTGGAAATTGGAAAAGTTGCTGCTTAAGTTTTTATTATAGCAATTTGCATACTCCAGAATGTTATGAAGAGTGATCAGATGAATTGCATAGTCCTTCTTTGCCGTGAAAATTAACTTAATCCCAAAAAAACCTTTCCACTGTATTTCATTGCTGTCATTAAAGGACCTGCTGAGATCATTTCAGTAATCGTCTTGTTAACTCCAGTGAGAATGTTGACGAGCACAAGGCTGGAGATCATTATGTCAGGCTGATTGGGTTAAAATGGCAGACTTGGCATGTTAAAAGGAGGGTGATGCTTGAAATCATTGTTCTTCCATTGTTAACTATGGTGACCTGCAAAGAAACGCGTGCAGCCATCATTGCGTTGCATAAAAATGGCTTCACAGGCAAGGATATTGTGGCTACTAAGATTGCACCTAAATCAACAATTTATAGGATCATCAAGAACTTCAAGGAAAGAGGTTCAATTCTTGCAAAGAAGGCTTCAGGGCATCCAAGAAAGTCCAGCAAGCGCCAGGATCGTCTCCTAAAGAGGATTTAGCTGCGGGATCGGAGTGCCACCAGTGCAGAGCTTGCTCAGGAATGGCAGCAGGCAGGTGTGAGCGCATCTGCACGCACAGTGAGGCCAAGACTTTTGGAAGATGGCCTGGTGTCAAGAAGGGCAGCAAAGAAGCCACTTCTCTCCAAAAAAAACATCAGGGACAGATTGATCTTCTGCAGAAAGTATAGTGAATGGACTGCTGAGGACTGGGGCAAAGTAATATTCTCCGATGAAGCCCCTTTCCGATTGTTTGGGGCATCTGGAAAAAGGCTTGTCCGGAGAAGAAAAGGTGAGCGCTACCATCAGTCCTGTGTCATGCCAACAGTAAAGCATCCTGACACCATTCATGTGTGGTGTTGCTTCTCATCCAAGGGAGTGGGCTCACTCACAATTCTGCCCAAAAACACCGCCATGAATAAAGAATGGTACCAAAACACCCTCAAACAGCAACTTCTTCCAACAATCCAACAACAGTTTGGTGAAGAACAATGCATTTTCCAGCACGATGGAGCACCGTGCCATAAGGCAAAAGTGATAACTAAGTGGCTCGGGGACCAGAATGTTGAAATTTTGGGTCCATGGTCTGGAAACTCCCCAGATCTTAATCCCATTGAGAACTTGTGGTCAATCCATATGAAGCGGGTGGACAAACAAAAACCCACTAATTCTGACAAACTCCAAGAAGTGATTATGAAAGAATGGGTTGCTATTAGTCAGGATTTGGCCCAGAAGTTGATTGAGAGCATGCCCAGTCGAATTGCTTTTGTTGACAAAAGCCTTTGAAATGTATGAAGTGCTTGTAATTATATTTCAGTACATCACAGAAACATCTGAAACAAAGATCTAAAAGCAGTTTAGCAGCAAACTTTTTGAAAACTAATATTTATGTAATTCTCAAAACTTTTGGCCACGACTGTACATGCACAAACGTCCATCGTTCTCAGCCATTCTTCACTTGTCTCTAAGGACCAAGAGCGCAGATAAACAGATCTCACACACTTTCATTCCACTATATTTCTTTTTTTTTCTTTTTCAATCTGCTCCCAGGCAACGCCATCCTCCTCCCCTCACTTCACATGTCAAGTTCTCTCAGAACAGCCATTCTAAAGTTTGAGACAAAAAGTTTGAGACTAGTCATATAACTAAATTCAAATTCTTGTCCAAAAAAATACAATTATGGACATACAGGACGAAGGCCAAAATTGTTAACTTTAAATAAGACTTTATTTGGAATAACCAAAGTACTTCAGGTGGGATTACTACCAAAACATCTAGACTCCAATATCTTTCAAAATTAGAAAATATTATTTAAATTATTGCTCAATAGATGACTTTTGTAAAATATAAGCACATATTACAGTATAAGGTTCTTATGAACACATGATAACAAAAGGCAAGCTGTCTTTAAAGGGGGGGTACAATGGTGTTTTGTGTATTCAGAGTTGTTCACAGTATTAAAGAGATGGATTCTCATGCTAAACATGGCCAAAGTTGTAAAAAATAATTTAGAAGAATGACTGAGAATCTCTGTTTTGAAAATCTTACTTCCGGGTTGGTACAAGTTTCGGCTGTTCTTCAGTATTATAGCTCCGCTCACGGCACGCCTAAAGGAGCTTGGCTTTTTCCGGAAAGAATCGGAAAGCTGTATTTTTCTTTTACAAATATGATAAAACTAAAGACTTTTTGGATATATGAAGGATGCAGTACTACTCTATAGGTACTCAAGATTAACATGAGATTAGGTGAAACTGTGTATGTTATGTACCCTTTAAAACAAAAGGGGAAAAAAACTAAGTTTTTACGAAATGCATGTTTGCTTTTCGATTTAACTGCACTCAAAATCTTATGCTTAATATACAATGATAAAAATGATTCTGTGGTGAAGTAAATACTATGGAAAAACAAATGTAATTTCTATATTAAATTATTTAGTTGAGGCAAGAATAAAAAAATAAAATAAAATCAAGCTGAACTTATATACAGTATATATAGTAAATTTCGTTACAAAATCGTTTGTTATGCTTAGAAATGGTGTTTTACTGTTTTTGAGTTGTATTTACACTATTTTATGGTGGCTTTTGCTATTAGGTTTGGTAAATTTTCTACTCAAAATGACCCATTTGTACTCAAACACTAGCTGTCAGATTTTTACCGTCTTTGTATATTGTGTACCAAGTATTGAGGTCTCTGTGTTCAGTTAGGTATTAACTACACTGTGTAGACATACAATCTTAGACATACAAGTGTAACAAGCGGTCTACTGCCTTGTTTACTTAGATGTTTCCAAGGAAATCATATGCTTTAATAGCATGGTTTTTTGCAGTGCTACATTGTTGAGAGTATAGTTTACATATAGTTTATAGTTTTATAGTTAAGTAAGTAAAATGTACTTGTAAAAAGCATATTAAGTCGGGGTCTCACACTTTTGGAGCCCACTGTAATTGCAGCTTTTAGTAAAATAAAAAGCATTTGCCAAATTGCTTTTTTGTAGTTTTTTTTTAGAACTGTTCTTTTAGAGATATGTATCTAAAAAGAAAGAAAGAAAGAAAGACTATAAAAGTATGAAGGAAGGAAAGCACAGAAATACAGAAAAAGACAGGAGTTCAGAAGCTCAGTCTGGTCTCATAATGGTTCAGATATCTCTCCATTAGGAGCGTCCTCAGTGGACAGATACAGTGTTATCTAGTTCCACATTTGATCTCACAACACTAACAGCCCTCTGGGACAGCAGTAACTGTCACTCTGGAAGGAAGCAAATCTTCTGCGAGTCAGATGTGCATCTGTATGTGTATCGGAGGAGGTTGTTTGTTTTTCAGCCGGGTAAGGTGTCAGTCAAGTGAAAGTGCAAAAGAAAATGGTGTGCTTTGATCCATGTTTGAGTGTCAGTTTCTGTCAGTGTGTACACTTGTGTACCTGGTGGGAATTGCTCTCTATGTCCTGTGCCCTGGTCAGGTACCATTCAGTCAGCAGTGTGATGGAGGGTTTAGCACTACGAAACCTCTCTAGTTCTGGTTGTTCCTCAAATAAGAAGTGACAGTCATCCACTGGGTTGGGCTCCACCACTCCTCTAAAGAAAAGAACACACACAGTCATCAGTGATAAACAGAGATTTCAACCCCCACAAGCATCAGTGTGATTTTACCTGCACTCAGGAACTTCACACCAGTCCAAATCTCTGTGTCGGCTCTCCTCCCAAGGAATGAAAGCCAAATTACCCTTTTTATCCACACTAGAAAGAAAGAAAGAAAGAAAGAAAGAAAGAAAGAAAGAAAGAAAGAAAGAAAGAAAAAAGAGAAAATGAACCAACAACAGATTACTGTCACTAATTAAGCAAGGTTTATGCAATCAATAATGAGGCACCAAGATGAAAAATTATTGTTCAAAATAGAAAATTCAGGACACTAACCACAAATAATGTTGACTTTTTGAGGACAACTGAAATAGCAAGCCACTAACTAACCAACCAACCAAGAATGTAACTAAGAAAAAAAACTAACCACATTTGGTTTTTTTATTTCGAAGACAACATACACTTGTATAAATGACTTTTGTAACTAAAATAAGAAGAAAATAAATAAATAAATAAATAATGCTAATGATTATCCATGTGTATATATATATATATAGTGTTTGTGTGTGTGTGTGTGTGTGTGTGTGTGTGTGTGTGTGTGTGTGTGTGTGTGTGTGTGTGTGTGTGTGTGTGTGTGGATATATAGATAGGTGGATATAGTGAAGACTAAGACACAGTGAAGACTAATTCATTTACACAATGTATTTATTTATTGTAGTTTTGTCCTATTGCTTGTAATTAGTTTCTTGTTCTTATTTCATCACTGACTGTTAATGTATCTCCAGAGTTTTTTTTTTTATTTTTTTATTTTTTTATGATAATTTTCTTGTATTTGTTTGATATTGACATTAGTGAGAAGGATTGTGAAAATTCTATGCTATCAAATTTTAATATCATAAAAAATCCTTATTCAAAAGAAAAAAGATATCGTTATCGAGATATAAAATTTCTCATATCATGATATTAGATTTTGGTCATATTCCTACAACCAACTAACAAACTCAATAACTAACCAACAAACTAATTCTTGATGCCCAATTCAAACTTTGAAAGCCTGTTGAGGACCAACTCTAAAATAGTTCTAAACCTAATTAAACTTCACAAGAACACTCTCAAACTAAAATGTCAGAAATAACAAGCTGATTCGGAAGTCACACTGAAAAAAAAACACATTTTAGAGATGACAAAATGCATTAGTCATCAGAGTTAATGTATCTGACTCTATTGAGCCCCTTCTTAAACAGAGCTACACATGTTAGTAGGCTGGAAATGGACAATGAAAATGGAACAAATAACAACCTATAAAATGCTAACAATGGGATGTAGTTTGTCCAGTTGGCCATTTTTAAGACTGAAAAGCACAATTATGTTTCTCACACATACAGTATACACACACTCCTTCCCAAATGAGACAACTACTTTTATAGAAAAAAAGCAAGGTCATGCATGTGCACACAATAGATTGCTACCTTCCAAACACAACTCGTAAGCCTAACATTCAGACCAGTAAGAATCCCAGCTATAAAACTAATAAGACTTTTACACACAGTCCAGTTCAATGGATCCTGATCTGAGGCCTTAAACAAAGCAAATAAAATACTTGTACAAAACAGAAAAATTGGTGACCAGTGGGCCAAAAACGGAATATCAAAATGTGAATTTTATATTACCATGAAATGTAAAATTTGTTTCGTTTAATAAATGTAATACATTTTCAAATCTTAAAAGGATTATATTAAATTAACTTGAACGTTAAATTCACTATTTTACACATATGCAACTGTAACCGAAAGTCACAAAGAAAACTTAATTTGGCTGTTTCTTTCCAGCAGAGGCGGCAGATGGCGAGAGACTACTGGTGCGGCGAGAGTCCTGCAGCAGCGCTGTTAGCACTCGCAGGCTTCCGGCCTCCAGCTGCTGAGCTGTGATGGATGTTCACTGCAGAGGCGACTGACCTCCATAAGAGAGAATGGGCGGAAGGAGGGCGACCGGATCCAATATACTAAATCTATTATGTCACCCCCATTACTGGAACATTAGGGGGGTTGCAAATGCCCTTACTCCGTGTGTCTCTGTCTTAACACACACAAACCTGTCCACTAAATCAGTGCACTCCCATACACACATACAACAAAGTGTGTTTAACCAAACAAAAACATTGCTAGATTACAATATGTAAAAAACAGAGCAGCAAAAGCTCTTACCAAGTTCTCATCTCAGTTCTGTTTTGATACTTTTCGTGTATATATTTAGAGCGAGCAATTACATCAGTCTTTCTTGTCTGAGTTCTGAGGGTGTCAAAAGAGACAGCACAATTTTAGAGTGTCATCGGCAAACAAGATCTATGCGAAATCCCTAAGGATGTCTTAACCGACGCCACAAAAGCGTTCACCATATTAGCACTTTCAAAGCTGCAAAATCTCATTTATTCTAGCTCAACTATGAAGTGAAATGGAAATTAAAGCTAAACTGAAGTCTATTTTTAAGACTGCTCTCAAAAGATGTCGTTCAACGTAATTATGACAAGTCATTCATGTAATACTACGGATGTTACATACACATGTAATTAAATACACGTAATTAAAAACTATAATAAATTGGAAAACAGCTATTTTAAATTGTAATATTTCACAATATTTCAGTGTATTTATTCTGCATTTTTTTATGAATTCGGATATACAGGCAAGGCAGCCTTGTTGATCTTAAGAGACTTACCATAAAAATAGTACCAACCTTAAACTTTTGAACGATTGTGTACATATTCCTTCAGTGTTTATTTTTAGTATTTTTGGCCCACAGCCAGCAGGTTACTTCACAGCCTGCAGTTATTTCATAATCTTAAAGTCTTAAAGACTAAAGAGCAGATGGAAAAGGTGCACTGCAAAATGTCTCATTTACATAACCAACCTGTTTAAACTAGCACCTCATTCGGTTATATAGCAGACAGTACCTAATAACCTCTTTCAGTGGACCTGTCATCTTAAAATGACCTTTTCCCGTTACGCAGTTTCAAAAAGATTTATGTGGGTTTTGTTAATCCTGTTCACAGTAGATAGGCATCTTCCAATAAGTAATTCTTACCCTGCCTTAGGCAGAAGGTCAGAGTACTCGTGAGGAGAGGTGGTTTCTGGGAAATTGCAGAGAATGGCGAGCCGGTGCTGGAGCAGCTCAGATCCGTGGTAAGTGAAGAGAATGTCCAATGCCTGCACGTTACTCTCCTGAGAGAGAAAGAGACGAGGCAAGAGGAACAAGATTGATAGAGATAAATAATTAATAGATGATTTATGAAACTGAACTATCTACAGATGGCTTTATACTCTGCAGCAATGTTTCCCACATTACAAACCCCAGAAGCCATCGCACTGGGCAGGTGACCATATTTCAGACATCTACACTTTAAAATACTCACAGAATATGGGGGGAATCTATATTTTATTCTACAAGCTAGCAAGAACACACACACTTATCCACAAAACTGTGAAATGGTGACTATAACTCATGCCGCGGGACCCCGTTACACACGCTCGTGTCATGGACGGAGAACAAAGGAAGAGAGATTTACCCTTGCATACGTTCTTGCTGACAAAACAATATTCTGGTTGCGGAACCTCTTGAAAAACTCAGCATCAAATCGCTGCTCTGCCGCATGAGGTCCACCCAGAATCTCCTGCAGAAAATGAAAGAATGATGAAAAAAGAAGGATAAAAGATGAGAGAAAGAAAGCAAAACAAACATGAGAGTTCAGGAGAGGTTAAATCCTCCCAGTCCACACTGCTGACATTTTTCGCTTTGACATTTACAATTACAGCCTTTAAAAGTCAACATGGCCACCATGTGTATGTGTGTGCACGTGTGTGTTTAATGTCTCAGAGGACTGGTTACATTCAGCGCTATTCCCATTGAAATCAATTACAAATGAAGACACTGACAAAGGCCATCCATTACAATCTGAGCAGGACATTAACTATGCGACAGGATGAAACGACGACACTCTTCTGCTGATGACTTTCAAATTGAAACAAAGCATTATGATATGAAGTCGCTCACACATCAATTTATTCATAAAATGGTAAGATAAAATGACTAAGATTATTGAAGATTATTATCCTAGTAACACCATTCGTGTGGGTTTATAGTTTCAGGATGATCAAAGTTACTTCAGAACGTGTTTTTTATCCTTTTATTAGCAATTTATAACTGACCAATTTTTTCTGCAATAAAATAGTTATGTAGAAATTTGGATGTTTTTGCTACTGTGCCTTCTGTATGGAAATTACCCTTGTTATAATTGGCTAACCTTTACATACAAGCATAAATCACATCAAAGGATTTGAATGACAGCAGCTGAATACTAAATAGGTGCTGACGGTCTAAAACCACCTATCTGCCAAAAGTGGGTGAATTTAGAACATTTTCTGAACATAAATATTTATCCAGACAGAAAACACTGCACTTATTTGCAATTACTTAAGTACATTGTTTGCATGTGCTTTAAAGCCTTGCCGGTTAAACATTTCATTCGCATGCTGTTCTGATGTGCACTTTTTCTAAGCGAATACACCTGAAGTGCACACACACTAAAAATCCTGTCAAATAGTGCCTGATTACTGGACTATGTTATCTTTTGTGTCTGATTTTGTTAATACTGTCAATAAACACACAAGGTTTACAAATAAACAGTTGGTTATGTCTAAAGTGAAAGTTAAGAGAAAAACGTCTGCGTGCCTGTATATTAGATGTGTCTTAAAGTGACTGCAGACATATACTAATCCTGTTCTCCATGATATAACCTTTTTAAACCCAAATTGGTTCCTTTTAAAGCCAAATTCTGGAAGTTTAAATCTTTATTGAATACAAAAGTACAGTTTTTTGGAAAATGTTACCTCATAAGTGGCCAAACGGTCCAGATAGCAGAGAAGCTTCAGTCTACTTCTGCAGAGCTCCTTCTGCTCTAGAGTCAGTCTGGAAGAACATAAGATCAACAGGATTAAACATGCAAACACAGTCTTATCTGGAGCTTATCAGCATGCATCCACTTCAGAGAGCCGGCGCTAATATCCATGAAAAGGTTGTAATGATATAAAGCTTCACACACTCTGGGGGAGGGGTGGATGATTTGACAGGCATGCGTGTAGAGGCTTACAGATATAATGGAAGGCATTACAAGGAAATATGGATGAATGCGACAATTTGTGATTGAAGAAAAAAAAAGGGACTAAACAGAGGGAGAACAGTGCTGAAAGGGTAGTGAGCCATTATAGACCCAGATTAGGTCATCAAAGACAGGCTAATGTGAGGCGACCACTGCCTGATTGCCTGGATGCCCATGCGAACGCGCACGTGTAGCAGTCAGCGTAAGAATCCACAGAAGGCAATTACGATCTCATTTCATTCTACCTGTATTACTGCGGAAACCTGAGCCTCCCATTGTAAGCGAATGAGAATTGCACTAGCACATAGATCATTGGACTGGATGTTATCGCAATGCAAACATGATAAAAAAAAAAGATAGAAAGAATAGCCTATGCATTAACACACTCGCTCGTGGATGCTTAGCGCACATCTATCGGCCGGATACCTAGCACTGGCACGGTCAAACTAAAAAAACTATAATAAGCATTAAAAAATTGTTTAGCAGGTTTAGAGAAGAGGAAAGAAATAGGTTATTGATTTGTGGCAGGATAAAAGTTTAGTTTATAAAAAAATAAAAAATAAAAAATAAAAGGTTGACCTGATTAGTAAAAGGTAACATTCCTAAATAAATACACAGCATTTTAATTTTTTTGTATTTTTTTAAATTGGACCAATTTTCCAACAAAACGAGGATTAAAAACTCATTAAATAGAGGGTTTTCATCACAGAAAGAGTTTTAAACACCACATCAATACAGCAATTAACAAGATGGCATGCGAACTGACATCAAAATCTAAAGTGCCACTGATGCGATGCATCATTTCATTTCAAGCAACACTGCATTTTTTGCCTCAGAGCCCATCTTCTGTCTTTCTGGCCTCAAATTTATGACAATATCTATGATTTATATGCAACATAAGCTTTTTAATATGTAATAAAACATATAATTGACTTCAGACTTTTAATGCTAATTTAAATCAGAGCTATAGGAGGTGTAAGCCCAAATAAAGTGGGAGAAATGGTGTGTGAGACAATAAACAATCAAAAGCCAATCAGCATGTAAATTGTTGGTAAAAAAAAAAAAAAAACCTTTTTAAACCTGCCAATTGCAGTGAATATTACAATGAATCCTGATTGGCCAGTCTGGTTAAGTGTATTTTCTGCTCTGCTGGCACCATCAAACATGTTCGCAAACAGGTTCTGTTGCTGGCAAAAAGCATTATCATGACAAGTTGCTCCAGCTTCTAAAAAAATAAATAAAAATATCTTATGCTGCCTTTATAGTGCACCTGGAAAACCCATTCCTTGGAATCAGTTATTCGTTATTACAAAATGACATGCATTCAAGTCAGAAACATAACAGAGAAAAAAAACAAAATAATTACATTGTGAACAATACCACTAAATAACTACATATGGAGATCAAACTGATCAAAACTATTTATTTATTTGACTTATTTTTATATAGTATTTAAAAAAAAAATCAAGTATCATTAAAACAGCACGCAAAATCATTCAATGGTACAATAATTATAAAGTACATAGATTAGAGCTATGTATTATATCTTAATACACCTGATATTATATACCTGATATTATATATCTATCTCTCTACAACTCCACTTCAAGGACACATTAGGCTAAGCTAGTTTAATTTGACCATTTTCATAGTTTAAGTAATATGATGTGCTCGTGATGTGTAATTTAAGTTATATTAACATTTTCATCAAAGACTCAAAAACTATTTCTCAGATTATTAATATAAAGCAAAGAGAAGACGAATAGTGTCTTCAAATGCAATACAGAAGCATTGTCGCTAACGGTCTCAAACCCCAGTCCATTTTACATTTTATAAATAAGATAGATGATAAGATGATCTCGAAATATACTGTATGTTTGAAAGGAGCTGAATTAACTGCAGGCAGTGTCCTTTTCAACTGGGAGAAAATCGCTGCGAGACTGAAGCCTGATTGACAGATACACATTGTTAAGGGGAATCACTATCAAAATATGCGGTGTAGCTGTGATGGAGAAAAAAAAAAAGAGAAGAGCACTAAACTTTCTATTGCTCTCTAACACACGCACGCACGCACACACATATACACACATATATATACACACATATACACACACACGTATATACACAGACACACACACACATACATACATATATATATATAGTGTTCCTGTAGCTCAGTTGGTAGAGCAATGCGCTAACAAGCGCAAGGTTGGGGGTTCGATTCCCCGGGAACACATGATAGGTTAAAATTGATAGCCTGAATGCACTGTAAGTCGCTTTGGATAAAAGTGTCTGCTAAATGCATAAATTGAATTGAATTGAAATTTAATATATATATATATATATATATATATATATATATATATATATATATATATATATATATATATATATATATATATATATATATATATATATATATATATATATATATATATATACACACACACATACATACATACACACACACACACACACACACACATATATATATATATATATATATATATATATATATATATACACATACACACACACCTTTGACTAGACCCAGCATTCTGATCGATACTACCCCATTGCTATAATGGCGGTGTAGTTAAAAAGAAATTAACAGAATGATGATTGTCTTTTTTGCCGTTGAATTACCACAGCTGAACGTCAGGAGAAATTGAAGTACACACAATGTTGATGCGCCTGTCTATTTTCTCCCTCTGTTGCTCTTTATCTTCTTTTTCATCACCTTTATCATCTCTTTCGCTCTGTGAATGCTTTTGTTTCTCTTTTTCCTTCCATCTCGCCATTATTTTTCATTGGTTTTCTCTCTGTCAATCGTTATTTCCCCCTCGATGAGGTAAAAAGGACATCATGCATCGTACATGGAGACACTCATAAACAACCATATTAACATGAACATTAAATATGCTGACTACAAACAAACAAACAGCCTGAGGAGTAAACACACAAACACACACACTGGTGTCAGACCACTGGCGGAAAAGTACAGTAATTAAGTGCAAATTAGATACAGTTCTGTGTGATATGCATGGAGAACGTGTGTGTACACGTTTAACCAATTTACACTATGAAAAATAAGGGAATTTTAACAGTGTGTAAACAAGTGTGGTTTAATAAGTGCAGTGTTTACAGCAAATGTTAGCCAATCTACGATTTTTTTGTCTGTATCTTCTTCCCCATAGGGTGTGTGAGCATTCATAATTTGTGTTCACAGAGGACTCTTTCATTAAAGGCCTCTTGGGCACAGCAAAACAGAGGTATAAATTACCTTATGCAGATTAGAAATAAATCTATTAACGGCTTTAATTTTATCCTGCACCTCTTCCTCTCGCTTCTCTTTATCCGTCTTCCGCTCTTTCTCTCTCTGATGTCTCCAAGATCTCTTCCACTGAATTTAACTTTCTAATGAGCTTTATGAGAACATCTACTAGTGGTGAGTCACGTCCAACAACCAACTAGTGCATCAGTGACTAATTTATCTGTATTTGCTTTGTGTATTTTCTTTGTATCTGTGGTAGTGCAAGGGTTTTTAAACTAGGGTCAGAGGGTCCCCAGGAGACCACCAAGAGTATAAGGACATTTGAGGACAAAAAGGGTTTTTGAATCCTGACGGAATTTCTACGTTTTTAGAAATATATTTACAACACATGATGCTTTGTATTGATGAACAAATGGTATTGTGAAAAATGCTGTATGAACAAAATGTGTTTTTTTTTGGTTTATAAAGTTAAATTCATCTAAACGTTATGTCTACATTAATTAGTTTACAAATTTATCCACAAATACATTTTTCTACAAACTAAATTTATAAATTCAAATTCACTCAAATAATGGACAAAAGAAAAAAATTACAGTCAATATACAGTATGGTGCAATACATAATTAATACAATATACTGTATGTAAATAATTTTTTTAGGTTACATTTTAAGAACTTTATTTTGATTTAATACTGTGACTAATTAAAAGGCTTTTTTTGTTTGTTTAATAATGAATTATTAATTAATTATCTGTGGAAACAAGTCTGTAAAATATTTCTCTCATACAGCATATTGTTTTTTACACGGGAAAGGATCTGAAACCCTGTACTCCTAAAATCAGGCAAAATAAATTATTTTTTAGAAAATTATGATATATATATATATATATATATATATATACACACATTATATAGGATTTAAATGCAGCCTAATTATAGAGGGCTTCCTCTAGAGAGCTGTTCAAACAGCCAACCAACTAGCAGAATCAACAAGTATGTAGTTAGGCATATTACAAACATCTACCCAATCTACAATGTGTGTGTATGTGAGAGAACCTACTTGCTAAAGTCCACTTTCTTGAGGAGCTCCTGTCTCTTCTTGGCTTCCCTCTCCTTTCTTTGCTCCATCTCTTCCTCTGTGGAAACGAAGTCTTCATATAGACCATCATCCACATCCAAATCGCCTGACAAAATAAATCTATGACAAAGACAGCCTGGTTAATATACAGCTGAAGAGGAGATCTCTAGATCTGTGTTAGAATGGGTCACACACCTGCCCTGGTCTTTTCCCTCACCGATGGCAAACAGTGCTTCAAGGTCAGTTCCTTTCAGGCCATATTGCAGCAGCTCTTTTGCAGCATCTACATTCTCTGGAACCCTCTCCACACACTCATGCAGGACCCATGATCTTTTCTTTATCTTACTCTGCGGGGGGTGGGGAGAAAAATCTTATAACTACTAATACGAAGCACCAATTTTGGTCAACAATTATCAGCATGTCAAGACGTTAAAAAACAATACATTCCTAAGGAGCCCTACACTTCAAGTGCAAACAAAGAATAAATGAATAAAACAAATTAATAAAATAAGTTTGCATTAAAGCAAAAGAACAACTACAGTGCCTCTTGGGGGGGGGGTTCTGACATTTTGGAAACTGGGAAAAATGGGATTAGCATGGGTTTTTTTGCACTGCAAAATGTTTTTTGTTATAAATATTGTGGTTAAGGAATGACTTTTACCAAGTAGTCCTGAATGGAAGCGATGCTGACTGTAGATTTTCTCCACTGCCTCTGATAGACGAGATCAGAATCCAAACCATATGCTTGAGCAAGAGAGAGAGCCTCTCCATACTCCTCGTTATCAATCTGTGAACACACACACACACACACACACACACACACACAAACACCAGATAAACTTCAACTGAAAGCACTTAGTCTTATTAATGGTCCATCTAAAACTCATGGACCTGTTAATATTATAGCAATAAAGTACATCTACAAGGAGCTGGGGTTTCACACAAAATGGTGTTTTAACCACCTGTACAATTCCCTCCAACATTAATCTCCCTCTCTTCACTTTTATTCTACACTTGGGAAGGTTTTGTAAAGGGACTATATGTAAAAGGCTAAGCCCATGAATATTAATGAACTTGTGCTGATGTTGCTAGGTACTGGATTTGTATTTTTTGGTGAAATGAAATGGAAAAAAAAAGGCACTCTATCAGGTTCCAGAAGTAAAATTCCATGTATTTTCTCCATAGGGGAATTAACCATGATTCTGCTAAGAAATTTCAGAAAGACATCGCCATCAGAAAATAGCAAATCACATCAAAAGAACTCTTTAGTGCCCATCCACTCCCATGAAGCACTGTGAATGGAAAAGGTCGGTCTCCCTACGCACTCAAAATACTTGTTTCTTTATGGATGTTTTAAGATGTCATACAGGTAAGATTACAAACTCATTTAAACTCAACTATAATTCATGTTCAGCAGTTTATTTATTTGGCGAGTAATTTTGTAGTAGGCAGGATAATGTACAGTCATCTGCTCATTACAATGATTCTACCTAAAGAGTTTGGTTGAGTGGGCGGTTGTGCTCTGTCTGGTTGTTATAGTAACTCACCTTCCTCTGGTAGAGCTCCTCTGGCGTGGTGGACCTCAGGCTGACCAGGCGGTAGTTCTTGATAACAGTGCGTGGCCGTTTTCGGGGAGGGGCGAAGCGTTCCATCTCAGTCACGTAGTACAGGCCCTGCTTCACGTATCCAAAATAGCGTGCTTTCGCCGAGGACTCTTCATCCGAGTCGGAGTCATCATCACAATCGTCCTCTTCACCCGTCACATTGCTCTCCAGTCGAGAGCGCTTATGGGCCAGCTTTACCTCACACTGAGAGGACAGAGAGAGATTCAGAAGAAGTTAATAGAACTTTCTGGAACATTTTTTTGACTATTAAAAAGACTGGATGATTTTGAATACTGACTTGGAAGACTAACAAACACCGTTTCCGCAGGACAAAAAACAAATTTTCCTGGCAGTACCTGTTTGTTTCAGTACACTGAAACATCTATCAAACAAACTTCACACAGTCTACACCACAGCTGTGTGCTGCATTTCTCTAAGGAGTGAGGAAACCGTCAACCGGACATATAGCCAAAATAAAACCTGACATGTCTCTCATGTTCTCACTTTCCTTCTTTTCTCATCCCTCTGTACTCCCCTCCAGGTTCACATCTCTCTAGCTGTGAGAGCTTTATATCATTGGTAAGCACCAAAAGACAATGAGGGGGAGATAGAAGAGATGAGATTTTTTTCTTATCTGAGGATGAGGAGCAGTAAAGCACTTTTATGATGATGGCCTGAAGATAGAGAGAGAGTGTCGGAATAACACGACTTCCTTTACAGGAGTTATTACTGTCATCAGTGGCTACAAATGAAAGACAGCGTTCTAAAGGCAGAAGTGTGTTGTCAGTAGGACTTAAAATAATAAGTTTTTCTTTTGACAGTGTTATACAACCCGAATTCCGGAAAAGTTGGGACGTTTTTTAAATTTTAATAAAATGAAAACTAAAAGACTTTCAAATCACATGAGCCAATATTTTATTCACAATAGAACATAGATAACATAGCAAATGTTTAAACTGAGAAAGTTTACAATTTTATGCACAAAATGAGCTCATTTCAATTTTGATTTCTGCTACAGGTCTCAAAATAGTTGGGACGGGGCATGTTTACCATGGTGTAGCATCTCCTTTTCTTTTCAAAACTGTTTGAAGACGTCTGGGCATTGAGGCTATGAGTTGCTGGAGTTTTGCTGTTGGAATTTGGTCCCATTCTTGCCTTATATAGATTTCCAGCTGCTGAAGAGTTCGTGGTCGTCTTTGACGTATTTTTCGTTTAATGATGCGCCAAATGTTCTCTATAGGTGAAAGATCTGGACTGCAGGCAGGCCAGGTTAGCACCCGGACTCTTCTACGACGAAGCCATGCTGTTTTTATAGCTGCAGTATGTGGTTTTGCATTGTCCTGCTGAAATAAACAAGGCCTTCCCTGAAATAGACGTTGTTTGGAGGGAAGCATATGTTGCTCTAAAACCTTTATATACCTTTCAGCATTCACAGAGCCTTCCAAAACATGCAAGCTGCCCATACCGTATGCACTTATGCACCCCCATACCATCAGAGATGCTGGCTTTTGAACTGAACGCTGATAACATGCTGTAAGGTCTCCCTCCTCTTTAGCCCGGAGGACACGGCGTCCGTGATTTCCAACAAGAATGTCAAATTTGGACTCGTCTGACCATAAAACACTATTCCACTTTGAAATAGTCCATTTTAAATGAGCCTTGAACCACAGGACACGACGGCGCTTCTGGACCATGTTCACATATGGCTTCCTTTTTGCATGATAGAGCTTTAGTTGGCATCTGCTGATGGCACGGCGGATTGTGTTTACCGACAGTGGTTTCTGAAAGTATTCCTGGGCCCATTTAGTAATGTCATTGACACAATCATGCCGATGAGTGATGCAGTGTCGTCTGAGAGCCCGAAGACCACGGGCATCCAATAAAGGTCTCCGGCCTTGTCCCTTACGGACAGAGATTTCTCCAGTTTCTCTGAATCTTTTGATGATGTTATGCACTGTAGATGATGAGATTTGCAAAGCCTTTGCAATTTGACGTTGAGGACCATTGTTTTTAAAGTTTTTCACAGATTGGAGAGCCTCTGCCCATCTTTACTTCTGAGAGACTCTGCTTCTCTAAGACAAAGCTTTTATAGCTAATCATGTTACAGACCTGATATCAATTAACTTAATTAATCACTAGATGTTCTCCCAGCTGAATCTTTTCAAAACTGCTTGCTTTTTTAGCCATTTGTTGCCCCCGTGCCAACTTTTTTGAGACCTGTAGCAGACATTAAATTTTAAATGAGCTAATTAAGTGGATAAAAGTGTAAAATTTCTCAGTTTAAACATTTGCTACATTATCTATGTTCTATTGTGAATAAAATATTGGCTCATGTGATTTGAAATTCCTTTAGTTTTCATTTTATTAAAATTTAAAAAACGTCCCAACTTTTCCGGAATTCGGGTTGTATGATATTATTGGTAAGAAGTTTGGGGTCAAAAGTTAATTATGCTAACTGGGTCTGCATTTATTTGATTAAAAACACAGTAATATGGTGAAATATTACAATATAAAATAACCATTTTTTTTGTTGTTGTTTGTTTGCGTTTTTGATGCTGAATTTTCAGCAGTCATTTCTCCAGTCTTCAGTGTCACATGACACACGATCCTTCAGAAATCATTTTAAAATGCTGAGCTGGTGATCAAGAAACATTTCTAATTTTTAACAATTTAGAAATCCGTTCTGCTTAATATTTCTGAGGAAACCATGATGCATTCTTTAAGATTCTTTGATGAATAAAAGCTAATAAGAACAGCATTTATTTGAAATAAATATATATTTTTAATAATGTTAAAGTATTTACTGTTACTTTTACTGCATCCTTGCTAATTAAAAGTATAATAGTGAGTAAAGATCACGTTCCATGAAGATATTTTGTAAATATCCTACCATAAATATATCTAAACTTAATTTTTGATTAGAAGTATGCAATGCTAAGAATGCATTTGGACAATTTAAAAGTGATTTTCTTAGTATTTAGATTTTTTTTGCATCCTCAGATTCCAGATTTTCAAATAGCTGTACCTCGGACAAATATTGTCCTATCATAATAAACTATACATCAATGGAAATCTCTTTAAATTGACACTTAAGATGTTTTGTGGTCCAAGGTCACTTACGAATATATGAAAATGTCACAGGATTTTGAGTTTTTAGTCAATCAACTTCCTTTCAGCAAAATCATCACTCATATATCAGGACTATTCATGAAAACTGATACACATACAAAGACACACCTCCAAACTGAGGAAGCCCCCATCATGGGCCGAGGTGACTCGCGGTGAGGTTTCAAACCACTCGCACGACTTGCCAAGTAAGTTTTTGAGCGTCCGCACAGAGGACACAGTGAGAGCCCCAGAACAGCGGGCTAAAATCAAAGCAGTCTCACTCCACCAGCTCACATCTAGCAGAGACTGGTACTGCTCCTTATCTGGGAAGAGAGAAAGAGAAAAGAGACAGGTGTTAAGGAAGACAAGACACAGAAAAAAAAAATCTATATATCATAAATAAAACATTTCACAGACATTCATTCATTTAAAAGTCACCATTCCACAGCTAAAAGTGATAGATGATTTAAAAACATCGTTTTCAAAGAGGAAACGGAGAAGAAAGCACAAACCGAGGACAAGCAGACAGACAAGCTTTATGAAAACTTGTGATATAAACCCACAATCAAAATGTCACTGCCTGAATTTAACGCCTCTCTACAATGACAAGACGCAGGGCTTTATTACAGCATTCTTCTCCCTCCCACCACCTCTGTCTGGACTCACTACATAATTAATAGTGCTAGGTAAGTGTAGGAGTAGATACACATCTAAAGTTGAGGGTCTGGCTAGTGGCTACCTTTTATCTTCTTTCTCTTCTCCAGCGATGTCTTCCATTCCGGGTTTATCTCGTCAAATCCCGGCTAAATGAAAGAGAGGACAAGCAAGAGAGTGTAAAAAAAAACACTAGGTGTCAATTTTACAAATTGAGTATACTTAAATCAGCATGAAACGGAAAATTACGGTTGTCTTTTCATCTCTACTGTGACAAGTATATCATAGCTTCTCAAACAAAAAAAAATGTAGAGGACTTGATTTTATCTATCGGGAATTGATTAGAGTGTTGTCATTTGCTAGTTGCTGCAATAATTATGTGATTGACAGGTTGTTTGGAGGGGTGGAATCATTGTTCCTCCCTCATCTGAGAAGAGATGTCTGTGAGGGGGACGTTCATGTTTTTGATTAACGATTACAAGGGCACAGACAACAGCTAAATTTGAATTTCCTGGTGACTTTTACATGCAGACACAACTCAGCCCTTGCCCATTGATTGCCCTTAAAAGTGTATACACTGTAGTGCTTTTAAAACCTTGATTTGTTTGAGAATCCTGACCAGCCCTGCACGACAACAATGATTCAACCAATGGCGTGAGTTTGAGGGCGTGATTATCTGATTGCTTGACCAATGACAGGCAATGTTTAAAAAAGTTAATTACATTGATTGGAACAGTGGCACAGAAATGCATACTCTTCAGATTTAAGGGTGCTTTCACACTAGCTCTTTTGGTGCACAACCGGTTCGATTGACGTCAGAGTTCAGTTCATTTGGATACACTTAAAAAGGCTGGGGTATGGTTCATGTGAACTCCGGTACAGTTCGCTGCTGATGTGAATGCAATCGTACCAAATCGCAGAAGTGAACCGCTATTAATGACATATTACTTTATAAAAATGTGTGTTTTTGTTTCACTCACTTTCCTGAAAAGCGTGACTGACTCATTTTTGTTCGCCTTCAGTGTTCTTTAGAGCATTTGCAGTACTTTCGTAAGACAGACATAAGTGGCGTTATGTACCGAAGCTTTATAAACAAAACAAACGGTTCAAAAACGTAAACATATAAAAGTGCAGAGAGCAATGTTATGCATTTGCTGCCTTCTCCTGTGCCGCCATTACTAAGCAATGGGGGAAAACAGCTTCTGGCTAGATGAAGCAAACGAAACGCGATTCGAACCCAAATTAATATGAACACAGTCCAGCGGGAGCAGGGGGAGCAATCGAATTCGGATTGGGACCAGGCAAGCGAACCCAAAGTGTGAAATCTCTGAAAACGAGCACAAACACACACAGTGATTTTATTACTTGTTCCTCTTGTTTCCAGCTGCCTCTCAGTTTGAATGATGGAATATCCCAGAGACTGAGACTGCCAGAGAAGTGGATCACAGCCAACACTGTGCCATCAGGAGACAGGCTCATTCGGAACACACCATCCTAAGTAAACATACACGTTCAATTAGGCATTACACTATTTATTCAGAGTTATTAGCAGAATGAAATTGAGCTTTGGCTTTTCATTATTTATGCTGTCATAGAAAGACAGGAAAGAACATGGCTAGCCAACAAATTAAGTGAGCGACAAAAAAAACTTTCTAATTTTCCAATTTGAGTCACCTGTTCACTGTTATGCCTGGAGAAAAGTCGAAAGCTGGGAATCCTGAAGAATCCTCGCCTCTGGGACTAAATAAGAAAAGGAAATGATGATTCATAAATGTCCTTTATGATCTCATGAATGCAAGCTACCAGCTGGTAATACTCGATTAAGGTTATCAAGTTAGTTTCTGGAACATGCTAGCTGATAACTAAATCACCAAAATGGACTTGTTAGAAACCAAAGAGACCTGATCACTTTATATGACAAACAGATTTAATGTAAACTTTATTCACATAAACGCACATACATAGAGCAAATCACATATGGTAAATACAGAAGCTTGTGCAGCGCTAGAACAAACCTCACTGGTTCTCTTGCTTCATGGACACAATCATGAGCTTTTGTTTTTACCATATGAGAAATGCTTTATATATGCGTGTCATTTTTAGATACTTAGTAAATTAAATCTGTTCATCATATTTAAGGTATGTGTGAGAGGTCATGGTCAGTTTTCAAACTGAACACCCACCATAATCTCTCACACGTTCAATAACACTATATCAAGCAAAGAACTAAATAAATAAGTGAAAATTGAACAAATATGAAGAATATTAACACGATTGGATCTGTAGGAGAGAAATAAACAGCTAGAGGCTTCAGTACAAAAGCTCTTATTAAGCCTACAATGGAGCTTCCAGTGCTCACTACATAAAACCTTTACAACCTTAGAAAACCAGAAATGAGCCTGTGCTTTCAGGTTTGTGAAATACAGTGATGTGAGAATGAATGATTGTGTATTCTGAGCAGCAGTCAGTGCAGAAGTGTCTTTACTCCTTGAAATAGTAGTCCATAGTGTAATAGTTCTGCAAAGCGAGAAAAACTTCCAATTCTTTAGTGGTGGCTGATAAAAACTAGAAAGAAAAAAAAAACAACAACAACAACAAAAAAGCAATAACCCACATAATACATAGGGACCAGAATATCATAAATACTGTTGGCTCTTTTGACCTGCAAGCATCCCCCTAGTAACTACCCGGAACATGATGTGAGGCCCCAAAATATGCCAAAGCAACCATACTGCTACAAGCTACAAACAATAACTTCGATTTCTAAGTAACACCTTAGCAACGACACAGGAATCAATAAGCTGCACATAAGCAACAAGTACTGAAGGTGGAAAAGAGCGCTGGCCATTAACATCAAGACAGTGATTTTCTTTAGAAAATATTAAATAATCAGTTAGAGCTCCACTGCTTTGTTTTTTTTTTCTCTCAGTGGGAAACTAGTAAGATCAAAAGATCAAAACCTGATATGCCCAAGATTTGTATTTTAGTTTGTTTAATTTTTTTGTGAAAGACTGCATGTCATGATGGATGCTGCATAATTAGTCAAGCTGTTGATTAGGGTTTTGATTTGATTTATTTTGCTGTTTTATATTTCATCAGTGAATTTTGCATTTTAATTGTTTATTACATTGTTGTAGAGCTTTGGGTGTGAGAAAAGCACATTATAAATAAAATGTATTATTATTATTATTAGCACATTAATATACCTTTATATGTCCATAGACAGACTCACCGCATTGATGTCGTCCTCATAGCTGGTGACCTGTTTATAGTGAGGTGACCCTGACAACACCCTCCACGCTGTGATCCCGCAACGGCTCGCCCTGGACACATCACTGTCTCCAGACTCACACCCTCCCACAAACAGCAACCTGAGGAACACACGAGCACATCAGCAGCATGAGTCAGAGGAAAACACGCACCGAGAGCACCTCAGCCTGCTTTTGAGCTGTAGTGGTCCATGAGGGGCTGATGAAATAGGAAAGGGATCTGATCTGATCTACACATGTGAACAGCATTTACAAACAAATGTACACACACACTTATAAACACCTCTACACAAAATATAAATACTGCCCCCATGTGGCAGCTGAAGTCTAAAGTATTTTCTTCTTACAAATCAATAAGCGCTGCCAGAGAGGATTTCAGTTCAAACCTGTATAGGGAATAATCATAAAACATCCCTTTGACAGTCTCTCACACACACACACACACAACAAAACCAGCTTCTAGATGGGGTCTCACCTGTGGCCAGGATGATATATTGCTGTGGTAATACCATTGGAATAGTGGGCGGAGAAACTGAAGGTGTGATTCTCTTGAAAACCTTGATTGGTTCCAACACTGAAAGCAAAACAGGAACAGGAAATCGTTAAATCAACATTACAATAGTCATTACCAGGCCAGATGAATAAAACCCTGTGGTTCAAGACACTGTTCGAGATAATAATCAATTAGGCTCAACAATAATGGTTTTTGATTCCTGCTTGATTTTGTCCTGGCAACATTTCCACTGGTCCAAAATGAAATGAAATGAAATAAGAAACATTTATTTTTCCATTTAAATGTTAAGCAAACAAGATAATAAAACAAAAATATCAATAACAATAATAATAAATATAAGAAATTAAACAAAAATAATAAATTAATGTAAATTAAAAAAATAAATAAATAAATAAATTCTGCAGCTATAATAATGGAAAACGACAGCATATGGTGCGAAACATTACCTCATCACTCACAACCAGCGATGTTAATTTTGCATAAGTGAAAACCAATGTTAAGTTTGCAAAGCATATTCGTATATGACCAAAAAAGCAATAGCTAGGGTACTGTAGGGGTCCTTGCGATCCCCTGCTCTCCACATTATGTATGTTTCTATTATCACTTCAGACATTTGTTCTATTTGAACTTAAGTGCCCTGTGAAGTGGACATCACAGGATATCCACCATGGTTCCAGTTCGACAATCCATCCGAAAACTCTAAAATGCTGCCTTCGGAGGCAGCATTCCCAGGCAGGAAGGCATCAAGGCACGTTTGAATCCAAATTCTGCTTTACTTCCTGTCTCCGGAGGTACCTTCTTCTGATCAAATTTTGCGAGGACTGGAATTGAGAACCGCTGCTGTAGGGTATTGTGTTGGAAACCTACATCAGTTAATTTAGTGCAAACAATTACAATATGATTCATGTCTTTCTTAGCTTGATTAGAATGGCAGTTGAAATGTGCAATTTTGAATGGTTTCAGTGAGTGAAGGGCAAATACAATCTCTGATTTCTTAAGGATTGAGTAAGAATATGGTTTCCTAAAGAGCTTTGTGTCAATAATGCTCTTGAAAGAACCATTTCATCCAACGTTAGGCCAACATTTCTAAATGACTATAAACACCTCCTCAAAGTAATGCTACTGCAAACACTTCCATTCAACAACATGAGGGAGAGAACAAGAAAAAGCTTTCTTCTGGCCTTCAAAGCCTACAGCAAAGTTTCCGAGGAGAATGAAGCAGATCGTTTCATCTGCCATTACTCTCTCAAACAGACGATGGAAACTTTGAAAACTTGAGCTGACTGATTAAACAAAGAATTACAAATTGGACACTGCAGGCAATTTCATTAATACTCAAAGCTAAGCCTCCCCCTCAGAACAGAGATAAACAAACAAGGCAGGCTTTTGGGTTTAGTCGCGGTATATCTGGCCCTGGAAGAGTCAGAGGGATTTAGAGAGGATCGGCAAGTATCTGAATCATCAAAATCCTCTCTGGTGGTCTTGTTCCAATCTTTCAACATTTGATCCATGTATTACAACACAAATACTCTACTGTCTAACATCCCATAACACTCCTTAAACAACACAGAGAAAGATTAACACTTTCTTATCCTGCCATGTCCTCCCAAACTTTTGATGATTGGCTCTAAGTCTGGCCCCCATTGCAACTTTATGATTTCAATAACAGGCTAAAAAAATTACACAAATCCATCCATTAGATTCTAGCCTCTCTAAGAATTTTGTCTGTAATGTGAATCAGATAGTCCTTGAGATTGTTGGCCATTTCATGTAACATTTAATATTATTTTCTGTGTTAAAAAATCTTTGCATGAACAAGTTACCCTCCAACAAAATGTATCTAGTTTGAGTTATATAAATATTATTAATTACAAATATAATTTGCATTGTATATATATATATAAATATAAAATTTGTTATGTTTTGTACATGTATGTGTAATTATACATTATACATATTTAATTGTTATAAATGTATTTTGTGTATAATTTTAATATAAATAGTTTTAAATAGAAAATAAAAGGTATGATTTTATTATTTTATTATTTATTTATGATTACTTTTTAAATTCACTTTGTCTTTAACCCACTTTTACTTTTCATATCATTTAAATTTTTGTTTGCTTTGCATTATTTTATTTCAATCCACAAACCTATTTGTTAAGCAATCAATCAAGGGTTTTCCCTTAGTATAAAATGACAACCTTGCTCTACACGTACCTGACCAGGTAACTCTTGAGCTGACCGCTGTAGGTGATCACCAGCAGCTCTGCTGACCATTGGGCACTGGCGGTGTATTCCAAGAACATCAGGCCGGCTGCTGCATAGCTAAAATCTCCCGGGAAGCTCATAGCCTAGAGACACATCAAAAAGATGAGGTAGAGTTGGAAGCAGAGTTTGAAAGTGACAAAAATATATGGAGTCATACAGGTCATTATACTCCCAGACTCTGCTATTGAGAGAGGCCATCTTGTGAGACTAAACTAATAGTTTCTGACAGAGAGATGGAAGAGTGTAGAGTAAAGCGGGGGAGGATGAGAACCAGAATGAGAGAGCGAGAGAGAAAGAAAGAGAGAGAGAAAGGACAGCGATAGACTGAATGAGACCTCACTGGCAGTGCAATCAGAAGAAATGTATAGGGGGTATGAGGGGGAATTTGAAATGGTAAAATGGGGAAAAGAGCTGCCTTTCTGATAGAGAAACTCCACAGAAAATGTCCTTCAAGTGCATCAGGGGCTTAGAGCTGAAGAGAACCAGAAAATGTGTTCCTTGCTTGGGCAACAGAGTGGGAAAAGGCCCCTCTCGAGGGGATCAGGCTTACCCGGGCTACAGACAGAGAAAGAGCAAGAGAATTTAAGAAGAGCCCAGCAGTGCAAAAATCCAGAGGGTAACGCACACAAGCCTGAAATTCAGTCATTAGGAGCCAGTCATTACAACTATCACTTATACTGAAATAGAAGAGTGTTTTAACTGTGCAAAAAAAAGTTACTGTGCATGGAAAGTGGAACCGATGTCAGTAGATTATGAGTGTGAGAAAGAAAGAGAGAGAATGACTGAGGAAAGGACTGTCAGAGAGAGAGGACGACAGAAGGACAGTATGAGTGACATACCGGTGGTATAATGAAGAGCTCGCTGCCCATTAGGTCAAAGACTCGGACCGTACCCGTGCTGTCAGCGTATGCCAAAAGAGCACAGTCATGACTCCATGCGACCCTGCGCCACTGAGGGTTTGGATCCTTGGGTACTGCAGAAGGAAGGAGAACATAACATTGGATTTGAAAACTCCTGTTTAAAATTTTGGGGTCAGTATGTTTTTTTATGTCAGTGTTTTTGAAAGAAGTCTCCTTTGCTCACCAACATATATACTTTAGGTGGATGAAAATCAACTAAATTATGGCATTGTTTTTATTTTTTAAATCAGCCAATTCAGAATCGGCCTGTTAGGTCAAGCTCAATTTTGTTTTAACGGCCTCCACGGTCAACAGGGAGGAAAACAAAGCGATCAGCCATCAAACAAGTAAAAAATGAACAAGTTCACCACAGTCAAACAGCACCCGATCTGGTGCGGGATGAGCCCAAGGCTTTTTAATTAAGGTTCAAAAGCCCAGCTTGATAAAATCTGTATGCTTAAACACTAAAGTCACACTTAAACACCAGCCGCATGATACAACAGCTTCAGGGGCTAGCAACTGTTTCATCCCCACAGCCTCCTGCAGACTACAGACCGAGAGCATCCAACAACCGTTCATCAGACAGGAGGGGGTTAATAAAGCAGACCTTTGATTAAAAACATTTTGCCTTTGGTCCGAGCCCCACCGCTGAGATCAGATGCACATCAAAGCAAGCTGTTGCCATAGCAACCTTATCATCAATCCAACCCCTGAGGTGATGAAAACCAGGAAACGCAAGCTGGCGATTTCTACTCAGGTAGAAATGCACAGAAATATCGGGAAAGAGAGATTCAATAATTCACAATGAACGATGGCACTTAGCAAGATA
Organism: Carassius carassius; assembly: GCF_963082965.1. Taxonomy (NCBI): domain Eukaryota; kingdom Metazoa; phylum Chordata; class Actinopteri; order Cypriniformes; family Cyprinidae; genus Carassius; species Carassius carassius. The sequence continues at coordinate 10,116,202 of NC_081772.1, read as the reverse complement.
AATATCAGTTGGGGAAACGCTTAAGCAGGGTCCATAAATCACCTCTCAGCTGTTAAAAGCTAATTAATCTAAGATGAACGCCGGGCCAATATGCCTGAATTTGTGGGATGAGTGTACTCTATGCTATCTGGGCAGAATCGCAGACCGTAAACCTCATTTAAATAAAAAAAGAGGGGAGAAAGGAAATATGCAAGGTCAGCAAAGCCACCCGGTTGAGTGCGTACTCGCTATAAAAATGTCTCCCTGAGAGTGAAAGCGTAAAGACCACTGAGTCACTCTGAGCTCCTGCAACAAGAAACAAACCTGAGGGAATCGCTAAATGCATTTGGATGCAAAGCAGAGCAGCCATTTATTGTAACTAACACATGACTTTCAGTATGGGCTGAATGCTGCTGATCTGTAATGGTCTGTGCTGGCTTACATTCTCTTATTAATTATTAACAATTTGGTAGTGACATGATATGAGAGGAGTCATGTCATCTGCTTGTCCATTTTTCTATTCCTGGATCAAAATTACTGATTACTCATGCAGCAATACACAGATTTGTGTTAGGGATGCATAATTTATTGGTATATTATTATTGGCTAAAAACTGATATTACTTACAATATTACTTAACAATTTTTCATATCAGCCAATATTGGACATTTAATGGATTACTACAGTTAGATTACCTTTGCCATAATTAAAGACCAAAAGCATTCATAATTTATTAATGCTGTTAAATTTAATATTTAATAAAAATAATAATAATGCACATTATATTATGATGCCTAAAGTTTAAAAATTTTAAACATTTGTTTTACTGTTAATTTCTATAGTAGCTTTATTTTTATTATCATTATTAGTTATTTATTTAGTTTCGAGTTTTAAGTTTTAATATAATTTTTACTGGTTATCAGTATTTTTATATAAATGATTTTTATATTTAGAATAGAAATACCATTCACCCTAATGTCCTGCCTATCTGCAATTGAATAGAAAGTAGAAAATGATGGTTCATAAACAAAACTGACAGCATAAATCAGTTTTATTTTACTATAGATACATATCACTGATTACTTTTCTTTCTCGTCTAATGCTCTTAACTCACTCTCAATTCATTAAGAGATATATTTATGCACAGATGACTCTTTAATGAACAACTGAGAATGTATATGTACCGACTATAACATGTAGAGACGAGAAAAACATTTCCATTAGGGTAACACCACAGAACACACATTTATCTGGAACATATAAAACATCACATTCTGTTCTATAAGTTATGAGTGGAAAGGAGGAAGTTTGAATATAGAGAACAAAAGACTATGCCAATTAATCAAACACATTCATTACATATACTTCACACCACTGGGAATTCTGCCTTTATAGAAAATACTGGCTGAATGTAAATCTCCATGAAATCAACTGAAATATACTAGGACAGTACGAATGAAAGTGAATCGAAAGCAGACTTGCATGTCGGCAGGAATAGTCTCTGATTGATATTGCTCATAAAGAATTCAATGCAAATGTAAAGCTATAAATAAATATAGAGCAGGGAAAAGAATAACAAGTAAAATAGGCTATTTAACCAAAGACTGGAAACTCAAAGTGGCAGATTTCAATCTTTAAAACAACAATCAAAACAGGGAGAATATATATATATATATATATATATATATATATATATATATATATATATACACACACACACAATATACATCACTTAAATAATATTCATGAACCAATCTGAAAAGGTTTAAAATGGAATTAAGTACCTTGGCATTTTCCTTTGATGGATCCAAAGTCATCTCTAGCTGACCTGAAAGAGAGCAAGAAGCCCATAAAAAGCCTTTTTATAATCACATATAAGTGTTTTGAGTTCCCATCAGCCTCAGTAAGTTAATATAGGAGAATGTGGGGGGAAAATAAACTATAGATTTTTTTTAGATTAACCAATTTGATGTTTAGAGGTTGTTTTCAGAACATCAGGCTGTGAATGACTTAGACCCTGAAGCATGACACTTTCATTTCTGTGTGAGCGGATGAGCTGGTGCTAAGCGAAATAAATCACACCCACTGAAAACTGAATTGTACATGAAAACACATATACGAATGTTTGAAAATACATCATCTGCACCAAATCATCTATCTCAGAAGTAGCTTTGCTCAGCTGAACAGCACCCGAGACAAGAGGGTGAAAAATTAACCAATTATAGAAAGGGCAAACATTTCCAATCAATGTGCAGAATTACCTAATTTCCACGCATTGGTCCTGAACCACAGCCAGGAGCTTCCCATTACTGGATGGGGGAGAAAAAATAAATAAACAAACAAACCAAATGGGTGAAAAGAAGACAGAATGACTGTGTAAGCAAACATGGGGCCAAAAATAAACATTTCTAACACAGGGAATGTTGTCTTCCATCTGGAAATCAATAGCTAATTAAAGCTTGCTGTCTCTGCTTGTATTGGACTGTTTTGCATAACTAGATAACTGGCAGGAACAAGTAGAACAGGGAAGGAAAAAATTAGTCTGATTGAGATTACATGGCTTGCATCCACAAACAGACGTTTAATTAAATTTGGATCTCTCACAAGAACCAAAGCACACAAACGAATGATTTCATGAAAATCCAAGAAAATAGTGTTGCTGCAGTTAAAATGAACCTCTAGAGTCTAAATTAGGGGCGAAAATACAATGCTTTTTTGGTGAAACACAGCATAAACTTTGGGAATGCGGAGTCAATGAGGTGTGGATGAAAAGCTTTTATACAGCATGTTAAAAACTTGTATCACCTTGCCAGAACCAATTGCCAGTTCAACTGTTTGGTTGCAAGGCGAACCAGTCCAGGTGGCAGAGTTGAACTGGAGGGGCTGAAATACAGAATAAAAAAAGTCACTCACACACAAACACAAACGGGTGCTGAGAATAACTAGGTACTAGTAGTACTCTATCTTTATCTCAAACTTTTGAAAGTTATTGAATGTGGTGTTATATCTTCATGTCTAATTATTTAAATCACTATCTATTACCAATTTCTATCTATCAGAATTGCTATCCATCACCAATTCTAAATACACAGCTACTGTATATTTCCCTGTAAATACAAAAAGCAGAGACAATATCTCACCTGTACCAAAGGTAGTGCAGAATAAACCTGAAGGGCCCTGTAAAGACACAATAGTTTGACTATCAAGCTATTCTATAATTTTGACAACCATGTTAAGGCAGCAATGCAATTTTAAGAAACAAAATCTAGAAACATTTAATAATAATGATGATGATGATGACGACAAAGGTGCATAAAAAAACCTACCCTATACCTCAAATTAAAAGTGTATTAAACATGCTAATTAAACATTTTAATACACCTATAATTAAATATACATAATACTAAAATAACTCCAGATGAGTAAATCATCTTAAAACTGCAAAACAAGGCACCATTTGAATAGGAAGTTGCTGTATTAAAATTAAGTGCATAAGCAGATCTCATGTGCAAAAACAAAGTAATCCCCAGAATCCCATTTAAAACTCAAATAATCTAATTTAACAAGTAGATTTCAACTAAATAGACTAAAATCGCTAAATATGAAGTGATTAGCACTTTTATTATTCAAACGGAGTTTATTTTACCAAGAGTAACATATCTGCCAAATGGACACATTCATACTGAAACACTGTTCTCTGTAAAGCTGCTTTGGAAAGAAACACGTGAGCAGCCTACCTAGAAATTACAGTCACGTTTTATCTAACTTTTGAGACATATTCAGGCAGTATGCAGGACAACATGACATCTTGCAAACATTTCCACGTGCTGCGTCTCATCTCTGCACTTCATACCTGTTACTGCCTTTGCGACGATCGAGGAGTTGTGTTCCTTCAGTCCACGCAGCTGAAAATCAAACACAAGCGAATGATCTCAGACTATTTTTAGCAGCTGTAATGATCAGCCTGTTAAGTGAACAGTTCCGAAGTTTGAACTTGAACCTGCTTCTCAAAACTGCAGCTGGTGATATTTGACAACCCGAGAAAAAATGAATAAATGACGAGTTGTAAGTCATCATGATGATATGTATTACAAAATCAAATTAACAAGAAAATAAACAACTGGAAGATAATGAACTTGGATACGTGGCTCATATAGACTTGGGCAGAACGGATCTGCTTACTTACACGTAATATAATAATATCGGGTGCAAATAATCATTTAGTCAAAGAGGAGTGTGTATTTTGACAAACCTGCGTATCTGTTTCGGGCGGCCATTCTGTGTTAATAAGTAAATCATATAAAATATTCTCCTCTTCGTCTTCCAGAATAATATCACTTGCCATGTTTCCTCCACGTCACACTACGGAGGTCTGCGAGGTACATATTAAGGGACCGATGATCTTTCATATATTACGACTGACTATATATAGGTTGTTTTCTAAAAGTATCTCTAGCTGGAATTTTTTATTATTATTTTTTTGTCGCTCTAGGTGGTATAAAAATTAACCTATCATCTATTTTGATAATAAAAACAAGATAAGCGGAACTGAAGCGCGGAAGCATGATCCGCACGGACCGTTTTTCTATCTAGCACTCTGTCAAAACCTAAGCCAGCACACGTTATATCCGGTGGAGAGACTCGCAGGAGTTTGACAACATGGCAGCGTTTGGAGGTGAGATATACCTATCAGCGTTTTAGCAAAACATCTATTCAGTTATATATTGAGTGTGGTTAAACTATTTGCGATCTTGATATCTTTTCTTTTTGCCTTCTAGAAATGGGAGTGATGCCTGAAATTGCACAGGCGGTGGAAGAAATGGACTGGCTGTGAGTTAGACGATCTTTCCTGGTTCTTCTACTCATCGATGCATTAATAAGTTGTTATCTGTGCATTAGTAAAGTAGTTAATGGTTTGATCCTCTCTTTCAGGTTGCCAACAGACATTCAGGCCGAGTCTATCCCTCTGATTCTGGGCGGAGGAGACGTGCTCATGGTGTGTGTGTGTGTGTGTGTGTGAGAGAGAGAGAGAGTGTGTGTGTGTGTGTGTGTGTGTGTGTGTGTGTGTGTGTGTGTGTGTGAGAGAGAGAGAGAGAGAGAGAGAGAGTGAGTGAGTGAGTGAGTGTGAATGATCAGCACATCTGTGCTCACCTGTGTGTTTATGTTTACAGGCTGCTGAGACTGGGAGCGGAAAAACTGGGGTAAGTGTGAAACCATAGACATTAATAATGGACGATTAGAGTAATGTTGGGGTTTCTTATTTTGGGCTTTGTATTTTACCATACATCAGAAGTGTATTAATGTGAAAAAAAAAAATCTGGTCTTGTAGGCCTTCAGTATTCCAGTCATCCAAATAGTCTATGAGACCCTTAAAGACCAGCAGGAGGGGAAGAAGGGACGCAGTGCTGTAAAGACAGGAGGAGCAGGTATTAAACCTTCATCTGTATATCAGCATTCAACACACTTATGTATATAGCCAGGCTTAGTTTACACTGATGTTCCATGGGTAAGAATTACTTTATAGGGTGGCGACACATTCCTATTTTTTCCTGGGACAGTCTTTGGTTTTGGTGGCTTACTTTGAACACATCACAGTATTATGTTGTTGTTGTTAACAAAACATTAATTGTGAATTTCATTAATTGAAATAAAGCTAAAATAAAATATAAATATTAGATTTTAAAAAAGTACTTAAAAACTTAAAGTACAAATGTTGCCTTGGCAACTTATTTAAATCAATTAAGTTGAAGTACTGAAATTAAAGCTAAATGGAATGTAAATAAATAAAATGGCAATCACATAACAAAATTATGAAAACTTAAACTATAAAAAATAAAATAAAATTCAAAATATTAATGATTACTATAATAGCTTATAAATACTAATTTAAAAGATAGAAAATGAAATGGATTATTTTGAAAACAATTACATCTATTTTACCTCCTTGTCTGAAGTATATTATGACTGCTAGATATAACAGATTTTTTTTTTCCCCCAGAAACTACTTTTCTGATGTTTACTCTCAAAAGAAAATTTTTTGGTTGATTATTGATTTTTTTTATTATTATTATTATTATTTTTGTCCATTCCAGTTTTCAATAAATGGCAGATGAACCCCTATGACAGAAGTCCAGCATTTGGTAAGTATTTAACACGTAGCCTGGTTTGATTCTGAATTTTTCATTGTGATTCTGGAAGCTTATTTCCACTTCTTTGTTGCAACAATATTATTATATTATATTACATTTCGGCTTTTCTCCTTCAGCTATTGGTCCAGATGGCCTGTGCTGTCAGAGCAGAGAGTTCAAAGAGTGGCATGGCTGTCGTTCCACCAAAGCAGTCACAAAAGGTAAGAGAACATCTTTTTTTGTGTTTTGTTTCTTTCCAAACCAACAGATTCCTGGGATTTATTCTGCTTATTTTTCTCTAGGGAAGTATTATTATGAAGTAACCTGTAATGATCAAGGGCTGTGCAGGGTGGGCTGGTCTACGGGCCTGGCATCACTGGACTTAGGTATGTTTGAGTATGACCTCGTTAAACTGTTCGGTCAAATCCCACGTCCTTATTTACAGTAATAATAATATTTGGTATTCTGTTTTTACCCTCTCTTAGGAACGGACAAATATGGATTTGGCTTCGGAGGAACTGGAAAGAAATCTCACAATAAGCAGTTTGATAGTTATGGAGAGGTAAGGTATGACAAGGTACTTGATTTGACACTCAAGCTTTGGTATATTGATATGATGTATGCCTTTTCTAGGAGTTCACGATGCACGACACCATTGGATGCTACATAGATCAAGATAAAGGCCAAGTTTCATTCTCCAAAAATGGTAGGGCTTTTTTTTTTTCTTTTTTTTTTTTATGCCTTTGAAATGGTTTAGTGAATTATTAAATTGAATTTAATTGAGCATGTCGTCACATTATGCAGAGCTATGCTGAACTGTCATCCAGATTATGTAAAATAATTCATAAAATAATGTTATATTACACACTACCTTACCAGATAATTAAGATATATATATCTTTTAACTAATGCTTTTATTCAGCAAGGATGAAATAATTTGATCAAATATGATAGTAGTGTTACAGAAGATTTCTATTTCAAATACTTTAAATTCTATTTCGGATGCTTTATTTTTTTATTCGTCAAAGAATCCTGAAAAAAACTGTATCACTTTTTCCACATAAATAAAAAAAAAAATGTGATCGAATAAATGGTGAGCATAAGACAAAAATCTACCAACCCCAAATATTTCAATAGTACTGTACCTCTCTAAATGTTTGGTAACACAAAATTATTTTTATTATCAGTATACTGTGCAGCCCTAATGCAAATGCGAGCCACTGTAACTGATTCCTGATTGTCTTTCGCAGGTAATGATCTGGGTCTGGCTTTTGAGATCCCTTCCCAGCTGAAAAGCCAGCCCTTCTTTGCTTCCTGTGTGCTGAAGGTATCTGACAAACACAGCTTGTTGTTGCTATGTAACATTTCTATTACAAAACAGCTTTTCTCAAAATGTGTGTTTGTGTCAATCAAACCCAGAATGGTGAACTGAAATTCAACTTTGGTGATGAACCTTTCAAAAACCAACCTAAGGATGGATATGTGGCCCTGAACCAGGCTTCAGACGGTCATGTGGTCAAATCCAGCCAGACAGGTGAGCTTCAAATCACATTCATTTTCATTGCCTGCAGGGCTTGTGCTAATGTTTCTTGCACTCTGTCTGTGATGTGTATTTGTCCTCAGGCAGTGCTAAAGTGAGTCAGGTCAAATCCAGTTCGAACGCCCCCAAAGCTCTCATCATCGAACCGTCTAAAGAGCTAGCTGAACAAACACTCAATAATGTCAACCAGTTCAAGAAATATGTTGATAACCCCAAACTGAGGTGAGCTGAGAGTAACAGAAGAGCTGCAGTGAGTCGTAGTGTCACTGAGGGATTTGGAGTTAACTGAACATCATGATGTTTTGCAGGGATCTTCTGATCATCGGAGGAGTGGCTGCTAAAGAGCAGCTCTCCATTTTAGAAAGCGGAGTAAGTGTATAAATCTTAAACCAGGGGTCTATCATTATTATTTTTTGTTCTCAAAATATTCTTTTCTGAAATTATCTTTAATGCTAAAGGCTAAATTAAAATATACACTAACATATACTTTTCTTCATCAAAAGTGACCGTAAAGACAGTAGATACAAAAGATTTGTTTAAAATAAAACCATTTCTTTTGAACTTTCTATTCATCACATTTTCTAGTCATCAAATCTTGAACAAACATAACACCAAAAGACTACAAAACATTCGCAATTAAAATATTAAGCAGCACAACTGTTTTCAACATTGAGAATAAGAAAGAGTCTTGAGGACCAAATCAGATTTCTGAAGGTTCATGTGACCCTGAAGGCTGAAGAAAGACTGCTAAAAAGTTTTACTTTGCTATCACGGGAATAGATTATATTTAGAAACCTATTGACCTAGAAAACCGGTATTTTAAATTGTAATGATATTTCATAATATTATTTTTATTACTATATTTTGATCAAATAAATGAAGACTAGATGAGCATAAGATACTACTTTCAAAAACATTTAAAAAATCTTACTGACCCCACAGTTTTGAATGGTAGAATATAAAACTTAAAATATATAGATATAACTTTAGTAAACAAGACTGTACAATAATGAATATTTGATAGCATTGTAACCAAAATATCAAGTGAAATAATGTTACTTAATTTCATACCATATGTAACCCTCTCTCTCTCTCTCTCTCTCTCTCTCTCTCTCTCTCTCTCTCTATCTATCTTCAAAGTGATTTAAGAACCCTGTCCTAGGCCGTAATGCATAATGTAGAACTCAAAATTTATAATACTATGCATTTTTCGGTGTTTATACTTTTTTTTTTTTTTAATTGTCCTTTCAGGTTGATATTGTGGTTGGGACCCCTGGCAGACTGGATGACCTCATATCCACAGGAAAGCTGGATCTTTGTCAAGTCCGCTTCCTGGTGCTGGATGAGTGTGTATGTTGAACACTAAAATTCATCCTAAACCACTAAAATTCATTAAAGGAATGCTTTGGCTTAACTACAAGTTCTGTTGACAGCATTTGTGACAAGTTGTTGATTTCACTGTAAAATTATTTATTATATTATTATTATTGTTATTATCTTTTACCTCAATTTGTAAAAAAAAATAAATTAAACTCACAATCTTGATGATTCCTTTTTTTTTTTTATCTGAACATATGGGAAAGTGCAAAGAAAAAACCTTTGTAATTTATTGCTGAATAAATGTGTTCAGGATGGACTCCTCACAGCTGGCTACACTGACTTCATCATGAGGATCTACAACCAGATCCCACAGGTTACTTCAGACGGCAAAAGACTGCAGGTCATCTAAGCACTAGATTTCAGCTTTCTCTAGAGCTCTCAGCTGCAGTTTTTAATGAACGAATTACTGTATGTGTTGTAGGTGATCGTTTGCTCTGCTACACTGCACTCATTTGATGTGAAGAAGCTCTCGGAGAAGATCATGCATTTCCCCACATGGGTGGATCTGAAGGGAGAAGATTCTGTACCAGAGACGGTCCATCATGTGGTGGTGCCAGTCAACCCTAAAAAAGACAGAATTTGGGAGAAACTGGGGAAAAACCACATTCGGGTACAAATATTTAACACTAGCAAAGATCTCACTTCATACTGCCATTTTAAACTCCTGAATGATAGTCTAAATCAATGATGTTGTGTTTTCACAGACTGATGAAGTTCATGCCAAGGATGACACTCGACCTGGAAGCAACACTTCAGGTAAGAATTGCCAGCCATTAAGGAAATCATTGTGAAAAATCTAAATTTTCCAGGTTCATATCATATCAACTGTGACCATTTTAAAAAGGACTTTGACTTGGTCTGATAGAAAGGTCTTGCAGTGAATTGTGTTATATGGCTACAGAGATGTGGTCAGAGGCCATTAAGATTCTGAAGGGAGAGTATGCCATCAGAGCCATTAAGGAGCATAAGATGGATCAGGCCATCATCTTTTGCAGGACGAAGATTGACTGCGATAATATGGAGCAGTACTTTATCAAACAGGGAGGAGGTGAGGCACACAGCGCAGATATTTTAGCTTCATTTTCTAACAGCCATGATATACGACCAAGTCTAGATGCAAACATTTGGCTTTTTCTGCAGGTCCAGACAAGAAAGGACACCCATTCTCTTGTGTCTGTCTTCACGGCGACAGGAAACCAAATGAGCGCAAATATAACTTGGAGCAATTCAAGGTAAAAAAGGTTTTTTTTTGTGTGTGTGTATGTATATATTATATATTATATATGTGTGTGTATGAATGTGACCCTGAAGCACAAAACCAGTCTTAAGTCTCTGGGATATTTTTTAGCAAAATTATTGATTTTTGTTTTATGACAAAAATCATTAGGATATTAAGTACAGATCATGTTCCATGAAGATATTTTGTACATTTCCTTCCATAAATATATCAAAATTACATTTTGATGAGTAATATGCATTGCTAAGAACTTAATTTGGACAACTTCAAAGGCGATTTTCTCAGTATTTAGATTTTTTTTTTTTTAACCATCAGATTCCAGATATTCAAATACCGTATTCGATCAGTCGCACCTAGGTATAAGTCGCATCAGTCCAAAAATATGTCATGACGAAAAAAACAAAAAAACATGTATAAGTCTCACTGGACTATAAGTAGCATTTATTTAGAACCAAGAGAAAACATTACCGTCTTCTCGCAGCTGTAGACGGTAATTTTTTCTCTTGGTTCATGTCAAATTAATTTTGATAAGTCGCACCTGACTATAAGTCGCAGGACCAGCTAAACTATGAAAAAAAGTGCGACTAAAGGCGGGCATACACTGTGCGATTTCGGCAAGGTACCAACACTGTACAAGTAGATCGCATGAGATGTGAAGCCAAAACTCACGATTTTTTTGCGCTCACTGTATGGTCCGATCGCCGATATGCACAATTCTGTGTGCTGAAACGTCCCAAAAAAATCGGCGTATCTAGACGCGCAGGTGACTCGGAAGATGTGGCCAATATGGTTTATCCCTTTTGCAACGCGAACTGGAGGTAAGCAGGCGTTTTCTTCCCTCTTTTATTTTTATTTTTCTTTGCCATAACTCCACAAGTTTTCCCTCCATCAATTCAGTCCACACTACATGCCGTGTCACCATGGTTTCATTTATGGTTTCGCGCATGCGCAGTGAGGGAAACGCGGAAAATCGGTTCGTAGCCCTGCTTCAATAGTGTGATACCTCATGAGAGGCGACCAAAATTTCTGACATGTCAGAAATCCATCCGACCGACTGATTGCCGGTCGGGAGAGATTAATCGCCTCTCGTTTCCCCTTGTACACTGCACAAACACTGCTCGACAAACGACGCACGAAAATGCTGAAAATCATCCCGACCCGAAAAAGAGTCGCACGAGTCAGAATTCGCCTCAAAATCGGATGAAAATCGCACAGTGCATGCCCGGCCTTATAGTCCGGAAAATATGGTAGTTGTATCTGAGCCAAATATTGTCCGATCCTAATAAACCATACATCAATGGAAAGCTTATTTATTCAGATCAAATAATATTCAAATATTTATTCAAATAATTAACAATTATGACTGGTTTTGTGGTCTAGGGTCACATGTATACACACACAAACACATTTTATTTTGTTTTATTTAAATAACTTTCCTGATAATAGCCACTCTGTTGAAGTATCCTTTCATCATCCTTACTTTAGAAACAGGAAGTAAAGTTTCTGATTTGCACCGATGTGGCTGCTAGAGGAATTGATATTCGTGGCGTTCCTTATGGTAAGAAGGAAGAATTTCTCAGTTTAATGAATTTACCTTCACAATGGTGTGAAATATATAAATATTATTTTTTAATGAGTGATAACAAAAATATTGTTTGTTTCCTACAACTAATATGCAGAATTAGTTTTCATTATTATTAATAATAATGATATTAAAATGCGTTTAATTACAAATTATTGCTCATAATAATATAAACAATATAGATATTTAATAAAACAAAATAAAGAATACTAATAAATTATAAATTTATTTTTTATTATAAAAAATAGATTAATGTTTTGCAAAATGATTGCACTGAAAATAAAACGCAAATTGTGCCATTTATTAATAAACTCATTGTTTAAAAAACATAAGAACATTATTAGTCAAGCCTATCTAAAATTCAAAAACACAGAAAATTGCTGTATTCTTGCCTGTTTTGCAGTGATAAATGTAACTCTACCAGATGAGAAGCAGAACTATGTTCATCGCATTGGAAGAGTTGGCAGAGCGGACAGGTGACAGCCAGCATTCATCTTTAGCTGAAGATACATTTTATTTCAATCATTCATTGATATTTGTGATGTCATTACAGGATGGGTTTGGCTATATCTCTGGTCGCTATGGAGAAAGAGAAGGTAAGTAGGAAGTAAAGCTGAACTGGCGGTGTAGAAATGTAATGTGTTAGTGTGTTAACTGTGTGTTTGTGTGGGGTTTCACACAGGTGTGGTACCATGTTTGTGCCAGCAGAGGAAAAAGCTGCAATAACACCAGACTCAAAGAGAATGGAGGATGTACTATTTGGTACAATGAGAAAGAGGTGAGAACTCACTCAGTACATTTACATGACATTTACGAGATTTGAACTTATTTTGTACTTTAATTGTTTTTCCATTTGTAGTTGTTGGCAGAAATCGAGGAACATCTGAAATGCACCATTACTCAGTGTGAACCTGACATCAAAGTACCTGTGGATGAATTTGATGGCAAAGTGACTTATGGGCAGCGCAGGACTGGTGGGGGTGAGTATCTTTCAGTTGTCCTGTTTGTATGCTTCCATTTATCTGTTACTTATCTCAATATCTATTTCCTCTCACACACCCCAGCTGGTCTTTATAAGGGCCATGTGGATATACTGGCCCCGACCGTACGGGAACTAGCCAACCTGGAGAGAGAAGCACAAACGTCCTTCCTTCATCTCAGCTATCTTCCCAACCAGCTCTTTAAAGCCTTCTAGAGCATACTTGCATACTTCACACTGAAATAACCACAAAGGAAGATGCCACCGGCCAAGAACAAGTCCCTAACTTTACATAATACAAATATTTAATTTCTGGTTGATGAGGTTTGACATGCAAAAGAAATTAGCTTGTGCTGTTAATGATTTGTGTTTTCTTTAATAATTTAAGAAATGTAAAAAAAAACAAATAGTGGGGTGGGGTTGGGTTATGTTTTTCCAAAACACTTAAGTTGTAGTCAAGCAAATAAATCTGAAATAAATTCATACAGCATTATGCTTCTGTTTTCTTCAGTTATTTTGTTTACACCATGTAAGCAGAACTCATCAGTTCTTGAGAAAACAGGTGAGGTTTAAAATCAATTAAACAAAATGGTCTAAAATAGTTTTTTTTAATTTTTTTTTTCCTAAAAAATATAAATATTATCTAAAAATACATGAAGCATTATTTTAAGCTATAGGCTGCTGTCCAAACTTCAGTTTTCTTTGCTGAATGTTTAGCAGCTCGTGCATATGATCCATATATTTCAGTCCAAAAAGCAATTAATAAATTACAAGACCAAAAACAAAATTACAATTTCTCTAACAACAAATTTTAAATACTGAAATAATAAAATATGAAAGAAATTTTTAATTAATATTAAATGTATACGTATAGCGTTTTATGCCTAATAACACTGCGACTAATGATCCACTGACTCTACAGTTCCTAATACTTACACTAGGTGGCGGGTTTGTCCTAATCGAGAGGCTCTCACGCTCGCCTCCCATTCCTCTAGAGACGTATATTGTATAGTTCATGCCAAAAGCACTGCTCTTTTATTTATAGTAGAGCAAAGTCCAAAAGAGGGCAATGACGTCAAATCTCATTAATAATCCAAAACTGCATTTCTTTACTCTTAGTGACCCAGCACACACATGTTATTACAGACTCCTGTTTAAGCTCAAATCACACACACACACACACACACACACAGTAGGACATCTCTCTGTAATTATACCCAAACTAACAGCAGTGCTCGTAAACAGCCTTGCATTTTAAACTAATCCACAAAGGACCACACACACACACCTCAACCTACATTCCTACCCTAATTTGATTAAATACAATTACTTATGTATTCATACAACAGATCGGACATCTACCAGTTCTGAAACACAGATCAAGTTCCTGTTTGACAGAGACCCATCATATTCAACCTCGATCCTGAGCAGATGTTTAAAAGTTTGGATTTATCTTGTATGTTTGTTATTCACTTCTCCTTTCATGTTATATAACTGCAGTAGCTATGTGTGTGTGTATATATATATATATATATATATATATATATACACACATATATACGTGTGTACGTGTGTGTGTGTGTTTCCACTCCTAAGCATCTTTGGAAGCAAATGGTTTCCAGCTGGCAGAGCATGCGTCTCATATGTTTGTCCGCCTTTTGCTCACTTCCTAAACCCTGCCTGCAGACCCAACTTAACCCATTCAACCCATTCATCTAGCTTCTCGATGGACTAATGACATTTCAGACAGATAATATTGCATGCTTTCCAAGTCTGAAGGCGATTTTCTTCGCATAAATGGTAAATAAATAAATAAAAAGATTGTGGGAAGATCAAAGATTAGGTGACTTAAAAATATCACTGGGGCCCACAGCAAGATTAAAAGTAGGTCCAGATGTAATAGATTTTTTTTTTTTGCATTAAAATCTACATTTTTCTAAATGTGATAAAATGTTTAAAAATTAGACCTACATTGCAATATTCAAATCAGCCTAAATATTTTACAAATAAACACACATTAAGGGTGGGACTTGTGGAACTTTGTGATTGACAGGCATTCAGTTTCATGCCCAGTTAATAGTGTTGAGTCAAACAGCTACAGAAGTTCAGTCACATTCCAGAAAACTTTTAATTTTAAAGCCTCCACCTTCCTGTACCCAGTTTTGACTGTTGTGAGGGATTTATGTTGCAGCAAAGGATTATAGTTAGAAAATAAGGTACAGGAAGTCCCGCCTACCTAGCCCATAGGGCATTTCCTCTGCACCTGGTAATGAGAAATGTCCCTGTGGCAGGTAACCGAGATCAAATAAGTTCAGAATGAGAGCAAATACCACAAGCGAGTACCTTTTGCAGCATACCTGGTGTAAAGATGCGTCAAACAGAAAGTAAACTGTAGCCTGGATGAAGTCCAAAAATAAAAGGTTCAACCACAGTCCTCCTCCTCCTCCCTCATATTTGCCGTATCAAACAGTGTGGTACATGTGTGAGTGATGTTTTGGTTATGCTGAACCAAAAACCTGAGGAAATTAACTTGCTTTGATTATGCAACTGTTTCTGAGCCAGTAAGAACAGATTTCAGAGAGACGGGTGCAGATAAAGGACACAGGAAGTGCTACAATCTAATGGGAATTATCATGATTTAGCTACTGCAATCATGACTGACTACAACCCTACAACAGTTTTAAGGGTGTTTTACTCCTGTATGAGTGTAGGAACTCTCAGACTCATCCCCAAGGCTAAAGGAAAGATGCACTGAATCAATCTGACAGCATGAGTCACTGCTAAAGACCAAGATCATAATCTCACACGCCTGTATTAGAGTGTGTATTTTCATGCTTTATACTTACATTTCTTAAAATAGTGCTGATTTGACAGGATATGATGTATGTGTGGGTGATAGATTCAGCAGAAATTTTATATTGTTATCTAATATAGACCATATAAATATATACAAACCCAATTCCAAAAAAGTTGGGACACTGTACAAATCGTGAATAAAAGCAGAATGCAATGATGTGGAAGTTTCAAATTTCAATATTTTATACAGAATACAACATAGATGACATATCAAATGTTTAAACTGAGAAAATGTATAATTTTAAGGGGAAATTAAGTTGATTTTAAATTTCATGGCATCAACAAATCTCAAAAAAGTTGGGACAAAGCCATGTTTACCACTGTGTGGCATCCTCTCTTTTTATAAAAGTCTGCAAACGTCTGGGGACTGAGGAGACAAGTTGCTCAAGTTTAGGAATAGGAATGTTGTCCCATTCTTGTCTAATACAGGCTTCTAGTTGCTCAACTGTCTTAGGTCTTCTTTGTCGCATCTTCCTCTTTATGATGCGGCAAATGTTTTCTATGGGTGAAAGATCTGGACTGTAGTGCAGGCTGGTCATTTCAGTACCAGGATCCTTCTTCTACGCAGCCATGATGTTATAATTGATGCAGTATGTGGCCTGGCATTGTCATGTTGGAAAATACAAGTTCTTCCCTGAAAGAGACGACATCTCGATGGGAGCATATGTGGTTCTAGAACTTGGATATACAGTATCTTTCAACATTGATGGTGCCTTTCCAGATGTGCAAGCTGCCCATGCCACATGCACTCATGCAACCCCATACCATCAGAGATGCAGGCTTCTGAACTGAGCGCTGATAACAACTTGGGTTGTCCTTGTCCTCTGTCCGGATGATATGGTGCCCAGTTTTCCAAAAAGAACTTCAAATTTTGATTTGTCTGACCACAGAACAGTTTTCCACTTTGCCACAGTCCATTTTAAATGAGCCTTGGCCCAGAGAAAATGCCTGCACTTCTGGGGAATGTTTAGATATGGCTAATTTTTGGACCTACAGTATAGAGTTTTAGCCGGCAACGGCGACTGGCACGGTGGATTGTGTTCACCGACAATGTTTGCTGGAAGTATTCCTGAGCCCATGTTGTGATTTCCATTACAGTTAACATTCGTGTATGTGATGCAGTGCCATCTAAGGGCCCGAAGATTACGGGCATCCAGTATGGCTTTCTGGCCTTGACCCTTACGCACAGAGATTTTTCCAGATTCTCTGAATCTTTGGATGATATTATGCACTGTAGATGAAGATAACTTAAAACAATTTTTCTCTGAGAAACTCCTTTCTGCTATTGCTCCACTGTTTTTCACCGCAGCATTGGGGGAATTGATGATCTTCTGCCCATCTTGACTTCTGAGAGACACTGTCACTGAGAGGCTCTTTTTATACACAATCATGTTACCAATTGACCTAATAAGTTGCAAATTGGTCCTCCAGCTGTTCCTTATATGTACATTTAACTTTTCTGCCCCTTATTGCTACCTGTCCCAACTTTTTTGGAATGTGTAGCTCTCATGAAATCCAAAATGAGCCAATATTTGGCATGACATTTAAAAATGTCTCACTTTCAAAATGTGATATTATCTATATTCTATTGTGAATAAAATATAAGTTTATGAGATTTGTAAATTATTCCATTCTTTTTTTTAATCACAATTTGTACAGTGTCCCAGCTTTTTTGGAATTGGGTTTGTACACTGATGTATGTTAACTAAATACAACAATAAGACTCTAAAGAACATTTATCATCACGTGATGACAGAGAGAGGAGGAAGGAGGAGGAGAAAGGGGTGGGAATACTCATAAAAGCCCAAGTCTTGAACTATGCCCACATTAAATGGAACGGTCGGAGTTTAGTTTGTCACTAATGAATGGTTTATCTCATTTCTTTCGATCTCTCCCTCTCTCTTTTTCCATTTTCTATACCCATGGGTGACATTCACAAATGTGCTTTGATCTGCTGCCCGACAGCACAAAGCGCACACCAGGGAGAGGAGAGAAAGAAGGGAAGGAGGAGGAGTAAATGAATTTCAGTTACTGTAAGTCTTTAAAAACTTTAGTTCCCTTAGGGATATCTGGGAAAACTACAGTCCAGATCCAGCCTGACTAGCTATTGGTGGATCAGTTGGTCGGTCTAATGATAGACAGAGTGATAGAATGCTAGAATGATACACAGATAGATAGATAGATAGATAGATAGATAGATAGATAGATAGATAGATAGATAGATAGATAGATAGATAGATAGATAGATAGAAAGATAGATAGATAGATAGATAGATAGATAGATAGATAGATAGATAGATAGATAGATAGATAGAGAGAGAGAGAGAGAGAGAGACAGAATGATAAAAAGACAGAGACAGCAAAATATAGAATATTTTACAGACAGACAGTCAGACTGAACAATAAATAGAGATAGAATGATAGAGAGAGAGAAACACACATAGACAGACAGACAGACAGACAGACAGACACACAGACAGACAGATAGATAGATAGATAGATAGATAGGGTCTGGGCTGCTGCTCACACTAGTACACAGACCATCAGCCCACCCAGCTAACTTCAACACTATGTAACTAGTCATTCATATTACCTGTCAAGGCTGACAAAGTTTCAGAGAGCGTGTGAAGAAGCTGATTTAGTGTGTTAAGAACATTCCTTTGACTCATCACTCTTTGTCAGTGATGATGACCCTAAACCCAGCGTGAACTTTGACTCCTCACCCGAACCTGGTCTGAGCAGTGTGGCCATCCGTCCAGCAGAGAGGACTCGCGCTCATCCGTCTAACCATCTGTCTGTTTCTGCACTGTCTTTAGCTGTACTCATGTGTCTGCAGCTCTGTCTCTTCTCAAAGGCCGACTCTCATCCATCAGCCTGGGGATTCCTTTTCGTCCTGACCCTTTGTCAATACTCAGCTCACTCTTTCACTGACCTCATTCATTCTTTTTGTGTCCTCTGTCTCCATTGCTGCAAAGCCAATGCCCCTAGTTTCATTCTTAATAGGGTAGTTAGTTTGCTCACTGTAAATTTGATTGCAAAAGTAAGTTTGCTGATTGATATTAAAAAGCTGTTACCAAATGAAAACAAAACCTTACATTTTTGATGATTTGTGTTCATTTTATGCTATGCTTTATGAAGAAAATGTAAAAATTTGATGGAAATATTGAAAAAATGTTCTGAATATGTATAAAAAAAATTAAATATTTTTTTTTTTTTGGGGGGGGGTACATTTAAAGATAAAACGTTAAAATTATGATCATAATTGAATTATATTTTAATGAAATATATAATTATTGTCGTCTAAAATATTTTTTTTTAATTAATAAAGAAAATGCATTTACAATCTTCTGTGATTCAAAGACAAGAAATCTAAAACTTATTGGCCTGACCAGACTATCAGAAATAAAATCTTACGAAAAAGAAAAAATGTCACCATTATTTATTTTTTAATTATAGTTTATTTAGTTTCAGTAATTGGAGTATTTCAAATTTAAAACTAAATAAAAATTATTTTTATATTCTATATAGTTTTTTATATTTCATTTTATTTCAGTTAATGTTTATTTTGTTGAGTAACATGTTTCATGGTTTTAGTTAACAATAATAACACTGTTTTTATGTAATTCCACGCATTGTAAAGAAAATATAACATTTAGCGGAAATGTTGATTTTTTTTTAAATGGTATAATAAAGAATATTTTATTATTATATAAATAATATTTTAAACTAATTTCAAAATGAATTACTATCTAGAAAAACAAAACAAAAATATATATTTTCAAAAAATAGTATTTGGTAATTCAGTTTTATTGAATGGAAAATAGCAGCATGGACAGCCTAATGTTACTGTTTGTGCTCTACAAAAGAAAGACATTCCAAAAGGCTTCAAAATTACATGAGACTTATAACAACAGAGCTGTCATTTTTGGTGAACTACTCTCTTTAAATTCTTCTATAGGATAATTTCATTCACTCTGTATGATGTGATACAAAGCACGTAAAATGAAAAGTGTTAAGGCAGATTGCGCAACCTACCCACCCACACACATCTAGACAACTCAATACGTTGTCTCTGATTTCACCCAGAACATTTTGCTCCACCGCCTCATCTGTCAGTAGTGGGATGGAGAGATGACTGGCGCCAAAATCATAGCAGCTGTGTCTGCAGCTAACTGCTTTCGTGCTCATTTAACACAGGAGATGGACCAGTGCGGCAGCCGCCCGTATATATCACTCACTGCAGCCAGCCGTTAGCCTTAACGATAAGATCCCCTAACGCCCTGGGGTTAGATGACACTTCCACACACTACGCTTTTGATTTAAACTGATTGAGGAGAGCGAATATACTTAAGAGAATGAGGTCTAGAGTAGACTGAAAATGAGCACAAATTGAGTATGCTAACATCAGGGTTGTAACCACCCTGAACACATCCTCTTAAAATCCAACGTTTCTCTGACAGCCCTAGACTTCTAAACAACAAAGAAGAGTCAAGGAAGCAGCTAATAAGAAACACTCTTTGCTTGTCAATCATGTGACACTGAGATGGATGACATGTCTTTGGAGGGCAAAATCAGTGGCTAAATCTGGCGGTTGTTAGAGAAATACCTTAAATTGCTTGCAGCAGCTTCAGAAAATGTGCTCTGTCAACATTAGAGGTCAAAGTAAGTCATTTAGATTAGGGAACACTATTTACAATTGCTTATTAGCATGCATATTACTAGCATATTTGCCGTTTATAAGTACTTATAAAGCACATATTAATGCCTTCTTCTGCATAACCATATTCTGGTTCACTTATTTATTTATTTATATTATTAAGCACTTATATATATATATATATATATATATATATATATATATATACACCCATAAATTCAACTAGTTTATCATTAATAGCATAAATAAATAAATATTACAGACAAAATGTACAAAATACATATATACAAAACAAACTCAGCATGATGAATACATGAAAATAAATTAATAGAGTACATTAGCCTAAAGTTTGGGGACCCAAGTGTTGTTTTTTTAGTATATGTATCAATATTTTCAATTGATGAATGAAAGTCAGCACTGTTCCATATATTAACAGACATTAACAGAAAAAACCCTTCACTCTTTCTTTCTCTCTCTCACTCTATCTGTTCTACAAACTGTTACTGCTCCATCAGTCTCTAGAGTGTTTCAGCAAATGATCACACACACACACACACACATTCCCATTCAAGCACAAACATACACATACACACAATGAAAAACTTCCACATGCTTGAATCTACACTGCGAATGTCCGTCCATTGATTTTTGTGTGCGGTTGGTTGAAGAATAGCCTAAATTTTCGGAAGTCGCCCCCTGCAGCGATGTGTTGTTTATATGATCCTTGAGGGGAGTCATCCGACATTAGGTTCCTGTGTGTGTGTGTGTGTGTGTGTGTGTGTGTGTGTGTGTGTATGTGTATGTGCAGGACTTAATTGATGTCAAACCAGCTCTCCAAAGCCCCAAGCATGACACTGGTGGAATCTCTTATTAGTTTTTCTCTGTACTTAGCTCTGGTTTTAGGATGACATCAGTCCGGACAGTAATTAACTTTTTTTCCCCTATGAGCATTCAGATAGACCCACAGACAGACAAAAAACTGCCCTCCAGCTAGTCAGTTACAGCATTACCCATGTTGTCTGGTTTGTCCTGATTTGAAAATGAAACAAAGCCCGACAGCATCAGAAGACAAGTGCAGACATGCAGGTTTACAAGAGCTAAAATGTACGCAATGTGCCAACCGTCAGACTAAACGTGTTCTGATAAAACATGTCTCACATCTATGCAGCATTCAGAAGGGAAAAAATACAAAACAAACAACCCAGGTGTTGAGACAAATTTAAGTTTGGGGTAGAAGCCACATAAGCTCTCCTTGACATAGTGTACTGCTGTGAGTATATGAAGACATGCTTATAAAATCCAAAAAAGTTTGTTAGATATTGCACCTATAACATGCTCAGTTTATCAGTCTCTCAATCTCAGTTTTTATCAGTAACTGAAATTTTACACTCATACTGCCAAAACATTTGCATACAGATATATATATATATATATATATATATATATATATATCTATATAACTATATAACTATCTATATATATATATATAACTAAAACAGGCCAAAACAACACACAGATAATAATAAAAGATGAGGAAAAATGGTCTTCTCAGTGTTAATCTCATTAACAAAATTACCAGGCACATTTCTGTTGTTTAAGCTTTTTTTTCAGTGAAAATGAAGACAAGATGCATCATGACGAAACAAACAATTTTAGTAAAAATATTCTCTTGAAGAATGTATAACATGAAAAACACCTGAAAGACAATCAAATTATTTTCTTTAAAACAAATAATTAGAATAAAAAATATTCTATGTGTAATAATTATCCTTCACCACCGTTCAAAAGTTTGGGTTGGTTGCAATGTTTGAAGTCTTTCAAAACATATGTTCAACATACTGCATGTTGCATTTATTTGATCTAAAATACATCTTCTATTAGGATGTAATTTATTCCTGTGATGGCAAATCTGAATAAAAAATAATAATAATAAATAAATCTGTGTGTGATTACTGTATGATTACTGTGTTAGTACTGTATAATTATTACAGTAATCTTGTGTGTGTTTGTGTATGATTATTACTGTATAGTTCAGTCAGAGGAAAATGACTAGTGAATCATTAAGAAGAAAACTGTAACAAAATGAACTTTAACACCATTGCTCCAGTTTTCTACATACAATGGTGGTCATGTGTGGCTGTGGGAGGAAGGACCATTAGATAATTCTTGACATGCTACCCACATAATCCCTCTTTCTCAATTTCTCTATCTCTCTCAATCCCTGACTCATCTTTCACATTCCTTGAGCATTCCAGCAGGGTTAGCTGATGCCGCCAGTGCAGACCCCATTCATGCAGAGAGAAACTAAGAGAAAGTGTGTATGTGTGTGGGAGAAAGAGCAAGACTGCATTTGTGTGTGTGTGTGTGTGTGTGTGTGTGTGTGTGTGTGTGTGTGTGTGCTCTTGTTTTCGTGACATATCAGGACACAACTCTGTATAATGACATGGGTATGACACAGGTATTACAAGGAGAGGGTGACTTATGAGGATATAACCCATGTCCCCATTTTTCAAAACGCTTATAAATCATACAGAATGAGTTTTTTGAGAAAGTAAAAATGCACAAAGTTTCCTGTGAGGGTTAGGGTTAGATGTAGGGTTGGTGTAGGGCCATAGATTATACAGTTTGTACAGTATAAAAACCATTACACCTATGGGATGAACCCACTTTTCACAAAAACAAACGTGTGTGTGTGTGTGTGTGTGTGTGTGTGTGTGTATGTGTGTGTGTGTGTGTGTGTGTGTGTGTGTGTGTGTGTGTGTGTGTGTGTGTGTGTGTGTGTGTGTGTGTGTGACAGAAAGGTTTTTTTTCACCCCAAACTATTCCTCCCTTCAGACCAAACAGAACATTGTGCAGTCTAGCATACATTCTCAAGAGAACAAACTGTCACACTGCTTGAAGAAATCAAACACTTGAGGAATGATGTTTGACTCCTGGCATCCAGTGTTTTTTTAAGTATGTGTTCTAGGTAGTAAGTGTGTTGCACAGCAAAGTAACTCAGTATCACAGAAGACACTATTCCAGAAGAGCCCACCACAACAGACACACACTCGCTATCCCACAACAAACAAACCTGTGCCTCTGTGTTCAAAGGAATTCCATGTATTGATCCAGTCTATCAGTGTTTGAATAATGGAGCAGAAAGAGAAAGAGATAAAGCCTGTTTATACTGCTTTCTCTTCTTTGTCTTTGTCAATGGTGCAACAGTCTGTGTGTTGAGAAACAATTCAGACAGTCTTCTGACTAAATACAAGGGTACTTTCACATTCAGAGTCTAATACAGACCGTTTTAGAGAAATAAATGGTAGTTGAGCACTGGTAAAAGAAAACCTGTGGTGAGTCTTTTTATTATTCTTTCTAGTAAGAGTAACAGAGAGAAACAAAAGACATTAAGGTGCATGGAAAAAAAGACTGGAAAGATGGACCGGATGACAAAAAGAGAATCATTGTCTTCAGGGTCAATCTAAGGGCAGAGTTCTTTTTGCTGATTGGTTTAGACAATTCTCAGCTGTAATGACAGAAAAATAAATTACTTAATTGCTCTGAAATACATTTATTGGAAATCATTCAACAAGAATGCACTCCAGAGTCATTAAGACATATTGCCGCTGTTTGAAATTATTTTGCATCTTTGTATGCAGACCAGTATGCAGTATCCACACTTCTTTATACATATGCATATACAAACACACACACAAACACAAGAAGTCATGGTTCCCCATTTCGACCGGTAAGGAAATATGTTTGTGTGTCTGTTCCTGAGTCCCCCTAAAGATAATCTTTCCAAATCCATCAGATCAAAATGATTAATCGCCTTGCCTTTACAGACACTCCGTCTTTTCACACAATGAACATTTTTAAACACACTTTGAGACTAGTTTTAGACTGTGCTGACAGATTTTAAGATTTCCTGATACTGTTTCCTGGCTTTGTCTGTACATCAGCCCTGTTCCAAAAGTCATTTTCACTCTGTGCCGTTAACTATCCAGAAATATCTAGCTGCATCAGTTAGAACCAAACAGAGAACATCTTCTGTAAGACTCCACAGACTTTTATCAGGATGTGTTGTAGAAACAATAGAACATGACTTTTTTTTTTTCTGCACGGGAGAGACCAGGTCAGACCGGTAGCACATGTGGAAATGTTTTCATCATCACATTTAACAAGGCTGTTGGCGGAAAGGAAAGACAGAAAAAAGGAAGTGAAGAGGAGAGAGAGAGGCGAGGGAGAGAAAGAGAACAAGACTAAGTGGACAAGCTGTGCCAAAGAGCACTTGCATCTAAAAAACCTCTCAGCTGTTTCCCTCCCTCTTTTTCTTCAAATATAGGCATGTGCTGCTGTCACAACCCTCTCACTCTCTTTTTCTCTCTCTTTCATCTGCCTTCTTCCATTCGTACAGTCTTCTGTATGTGTGTGTGTGTGTGTGTGTGTGTGTGTGTGTGTGTGTGTGTGTGTGTGTGTGTGTGTGTGTGCAATATCCTTTCATCTGTGCCTTAAATCATATGGTGGTTCATGTCTCATGCTGCTAGCTGTAGGTATGATGCTAGAAATGTGTCTTTCAATGGAAAGATTGCTATTAAATAGCACACCTAGTTTCCTAAAACCATTTCAGTTGCAGTCTGAAGCCATATGTGCAATATGAGCAATTTGTTTACACTTCCATTTCTCCACATTTTTGTATAAATATCTAAAATTACCTCTGAGAAATACATTGTAGACAATGCTTTGATCATCTACCTCCAAAGCTATGACATGGTGATGAATCAGAGGTCATGTGTTTAGGGGTAATGATCTTTGCATTGGGCCAATGGAGACAGCATTCCTGCACACACATACACTCGCATGTAAGAAGTGCTTCCCTTGGGACTATGATTCATCTCTTAAACTGAAAAGTGTTCGCATGAATGGCATTTTCCCCCACATATGTGTTAATATAATTCTAGATGGATGACGGTGTACTCTACTTATGTGTCGAGTGGAGCCAGACCTTTAGTTCCACCTGAACATGAATGTATGTATGATTGCAAGAGCAGGCGGAGATGGAAAATAGTGCACACAAAGACAAGGACAAGGGTTTTACCATACTGTTAGAGGTAACAATCGCAGTCATAAGAAATAATGTCACAATCACCAGAATTTAAGTAGAAATTATGCATCTTCTTTTTAAGGAGGCCAGTAAAGACACTATGTTACAAAAAAATAAATAATGCTGAATATGTATAAAAAAAATCCTTTAAGAACAAATGTTTTTTTAGCATAAATCAGCATATATAATAATTTCTGAAGGATCGTGTGACACTGAAGACTGGAGTAATGGACATGTGAACATATTTTAAGATATTGCCTTTAAAGATAGATGTTAATCCTCATCTCTAAAAATATGAAGCAATATGAGCTGAAGGTTTACCACTGCTCTACTAACATGTTTGACAAAATATCCAAGGAATTTCAACAAAAAAAACTTTATTTGGAAATTTTGTAGAGTTACAGCTGTCAAAAATTAGTAGAAAGTGTAGAGGCCTTGCTTTGAATGACATCAGCACATCTGCGGCCGCAGGACATTATTAGTTTCTCACACTGCGCTGGTGTGATCTTGGTCCACTCTTCTTTCACTCTCTTCCATAGTTCAGTAACAGTAGTGGATTTCTTAGCCAGAACCTTGTCGCCAAGATCAGGACTCTGGGCTGGCCATTTCTTTATCTCAGTGATCTTAGCTTCAAGGAACTGCTTTACCCATTTTACACTGTGATGGGGACATTGTCTTAAATGAAAATTGCAGGCTGATTGGGAGATACTTGCAGGGAAGGAATGGCATGTTGCTGAAGAAAGTTCTGATAAACATTTGCATTTACTCTGTCATGTAGCAGTGTATATAACTCCTGCCGCAGAAAACATCCCCCAAACTATGGGACTCCTTCATCCACCTTTAAATGACTTCTTAATGCACTTGGGCTTCAGCCTTAACTCAGATGCCAAGCAAAATTATCTTGTCTTTTGTGCATTTGTCTTATGTGGACAACCAGCCTTTTGGGGGGACTTGAATTAATTTGTTTAAATCCTGCAATATTCGACAAATTCCAAATTCTCTTGCAGTTGCTGCAAAGTGTCTTCCCTTTGGCCATAACCTGGACAACCTCCTGTCGCAGGGTTTCAATCACCTTAGAGCGGCCTGCCATCTTGCAATCTCAGTGAAAACTGGAGGAATGCTGCCAGTTAAATAGTGTTTGTCATATAATTAAAGGCAGGGTAGGTAAAAAATGTATAAAAACTTTTTTTCCAAATTTGTTTAAACTTTATTTATATATCAATACATAATTAAAATGTAAGTACTCTGAAAAAGAAAGTATAAAAATCGAGTGTCTGTAGACCTCTCACGACTGTTTTAAAGACAGCTCATTATTTCCATTCACTCCACCCCCTCCCTTCTGGGCTCCTTCCAAAGCCTCTACTACGGCTCACTAAGTAATGTTATGTTAGCTATATTACGCAGCTACGTGTGCTAATGACACATGCTTCATAAAAAAAATGACAATAAAATATGTATGATCAAAATACAAAAAGAAAGATTTAGCTGTCCAGCAGAAATAAAGCCATCAAGGAGTCACTTTTCAGCCCCTTGAGTTCCCTCAGTTCTCGCCATCGCTGGAAAGCCACGCCGATATTAACTCGCGTTTTATTTCTTTGTTTATCCAAAGACTTTTTGTTCATTGCCTTTTCTTGTACTGTTGCTGTCTTCCTTTTTTTGCCTGGTTTGCCTTCACTAACTGCATAGGCCGGTACTGTGAATTTTGCTTGCTGTTTCTCTGCCATTGTTTTGGTATTCCTAGGATCCGTGCCTCTTGAATTCCTCAAATTGAGCTGTGTTTAATACAGATTAAATGGTCTAGAGTCACACGATTTTTATACTCTTTTTATCAGAGTACTTACATTTTAATTATGCATTGATATTAGGGGTGTAACGGTTCACAAAATTCACGGTTCGGTTCGATACAATACACTGGTGTCACGGTTCGGTTCGGTACGGTTCGGTACGTTTTAGATACAGCAAAAAGAAAAAATTGGCAGATAAATTTCCTTGATTTTTAAAAAATGTTTTATTTATTAAAACTAACAAAGTATGTTTTTTTTTTTTTACATTGAACAATGATGGAGCTATTCTTTACCCATCTTCTATGGTGTTTTCTTAGCAGCATACTGTATAAAACAAAAACAGCTCCTTATAAAAAAAAATGAAAATGTTATATTAGTTATGAACAAATACAAAGATGTAACTTTTTATATGGAACTCTATAACTCTTTATATTGAGTGTGTTTATCTCTTGCCATCACCATTATAGCTTACAGGGAATCCAAAGTGCACCCAAACACCAGACCTGTTGGTTATTGGAGGATCTTCTATTTCTGGTCTGTTAAACGCATTGGCCATTTTGCAACGAGCCTTCAGCGTGTATTACTGAGTGAGCGAGCGCCTGACTGAGTAGCCTAACATAAACATATAAGTTGGTGTTTTTTTTCTTCTTCGGGGGTGTCAGGGGCGTTGCCTGTTACGTCGTTTGGGTTATTGGGCTACCTTGTTGAACGCATATCATTATATTTCACAATTTTTTTTATTTTCCAAATATAATTAATTAGTCCGGACGGTTCAATACGAATACGCGTATCGTTACACCCCTAATTGATATATATAGAAAGTTTAAACAAATTTGGAAGAAAGTTGTTTATACATTTTTTACCTACCCTGCCTTTAAGGAAATTAGCACCAGGTGCCAGATAAACACCAATAACTGGGATGAATCTGTGTTTTCTAATTTTGATCAGAGTTCTTTTTTCAAATATCTCATTTAGGATTTTTATACTGTACCTCAGAATACAATTAATTTATGAAATATGCCTAAAACCTGCCCTTCTATTCCTGTTAAGATAACTTCAAATAGAACTAAGCAATGACCTTGAAATTTAGGATATTATAGGTTGTACTCTAATTTTGATCTCCACTTTATATATTTTTGGCATTTGTTTGTACTCTTTGTGTTGCTTAATTAAAATGCAACTTTTAGAATTATTTTCAAATCAGTGAGTGAGAGTTAGTGTGTGTGCCAAAATTAGCTCGAAGAGTGTATCCGTTCTTTTTTGTGTGGAGATGTGGATGTTATCTTTCAGCACGTGGCTCTCTGTTCTAGTTTGTTCCTGTCGCACTATGTGCATGTGTGTGTGTCTATATTTTCATGCCCAATAAAAGGAAAGGGAGCAGCCAGAAACTCCTCTCATTGTTATTAAGGTAAAGGAATCTCAGTGTGAATGTCAGCTTTAAACTAACATCCTCACATACACAAATATGCACACAGACATGTAGGAACACACAATCCCAGCTAGTCTCACTTCATAACCTTGTTTTCATGCGTCTTCCATGCGTCTTCATTTAAGTCACTTCTAATGATGATGTGAAAAGGAAAAAACAAGTCGCAAAGCTGTAAAATTATTTAATAATAAAAAAAACTAAACACAGCCACACACACATAGAGATAGAGGATGCTGGTTTTCCTGCCCTCACACTTCATTAGAGTCTGGCCATTTTACGGATTTTAATGAGTTTGAAGAAGTGGAAAATTGTCAATGACCCTTTTGTCACTTACAAACAAATTGTGCATTTTTGTTCCGTAGTGCAATTATTTATCAAGAATTGTATCTGTAGGATATGTGGGTTTTAGATGGAAAGTATTCTGATTATTTCAGCATAAGTTCAGGGCTGGTACAAACTTTGTTCATTTACTTTGTTCATTTTGCTCAACCAATAGCTCTAAACGAAGCCACTGCAGAATGAACCTTTTTCTCAAGAAATAGTTTTTAAACAAATCAAGTAAATAAATGATTCAATGACTCATTCATAGAGATGGTAGTTTGTTTTGTTTCTGAATGAATCTGTGTAAAAAGTAAAAAAATAAATAAAAAAAAGAAGCTATGTTTTTAAAATATAAATATTTTGTAATAACAATATACACTACTGGTCAGTAATTTGGGGTCAGTAATTTTTTTTCTTTCTTTTTTTTAAAAATAAAATCAATACTTTTATTCGGCAAGGATGTGTTAAATTGATAAAAAGTGATGGTTAAGAAAATATATTATTAGAATATATATTATTAGAATTTTTTTTTTTTTAATAAATTCAGTTCTTTTTAACCTTTTATTCATCAAATATATTGGACAGCAGAACTGTTTCCAACACTCATAATAAATCAGAATATTAGAATGATTTCTAAATGATCATGTGATAGACTGGATGTTACATGTGACACTGAAGGCTGGAGTAATGATGCTGAAAATTCAGCTTTGCATCACAGGAATAAATTATTTTTTTAAGTATATTCAAATAGAAAACTATTATTTTAAGTTGTTATAATATTTCACAATATTACTGTTTTTTCTGTATTTTTGATCAAATAAATGCAGGCTTGATGAACAGAAGAAACTTCTTTCAAAAACATTAAAAATTGTAATGTTTCCAAACTTTTGGTCTGTACTGTGTATATATATATATATATATATATATATATATATATATATATATATATATATATATATATATATATATATTAGTCTTAGATTGAAAATAATAAATAAAGCCACATTTACATTTTGAGATATAAAGTCTGAATACTAACAAATGTTGTTGTTTTTGTTTTGTTTTTACAATAATAATAATAACAAATACACAAATTTACAAACTGTCACGGTTCATGAATGCACCGTTTCCTGCTCGTCTCATGTTACGACATGTTGATTGTTTCATGGGGGTGTTACCGCTGATCATCTGATCAGCGGCAGCTGCAGCTCATTCTACCAGCCTACTTAATGCCCTGTCTTTCATCTCTTGTTTGTCAGATCGTTGTTTGAGGTCCTCCGTTATTCTTGTCTGTGTTCCATCTGCTCAGCTACGTTTGTGTCTTGTTCCTCTTCGGTCGCTATTGGAATTACCAGTCATCATACGGATTCCTCACCATCAACCACCTGCGCACTCAATCACCTCCTCACCAGTCTGTGCTGCCATCGAGGTCCCTGCGTCACCCAGGCAACCCAGCCTGGCAATACTTCTCTAATAAACATAATTTACTTGCAACTGCTTCCTGTCCTTAATTCGAACGTGACACTAACTTAATTGAGATAATAAGATCAGTTTCTTTTTTTTTTTGTAATTTGAACAGAAGAAAAATATTAAATGTGATTCAGATATACCAAAAAAATTGACATTTGAGTCTGGATATTTTTAGTCTGGACAAGCCTATAGCTCCAAACTAAACAGATACACAAACCCACAGATAAAAGCGCTCATAAATTCTCAGTGTTTAGAATGCACCGTCTGGATAAATAAACAGCACAGAGGACTGGGAGTGATGTGAAAATGGCTCCCCTCCAGGTATCAACTCCTGCTGTACAAACACAGCACACCCACTAATTTAACATGCATCACAAACATAAAACACACACCAAACTCACAATTCCTTGATTCTATATGATCAGATCTTTTGAGAAACTGCTACTGAACAGCCCAATGAAGTTCACCTCTTATTATTTGGGCTTGAAAAGAAGCAAGGTCAATTCCCACACTGACCTCTTTTCACATTCTAGCAGTCGGGACATGTTGAGGTAGATGTTGCCCTCCGGTGTAAGCCTTTGTGTCAGAGCGCTCAAGTCTGTTTACACTTTAAAACATTCCATCTGCTTTATTCCCTCCAGCTGGAGCTGAACCAGCATCAGTTATAAAATAAATTAATGCCCACAATATCCAAACAGCTCGCCACATCAAAACCCTGGAGGTGAGAGGTGGCGCTTTGCCTCATTTCCTCTGTGTATTCGGAGGCTTTTCTGAGGGGATTCGGGGGGAAATGGGGTCGGTGGTCGCTCATCTCTTGTCTCCTTGATCCCATTCCTGTCCTCAATCCCACATCCTGAAGGAATTCTACTAATCAAAATTCCAAAAGAGGGGCCTCTTTCTGTGTAAGTGTGTGCTTGGGAAGTAGTAACGTATTCAGACTCTTATGTTACACTGTGTGAAGTGATCAGAGGTGTCTGCAGGTCTCCAAGACAGACTGATACCAGCAGAAGAACTGGACATAGAAATCATTTCCCATCATCCTTTGTGATGTGATATTTACATTCTGCAAGCATAAAAGACATCTGATCCACCATCATATGGATCTTTTGACAAAGATAATTTTAATGAATCATGTGAACCGGTTCATAAAATGATCTGAACAAATTTAATCAGAGTGAGTCGTTCTCACTCACTGAATATATATATATATATATATATATATATATATATATATACATACACACACACACACACAAGTAAGACTTGTAATGTTTTTTTAAAGAAGTTTCTTATGCTCATCAAGGCTGCATTTATTTGATCAAAAATACCGGGGAAAAAACTGTAATCTTGCAAAATGTTATTACAATAAAAAGTAGTGGTTTCTTTTTTAATATCCTTTAAAATATCATTTATTTCTGTGATGCAAAGTTTAATTTACATCAGCCATTACTCCAGTATAAAGTGTCACATGATCATTAAGAAATCATTCTAATATGCTGATTTATTATTAGAATTATTCTTAAGAAATAATAAAAATGTACCGACCCAAAACTCTTGAACTGTAATGTATATTGTTAGAAAAGATTTCTAATTTAAATAAATGCTCTTCTTTGTAACTTCTCATTCATCAAAGAATCCTGAAAAAACTATCACAGGTTCCAAAAAAATATTAAGCAGCACAACAGTTTCCAGCACTTACAATAACTTAGCAAATTAGAATGATTTCTGAAGATCATGTGACATTGAAGACTAGAGTAATGGTGCTGAAAATTAAGCTTTGCATCACAGGAATAAATAACATTTATATATATTAAAATAGAAAAACATTACATCATAATATTTCACAATATAAAATTTTTTAGTGTATTTTTGAACAAATAAATGCAGCCTTGATTACCATAAGAAACTCCTTTAAAAAACATTAAAAATCGTTCTGATTTCAAACTTTTGACCGGTAGTGCATACAGTATATAGGTACAACAAACTGAATTGGCATACATTAAATTACAATAAACCCCCTTATTCATAGAAAATCCATGATGACATTCAATTTGTACCAATATGTGGGTATACTGAAACGTTGTAAATCATATAACGTGCCACGTCTGCATATCAGAGACCACGTGATGATGCAATGAACTGTTGAATCAGTTTATTTTATTGATGCATTAAAAGAAACTGTTCAAAAGAACCGAATTGTGTAAATGAGTCAAACTAGAAGAATCTTGATAAGTGCCCTAAACTGGGCTGTATACATGCACACACACACACACACACACACACACACACATCAGATCATGCTGTATGCCGTTTAATTTCCCTGCAGGATTTTTATTCCCAGACGGACCTAAGCTTGTATGTAAACCACATTACATAATGATATGCCTTGAAAAACTCATTACCAAAGGAGTTTGTCTCATTTGTTCAATAGGATGGCCCTATTGCTGCACTCTATTAGCTAAAAACAGGTTAGGTTAGATTGGGGAGGAGTGCTAATAACTGTGAGTCTGTGCACATGGTTTTGCCCACATTAATGAGGTCTTTTATCTGAAATTAGAGAGTTTAATCATTGTAGCTCTGGGTGTATTGAAACACTGAGGTAAAATGAAGGCCTGTGTGCATCCATTCTAGCAGAGAATTAATCAAATCCAGAGGGAAAATTTATCCAGGAAACCAAATAGATAGATAGAAAGATAGAAAGTGTATTTGTGACAAATTGGTCAATTGTAACAAAAACCAGACTGTCAGCAGAGGAAATTCTCAACATCAAACAATAAATAATTGCACATTTCCTCTTTGCCAAATTGTTTTTCCATTATACTAAAGCAAATGCACTTTTTTCACTAAAATGTTGGAAGTGTGTGTGTGTGTGTGTGTGTGTCCTGGTCTAATTTGTTGTTGTTTTTTGTTTGTGGTTCACATTAATTGCAGCGAGCCCCCTCTATTATGTTCGGTGTGACTCAAACACAGAGAAAACACTGGTAGCACTCAAAAAAAGTTAAATAAACAAGTTGGAGTAAAATGATTTGCAGGTGTAAGCTGGCAGATGGTCTCTGTGGTAGGGCAGAGAGACATTTTCTAAGTAACGCTTTGCTTTACAACAGATCGGTGTAGTGTGCTATGAATGGACAGTTATGTAATTGCTTCAACTGTTGCTGAAACACATTTCAAGACGACCAGTAAGTGAGTTTAGGCAGTACAGATCTCACTGCAGAAAAAACCGAATCTCTTCGAATCTCTTCCGTCTGTTCCCCAGTTCACAATTCATCTTTGAGCCTTTCAAGGAATAAAAAAAGTTTAATTTATTCACACTCATTTTTGCTCCAAAACTGTATGACTTTCTTCTTAGGAACACAAAATGTGTATGTTTTTTTTAATGGACGTGAATAAGGGCTGTTAAGCTTTAAAAAAGATCCAAAACTCCATAAAAGTAAAACAACAAATAAAAAAGTGGCACTTACTCAGATGGACAGACATATAGACAGACAGATTTTATTTGCGTGAGCATCTAACATTTGACGCAGCAAACTCTCACATTCATCAGATGCAGAAGCAGCTCACAGCGACATATGAAACTGTAGCAATGCAGATTATGAGTGATAGCGCATGTGAATGCTGAAAGCTCATGTGTTCTGATTTGAATCATTGTATTGTACTGCATCACTGTGTTCTCTCAGAGCTTCTCTGTGTGGGAAACCCAAACACAAGTTTGTGTGTTTCTTAAAGAGAGGGTTCAAGATCGGAATGGCCAGCAAATGGCTTTCATGTCACTGCAGTGAAGGTTGTGGTTAGGGAAGTGACAGTGTTGAGATGTGATCATGCATAGTAGAAATTATTGGACATTTATTATACAGTCGAGTACAAACATCCGAGACTGCACTGGAAATCTGGGAATCAAATCAATCAAATTTAAACCTGGAAAATTAAACCTGGATTTAGGATTCCAAAGGATTCTATGTTCCTTGTGGTCACTTATAAATGTTAATAAGGTTTTTTGTCATGAATTCACACAAAAGTTATTATTTTCAACCCTTGTTCTGGTCTTCTTTCTGAAATGCCAGTGGACATGGCCACTGGTGCAATGACGTAAAACAATTCATCAATTTATTGCTATAAAGGCGGTCATTTGCCTGTGTGACATGACAAATCGCAAAAAAAAAAAACAGTTTTTAGAGCTTGGTCTTTGTGTCTATCATATGAGAAGGGCATTTCAAGCTATGACACTTGCGGGATATTTTAATGGCACAAAAAAACGAAAAATGAAATAATAAAATTAAGTTCTTCAAAAATGTTTGGGGTTAGTACGTCTTTTGTTATTGTTGTTGAAGTTTTGAAGAAATTAATATTTTTATTCCGTAAGAATTGATCTAAAGTGAAAGTAAAGTGAAAGCTATTCTTCTGAACTTTCTATTGATCTAAGAGTACAGAAGATGTATCGTGGTTTCCTCAAAAATAACAAGCCGTTTTCACAAATAATGTTTCTTGAGCAGAAAATCAGCATATTAGAATGATTTCTGAAGAGTCATGTGACACTAAACACTCGAGTAATTATGCAGGAAATTCAGCTGTGATCACAGGAATAAATTACAGTTTAAATTATTAGAAAACAGTTATTTTCAATTGTAATAATACTTTACTATATCACTGCTTTTACTGTATTTTAATAAACCTAAAACTTTTTTCAAAATATTTCCATGTAAAAAAAACTAGAAAGAAACACTTTCTGTTTGTATGTGTGTGAGAGAGACAAAGTGTGTGTGTTTGAATACTAAGTCCGCTTTGACATGGTGCTTGATTTTTAATGCAACAGCAGGGCAGATGTACTTACTAACATTCGATAAGTGAATTGATCAGAAGTGTGTACCATAGATCTTCTGTTAGTAATCAATCAGTCTTTTAACATCACATCCAATAATCATTACAGAAGCTCCTCGATTTGTGCAGCAGTGCGAAATCTGTCGTTTGTACTTTGCCCTTTATACGTATTCATCTATAAAATTAGTCCATTCTATTAATGCACTATATTTCATGGCTTCAGAAGACTTCAGCATTCAGCCTTTCTTCATATACAACAAGGACCTCAAAAATATGATAATCTACTTTTGAAGGCTCCTCTTGCTAATATATAAATTCAGTTATAAAAATAAGACCCACTTAGACTCTGAGAAAAATATAGTTATTGCATTATAAAAACAATATCAACTTCAAATCTTTTACTTACTTAATATGATTATGGATTTCTTCTAATTTTATTCCAATTTATTTATTAATTATTATTAATATAATTACAACAACAACCATAAAAGATGTCTATAACAGCTGTTTTCAAACTGGGGTCCACAGAAACATTTAGAGAGAAATAATGTAAGAAATGTTTTATTATTATTATTACTACTACTACTATTTTAAATAAATCATTTTTACATAATTTTTCTCTGTTTAAAACACTTGATATATATTACTTTTGTCATTTTTAACAAAAAGACCTGTATAGTAGTGTTGCTATAATTAAACCATTGATATATATGTATAATAGAAACCTACCTACTTCCTTATTTTCCATCCTTCAGACACATGATGAAATCATTATTCTGCAGAGAATAAATCCTCCTAAATGAGGCAAGAATGTCATAATAATTTATTTTTTCTGGTGCAGGATAAAAGTTGGAACAGTAACATTTCCCTTTTGAAAGTCATTCTAGTTTTCATCAAACAAACAAGTAAAAAAAAAAGAAAGAAAAAGAACACATGTTGCTCAACAGGAGTGAGTCATAGCACTGCTGGCCCAGCTTGAAAAGACCTTCTCAAACTCAACTCTCGCCTCTGTGTGGTTTGGTGCAACGGGATAATTAGAAGCTTGAGCAAACGAGCTCTTCTCTAATTTAGCTCTTACAGATAGACAGGACTGTTATCAGCCTTGTACTTATTTACTGTTACATGATCCAGGCTGCTGACAGAGTGGAGCAGAAGTCAATGGGAAGAGACAAACAGAGGCTGGTGAAAGCGGTTTAAAGAGTCAGTACAACCATGGAATTCAGATTGTACATATATGACAACTGAGAGTGTTGGCAGTGAAAACATACTCAAAATATATACACATTGAGATTTACCATATATAAAATGTGTTTTTAGCACATAGCAATATAATACAATCACCACCACAAGTTCAAATAAAAAGGATATGATTAAACAGCAAAGCTTGGCTCACATAATGAAAGCTTTCATCAGTCCTTAACTACAAGGAACACCATCAACTCTCCATAAACCATTAACTCTTCTGACTCGGTGGTTCTTTCTATTAGAATCAATGCAGAGTCCCATTTCACACGGTGTCTGAAAATCTGACGAGAGGATATGGCTGGTTGTCAGATTCAGAAAATGTCAAATATCACATAATAAGCATTGTAAACAAGAGCCAGCAACCACATAGCATGTACGCAGGGCCGTCACAAGTGGGGTAAAAGGTGGTGACGATTATAGGGGGGGGGGTGGGGGGGGTGTCCAGCCTAAAAAGACGATCAGGACAGTTGACAGGCCACTGCTGCTTGTAGATTTAAACATTAAAAAGAGTTTTAAGCATTCAAACACAAGACGCGGAAAAAGCGCTCAACTGAATAGTTGTTACTAGCGCGCTGATCTCGGTACGCACGCGCGCGAGAGAGAGAGAGAGCCGCATCTCACAGACAGCAACACTGAACCGAGCTCTCTTCTGCGAAGTTCTCCTCGAACTTCCTCCTGCAACTGAACGAACAAATACAAATCGCAGTTTAAACAAACAGAAAAGGATGTGAAAGAGCCCAATTCAGCACCCGCAGTGTTCTGGTGTTCGGGCTCACACAGAGAGAGGCATCTCAAAACGCTTGAACACTGTATTTGCCTTATTTTGTTCTTGTTCCGAAACATACATACACCGTCAAATTCATACCGTCTTTGAAAGTATGTTCGAAAAAAACTGTCGGTTATGTCTTAAGTGAAAGTAAAAAGTTTAGAAAGCAATCTTATGTGTATTATATTTGATGGATTCATCGTCTCTTAAAGTGACCGCACCTAATTCAGCTATATAGCTGCTGTAATGTTAATCCAAGAAAATGAAAGAAAGGAAATCACACACTGCTCTTGACTGAATTACTTTGTAGTTTTAACAAGAATTAATGCACAGTCAAACCAGCAATTATTCAGACACCAGATATAATTAATATAATTATATATTTTAGATAATATAATATTTTATATAATATGATATAATATAATTTATATTTTTTTTTTACTAGTAGGTGCAGGACACTATAATACCTTAATGCAAGTGAGTATAGCAAAATTAAGTGAACTGTGACATATTATACCCAAAAGTTCTTCATACAGTGGACCACTAGTTAAATTGATTAATAATAATAATGATGATGATGATGATGATGATGATAATAATAATAATAATAAAATTAGGACCAAAAATTATTCAGCACCATATAAAGCACCATGTTTTGCTTATGTGTTTTTTTCCTGAATTGCTAATAGAACCTTTTCACACCACAGTTTGAACAAAATTAAGCATTGCTTGGTAATTGGTCAACAAAGTATTGATAGTTGTGTAAATTTTTTTCATACTAACAGTTGTCTGAAGTTTTTGCTGATTGTAATTCATTAGATATCTTTCTATCAAAGTTAGCTAACATTATCAAGATTTATTTGTTCTGACAATTTAACTCTGAGATCTTGTCATATTTTATTACCATTTTCCAAACTATAGCAAGTAAACTGTGATAATGTGAGAAATGTTGAAGGTGTCTGAATACATTTTGGTTTGATTGTATAATTTATTTTTACATTGAACACTATGCAGTGTTATTTTACATTTAATTGTTCTGTACCTGGACACATACAAACTTGAAAAAAAAACTTAAACATTGTGTAAATAGCACAAATAAATAAACAGAACGAACATGCATATTAAACAATTTCCAACAGGGCCCACTGATACAACTTTCACCGGGGCCCCGCTGACCCCAGCTACGGCCCTGCATGTACGGATGACTTCAGCTGGAAATTTCATGTGGGTTAACATCTCAAAAACACTATGGCCCTCTTTTAACGATCTAAACGTTCAAAAGTGTAAAGCGCACGGCGCAGGTGCACTCAGGGCGTGTCCAAATCCACTTTTGCTATTTTAACGACGGTTGGCGCGGCCAGGCGCATGGTCTAAACGGGTAAGTTAGACCAAAGTAATGGGTGTGTTTTGGGCATAACGTGCAATAAACCAATCAGAGTCTCATCTTCCATTCCCTTTAAGAGCCAGTTGCGCTCGTGCCATGATGGATTTGCTATTTACATGGCGGAATTTGGCAAGCACAAAGACAGAACGCGTCTCCGAGATGAAACGGAGCTGCTAGTGTGCGAGCAAATAAATAGCCTAATTCTGATACATGCGATTACTATCCATTACGACGCGTAGGCATATATATATATATATATATATATATATATATATATATATATATATATATATATTTGTTTTTTTGTTTTAATGGGCCTACAAAAAATTCTTATGCATTGCAATCCTTTAACTTGTAATATTTGGCATGTTTGTGTGCTGCTGTGTGTCCCTGTGTTTAATAAGCAGCATGTACGCACGTTGCGGACCCGCCTATACTAACACGCTCTTTAAATAACAAAGAAAAAACATTGCGCCAGACTTTAGACCATGTTTGAGTTGGTCTATGGCGCAGTCTATTTACAGCTCCTTAAAATAGCAATGTGCCAGCAATGGGCCTGAACACACCTCTTTTTTAGACCAGCATGCCCATGGGCGCACAAATGAAACGACGAATGAAATTAAACGACGTGGAGTTGGATGGGAAAATGCGAATGGTGCCAGACTGAAACTAGCAAACACACTTGCGCTGCGCCTTGTGTTGCATTGCGCCGGGTGTATTATAGGACCCTATACTTTATTCAAGCGAAATGTAAGATTGGTTTTGGACTAAGAACTTGGCTTTCAATGCGCTGTTTTTTACATTTAGTTTATCCTCAAAAACAAATTTAATAAATATAACCAGTTGGTTCAGTGACCACAATTTTGATGGCAAACTACATGTTTGTATCTTAGAAAAATGTCATTTAGTCTTGGAGATGTGGAGGCCCATCTTTTAAAGACACCTCTTGTCATTTAGATTTAGGGAATACTTAGATAATTTTACTTGTTTACTGTTAAATCTTTAATGGATAAAACTACATTATATCTTCAATACAATAGTTGACTTGGTAGCAACATATTACTTATTTAATTGTGTATGCTGTATGCTAGGGATGGTACAGTACACAAAAATGGCAGTTCAGTATGTACTTCAGTTTTACAAACACGGTTCGGTATGTTTTTGGTACAGCTGGGGAAAAACAAACAAACTATTTTTTCGGTATTAATATCTATATCATTACGCCCCTAGTATAGGCATATTGTTTATTTTTTATTATATTTTTCTTTATCTAATTTTTCAGTTGTTTTGATTTTTTGTTTAATTGCAAGGTTCAAGGAAAGCTGCTCTTTAAAATCTTTTTTAAAATGTTCAATGAAAAGTTCAATGAGTACGTGATGTTTCCATCACATCAGTGAGGAATGGTGGTAAATAACTGAGATCTTTGTACTGACCAAAATGATTAATATTTTATTCCATTATTGAGTTAAAAGCAGTCATATGTCCAGAGAACACAAGATTCATGTTCTCTTATTGATGCATTGATTCTCAGAATTGATTAGCCTGCATAAGCTGTTAACACTCAATCTTTCTAATATATTCCAACCTATTGACACCACACACACACACACACACACACACACACAAATACTTATTCATGCATGAAGTTGCACATATTTATTCATGCACACATGGGTGAACAAATCAAATGAATCAATAGGTGAATTAATAATTGAAGAAATGAATAAATGTGTGCTAATGAAGGAGACGTTGTATTGATGTGAGACCCATGGGAAATCTGACGCCTTGTTAAGGGTATTTTTTATTGTTGTCAGATTTCAAACAACGGTCAACCAACATTGTCAGCAGTTCACCAAAAAAAAAAAAGTTACTGGTCACTACCGCATCGCCTTGACATGGCAAGACAGGAAGATTCTCAGGGGTCCCGACAAATGACCCTTTACCCCACAGCTTCTGGGTGCTGTTGACATTGCCTGGTGAATAACTGAGGGAGAGCAGCAGAGAAAGAGAGAGAAGTGTCCTCAGAGGTAGATATTGTGAATGAATAAGGAGTAGATCAAAGCTGAAGATAAGTCCAGGGGTCACGACCACTGCTGGGGCAGTTCTCAGGAGGTGTAAAGGGAACAAAAACTTTTTCTGATGGATGGAGAAATGCAAGCGGATAGCTTGAAAAATGAATGTGTGTAAACAAAGGGATGGCATCTCCTGCTTTATGGACAGGAGAGAGGTCAGTCATCCTTCCCAACTGCCATGGTGCTTCACATGTACGGACAACACTTAATATACATGCATACAAATACTCAAAATACATAAAATATATAAAGTAGAAAGGGGGAAAACATAAACAAAATAAACGATACAAATCAAAATACAAAATACAAATTTTTATTATTTATTTTCTTAGGGGAACAGAAGAGTTTTGAGGACATGCCATTTTTGCAAACTGTGTATTTTATCATTTATTCACCCTCCCTGAGAATGATGGGATATTCAGAGCTTGAAAAAAATCATGAAATTCCTACTGGTAATTATTATTTTCAAGTATTTGTAAACAATATCATTCTGACATGATTCAAACATATCTTTGGCTAAAAAAACAACACATTACAGAGCATTAAATGTGAAACTTGTTTGTATATTACAAAAAATTTAGAAATAATTATCATCATCAATGAACAAACACAACACAATGAACGTCTGTTATTCTACAGACGTAATGACATGATGGAATTTGTTCCTTGCAAACAGCTGACAGTTACCTAATGTTCTAAATGATTTATGGGTTTATCAGTTTGACATGCTCACATCGAATATAACTATGTGACAAAATAAGCAATAAATAATATACTTTTTGTGGCTATACTTTTCAAACAGTGTGCAGTAATCAATAAAGCTTAGCTTGTACTGAACCTGGAAAGTTATTTTAATGTATTAAATAGGTCTACCTTCTGCTGTGGACCCATTGAATGTGTGTGTCCACCTCTGATGTGTGAGTACATATGTGAACCCTGAGAACAGGACAGGAGTCTGGTCTTTCTCAACTAAAAGAATTAGTGCATCACACACACACACACACACACACACACACACACACACATCTGCTGGTAATGAAGAGTTTGTCTACACATAAATTGGACAAAGCTTGAAATATATTCCATGTCTTATGCAAAACACCTCTCCTGGGTGGAGACATGTCTAATCTTAAAAAGGATTTTACAGGTTGACTGCTGAAAGAATGAGCGGCACTCTCAGAAATCCTTAGGATCAGACAGAAATTCCCAGCCAAGGGACTGAAACACCAGCGCACATAAACAAGGGAAGTGCATCATTAGTCTACCCAAACGAGTCTCAATGATGATGAACTGGACTTCTCAGTTTAAACTGCTTTCTGGGGAGACCTAGTACAAGAGCATGAGTTACTGCGGAAGTGGACAATGAAAGAGAGACATTATTCAACCCTTAAAAAAAATGATGTCATCATTTACACAACCTCATATTGTTTCACACACATATGACTGGCTTTATTCTGTGAAACACAAGAAATGTTATTTCAATGCTATTTCACAAATTCAATGATTCAAAGCACAAAAAAACAGTTTTTGAAAAAAAACCAGTTGCATTTAACCCAACCAAAGTGCACACACACAGCAATGAACACACACCCGGAGCAGTGGGCAGCCATTTATGCTGCAGTGCCCAGGGACCAGTTGGGGGTTCAGTCATGGTATTGCCAGCCCAAGACTCAAACCCACAACCTTAGGAGTCAAATTCTCTAACCACTAGGCGACAACTTCCCTTTACCTTCCTTTATTTACCATGCACTGTCAGATTCACAAATATATAGTTTACATTTATAGGCAGTGACGTTACACACTGCATGAAAGGCAATATTGAATATGGCATAATTGGGACACTTTCAAATAAATTAAATGGGTATTCTCTTCTAGATAATTACACAATCTATCAACTAAAATGATAACTGAAAAAAACCACCAATTTCTATTGATAATTAATATGATCTGATATAACATAAAACGTTAATTTCAATGAAAAGATCTGAAGAAAATAATTTGTTCCCAAATCAGATATTGCAATTGTCTCTCATAAATGTATGAAGGAAAACATGGCTTTTTTTCTCACCCAAAGCTATTATATTATATCACACAGACAACTTTTATGGTATTTCTGTTACCTTTTTGAAGCTTGAAAGCCCCAGTTCTTATTCACAGTAAATTAACGGGAAAGAGAAACCAGTATGATTCTGTGAAAAATTCTGCCAGTTTTGCTGTGCAGAGGAGAGAAAGTCATGCAGGTTAGGAATGACATGAGGATGGGTAAATGATGACGGAGCTTTGCCTTTATATAAGCATTCAATTTTGTTAACCAGTGGGTACAGAGGATGAGACCAGCAGTGACGGACCGACAAAGAGAAAGCGAGAGAGAGAAGTGGACAGAAAGCAGGACATAACCCAGACCAACAGGACGGAAATCAAAGCTCTGCTGCCTCCCTCCTCCATGAGAAACACCAGTTCAAACTCATCAATCAACCATGGAGAAGGAGGGACTAGAGCTCTCAACACCACACACACACACAAACACTTCAGATAACAGCAATAAACAAAGATAGCCCATACAAACAACTGTGAAATGATTAGAATAGCAGAGACACATTCCACATAATGGATGCATTGCGAGTTGACACGATTATCCATTGAAAGCATCACTATACCTTCATCAACTAACATTTAGAAGCAGATTCAACGGTTTCCTGATTTCAAAAACTGGACAGACTAAAACTGAACCATAAGCAGCATCAAGTTGTAAGTAACACATCAAAACCATGTCCACACCTCAATTACTCAAGATCCTCTCTAAGTGCTCATATCAACAATCCAAAGCATTGTTCAGAGGGTCAACCCCTGACCTTTGACCCCAGCATTAAGCCAAGAGATCTGGAAAGGGGTGAGGAGAGGGTGCTATTCTACTGCAGTTTGTTTGGCGCAGCTC
This sequence comes from Carassius carassius, assembly GCF_963082965.1. Classification (NCBI taxonomy): domain Eukaryota; kingdom Metazoa; phylum Chordata; class Actinopteri; order Cypriniformes; family Cyprinidae; genus Carassius; species Carassius carassius. The sequence goes on along the minus strand of NC_081772.1, from coordinate 10,072,557 downwards.
CATTTCCCATGAGAAAGCTCTGATTGGTTTAAGATGCTCTATTCACACTAACACACACCATCTGTACATTTCCGCCTCTTGCTGGTCTGAACATTCCGGGTGGCACTACCAAAGAGGCTTCGCTGACTGGTTGTTCAGGTCTCTGACCTTTGACCTCCAACAACCCCAACATCACGAGACAGATCCTCTGTGCCAAACTGACTCATAAAAGAAATACAGCCAGACTCAACTTTACAAATACACAGTTTAACACTGACATATACCAGAGCATGTGAGCAGTGTGGAGGAAAACAGACTGATTTTGCCTGAGCAGTATCGGTCCATTGGTGCTCCATTGCAAACTTAACAAATTGAATGGATTCATTTTAGCGTTTCAATAAAGCATGATAAAAAAAATTTCCAATTATTATTGTTTAATATATATCTTATCCCCACCTATTTGTGATATAAAAAAGCAACATATTGAAATAAGTTGACAGAGGAATGGTGATTGCTGTGGAGCAAACAGAGAGCAGGAAAATGGAAAAGTAGAGTGATTATACACCATTAATTATATTTTATATATACAGGTGAATATCAATAAATTAGAATGTCGTGGAAAAGTTAATTTGTTTCAGTAATTCAACTCAAATTGTGAAACTTGTATATTAAATAAATTCAATGCACACAGACTGATGTAGTTTAAGTCTTTGGTTCTTTTAATTGTGATGATGTGGCTAACATTTGACAAAAACGTACTCGGTTACTGGCGTAACCTCGGTTCCCTGAGATGAGGGAACGAGTACTGCGTAAGCTAGCTTACGCTATGGGAAAAGGTCCCCTTTTCTCGAGAATATGAAGCCAAAAATTATCCTTAATTTTTAAATAATGTAAAACGCAGTGCTGCAGCACAGCAGACCCAAGCGAAGCGGCTCACGCGCTTATTGGCTGTGCTGCGGCAACTGCAGCAACCTATGGTGAGGCGGCGGAGAGGAACGAACCAATGGGGGCGCTTCGCGCCCATTGGACGTCAGAGCGCGCCAAAATAGGTGTGGCTGGAACTATATAAGCCACCGCTTCACCATAGGGATCAGGTTTTAAATCGACTGAAGCGATCACCCGGTCCGAGCACATAGCACGGCAGGTTACGCAGTACTCGTTCCCTCATCTCAGGGAACCGAGGTTACGCTAGTAACCGAGTACGTTCCCTTTCGAGAGTACTCTCGTACTGCGTAAGCTAGCTTACGCTATGGGAAAATAAAAATGTAAAACGCCGTGCGTGCTCGGGAACTTCGACCTGTCACAGCCCAAGGCGAGAAATCCCAGTCCCAACAGCCAACCTTAGTGAGCTTTATATAGGGAACGAAAAAAGGGGGACGTGATAAGGCTTAGCACGTCTATATAGAAAGTACCCTGGCCTGCAGGGCAGGGACTTGCAGATTATAGAATCTAATAAATGTGGACGGAGAGGCCCAGCCTGCCGCCGCACAGATATCATCCAGTGGTATCCCGCAGGACCACGCCCATGACGAGGCCATACCTCGGGTGGAATGGGCTCTGATGCCGAACGGGCAGTGAAGGCCTTTAGATTTGTAAGCCAGCGAGATAGTGTCTACTATCCATCGCGATAGGCTTTGCCTAGTGGTGGCGAGACCTCGGGTGCGCCCACCAAAGCATATGAAGAGCTGGTCCGACCTCCTGAATAAGGCGGAGCGCGCAATATAGGTTTTGAGAGCCCTGACGGGGCAGATGAAGCTCGCGTTGCTTTCGTCGCTTTGCGAGGAAAGGGCTGACAGCGAGATGACCTGCGCTCTGAACGGTGTTGAGAGCACCTTGGGGACATAGCCGTGTCTTGGTCTGAGAATGACTCTGGAGTCATTAGGCCCAAACTCGAGACAGTCAGCGCTTACAGATAGCGCATGTAAATCCCCCACTCGCTTGACTGAGGCCAGAGCCAGTAGAAAAGCGGTTTTGAACGAAAGAAGCTTCATATCGACAGACTGAAGCGGTTCAAAAGGGGGGCCCTTTAAGGCCTCTAGGACCGTAGACAGGTCCCAGGAAGGGATTGAAGGGGGTCGGGGAGGGTTCATCCGACGAGCTCCCTTAAGGAAACGAATGACCAGTTCGTTTTTTCCCAGTGATAGGCAGGCCACCGGAGCATGAGAAGCTGCAATGGCTGCCACATACACTTTGAGCGTAGACGGGGATCTGCCCGCATCTAAACGCTCCTGTAGGAAGGAGAGTATCTCCGTCACGTCACATAAGTGAGGGTCTAGGTTCCGTGTCCCGCACCAGGTGGAGAACACTGACCATTTCTGCGCGTACAGGCGCCTGGTTGAGGGCGCTCTGGCTTCCGTAATGGTCTTTAACACTCCCTCAGGGAGGTCCCCGGGTACCCGTTGAGGGGCCATACATGAAGGGCCCAAAGTTCGGGGTGGGGATGCCAGAGCGCGCCCTTCAGCTGCGTGAGGAGATCTTTCCGCAGCGGTATTGGCCATGGGGCTGTACTGGACAGCTGCATCAGCTCGGAGAACCAAGGTTGGGTCGTCCAGAGTGGGGCTACTAGCAGCATAGCACATCTGCTCTTCCTGACCCGATCGATGACCTGCGGTAGCATCGCGACCGGTGGGAAAGCATAAAGCGGGCGTCTGGGCCAATCGAGGGCCAGCGCGTCCCTGCTCTTTGAAAAATATATTGGGCAATGAGCGTTGTCTTCTGAGGCGAAGAGGTCGACCTCTGCCCTGCCGAAGATGCTCCACATCAACTGAACCGTTTGTGGGTGAAGAGACCACTCCCCAGGGGGAACATTCGCCCTGGAAAGCATGTCCGGGCCCCGGTTCAGGATGCCAGGTACATGCGCTGCCTTTAGCGAGCGCAGATTGTAATGTGCCCATGTCAGAAGACGTTCGGTCAGGGTGTGCAAGGTTTCTGACCTGTCACCACCCTGGCGATTTATGTAGGCCACCACTGACATGCTGTCTGATCTGACCAGAACGTGGTGGCCCTTTAAAAATGGGAGGAAAGCTTTCAGGGATAGTTCGACCGCTATCATCTCCAGACAGTTTATGTGTAACAGTCGCTCCGGGCTCGACCAGAGGCCGGAGGCAGACCTGCCCTCGTACAGGGCGCCCCAACCGAGGTTGGATGCATCTGTCGAGACTACTTTCCATTTCGAGACAGCGCCCGTGCTTACGCCTAACTGATACCAGTTGGCTATTTTCCAAGGGGCCAGAGCTGTGATGCAGCCGTGGGTCACCCTGATGCGCGCGCGGCCGGAAATCCAGGCGCGCGCTGGAACACGGTCTCTCAGCCAGCGCTGTAGTGGGCACATGCGCAGTAGGCCCAGTTTGAGAACCGCAGAGGCTGATGCCATCAGACCTAGCATTTCCTGAAATCGTTTGAGCGGGTAAAGAGACCCGGCTTTGAACGACACGGCTAGATGCTGAATAGTGAGAGCGCGCTGTGACGTCAGACGCGCTGTACATGTCACAGAGTCTATGTCTATCCCCAAAAAGGAAATCCTCTGGCTGGGAGACAGAGCGCTCTTGACAGTGTTGATCGTGAGACCCAGGCATTCTAAATGGCTGAGGATCCAGGATCTGTGTGTCGTCAGTAGTTCCTCGGAATGGGCTAAAACTAGCCAGTCGTCAAGGTAGTTCAATACTCGCACTCCCCGCATTCTCAGGGGTGCGAGAGCGGCATCCATGCACCGTGTAAACGTACGGGGCGCTACGGAGAGGCCGAATGGAAGAACCATGTACTGATAAGTCTGCCCCTCGAAGGCGAATCTCAAGAATGGCCTGTGATGGGGTGCTATTTGAATGTGAAAGTAAGCGTCTTTCAGATCCACTGAGAAAAACCAATCCCTCGGGCGAATTTGTGCGAGTATTTGTTTGGTAGTTAACATTTTGAACGATCGCATCATAAGCGCTTTGTTCAAACGTCTGAGATCTAGGATGGGTCTGAGACCGCCATCCTTTTTTGGTACGAGGAAGTAGCGGCTGTAAAAGCCTGACTCGTGCTGCGCAGGGGGGACAGTTTCTATCGCCCCTTTTGCAAGAAGGTTTATCAGTTCGGCGCGAAGGACGTGTGTCATTTCGCTTTTCACTTTCGTTTCGACCACGGCGCGAAAGCGCGGCGGTCTGCGAGCGAACTGGAGCGAGTAACCTCGTTTTATTATATTCAAAACCCAATTTGAAATGCCGGGGATGGCCTGCCATGCAGCGGCTCGTGCGGCTATGGGTTGAATGTGCTTCGGGCACTGGCCGCCTGTTATGAGGGGACCAGTAGCTCGAGTATGCTGTGCTTGTGACACTGTGGTGACAGCGCTTATTTGTAGGGTTGCGCACTGAGAAGTGGGCACGCGCGCTACATTTAGAGCACCTCCGGCGCGAGCGGGAAGGTGGGCATGAAAGGAGACCCGAGTGTGTCTTTGTGACACTTGGGGGAGTGTGTATACATGTAGGGGTGCGTACTGTGTAGTGGGCACACTGCCTACATAGAAAAAGCTCTTTTTGTGCTTTATTGAGGTCGCCGTGAAAACGGCGTTTTTGTGCAGGCGTGCGTGCATTGTAACAGGCTCGTTTACTGCAGTATACACATCTCCAACCGCCTTTAGTGAGGGGATTGGAGGAAGCATGTGAGGTTTCTTGTGTGGTGGTCCGGCCGCAGCGGGACTTAACCACGGTCTTTTCAGCCCGAAGGTCAGGAGGGCTTCGGAGGCTCGGGGTTCAGCACAATCCTGGGCCGAGGTCCCCGTCTCTCTGGCGGTTTGCGGCTCGTAGAGCGAGAGCGGTGCTGGGTTTTGGTCGCTGGGCGAGACTGTAAGTCTGGCTGCGATGGCTTCGAGGTCTGAGGGGGCGGCGCATTTCTACGGCGTCCCGCAGCAGAGCTAGAGCGTTTCGGAAGGAAGTGTCTCATTGCCTGTGACGTTTTCTGAGCCTCAGTGAAGCGTTCAGCGAAACCCTTAACCGACTGGCCAAAGAGGCCGGAAGGCGAGATAGGAGAGTCAAGAAAGGCGGATTTGTCGGCGTCTTTCATCTCCGTGAGCGTGAGCCAGAGGTGTCGCTCTAAAACAGCGAGGCTTGCCATGCTTCGGCCGATTGCTTGTGCTGTGGTCTTTGTCGCACGCAGGGCTAGATCAGTAGCGCTACGGAGATCTTTAAAGTCATAGGTATCTGGGGCAGACTCGTCCAGGTTACGGAGAAGTCTGGCCTGAAAAACCTGCAGCACAGCCATGGTGTGTAGAGCCGAAGCAGCTTGACCAGCGGAGGTGTAAGCTCGGCCAGCGAGAGCTGAGGTGGTGCGGAACGGCTTGGATGGAAGCACAGGCTTCGACCGCCATCCTGTGGCTGAGGGCGGGCAGAGGTGTGCAGCAATAGCCTCCTCGAGAGGGGGGAGGCTCTCGTAACCGTGGTCTCGGGCGCCGTCGACAGAGGAGAGCGCTGACGAGACAGAAGTCTTCAAGCGTGCGGAGAATGGGGCTTTCCACGACTTCGTGAGTTCATCGTGAACTTCCGGGAAGAAGGGGGCGTTTCTTTGCGGAGGGGCTGAAGGGCGCCCCTGCAAGAACCATTCGTCCAGCCTGCTTTTAGCGGGCTCGTCTGGAGGAGACCAGTCGAGCTGAAGGTCGCTGACAGCCCTTGTAAGCACGCGAGTAAGCTCCGCGTCGATATCAGCGCGTTGTCCGGTGCAGCTGGGTGCTGTAGGGGGGGGGGGGTCCGCAATGGAGCCCGACCATTCCTCACTACTGGACGCGGCGAGAGAAAGGCTGTCGTGTCTGTCCTCTTCTGCCTCAGGCGCTCCGAAGGAGAAGGGGGCGCTGGTGAGCAGGGACTGGCGCTGCTCGTCCACGAAGAGAACAGGCGAAGGAGAGAGAGCGGGCGAGGCACGCGGGGAGTGTTCCGGCGTGAGCTCGCGTGTAGCAGTGTGCTCAGGCATTCTCTGATCGCGGCATTTCTTACGCGGCACTTGAGAGAGAAGAGGCGGAGCAGGTGGAGCATCGTGGCTGGTTTGAGCTAATCGAGCCCGCAGGGTCGATATAGCCATGTTGTCGCACTCAGGGCAGCCGCCCTTGGAGAGTGCGCTCTCAGCATGCTCGCGGCCCAGGCAGGAGACACAGATGATGTGGCGGTCCTCGCTGGGCAGAGGGCCTCGGCAGGAAGCGCAGGCCCGAGGCATTTGAAACAACGCCTCGAATTCTGGAGAAAAAAGTGTGATGCAGCGGCAAACACACTAGCTTTGTAAAGGATATAGTCACGCCGGATGGCGCAGCAGGAAGCGAGTGCTGAAGGCGGAGTCGAGATGAAGCACGAGCCGGCGTCCTCAGATCTGCGTTGCAGTGCTATCCCGCTGAGAGGCTTTTCGACGGCGTGTAGAGGCTTCTCCGGAGAAGACAGCGAAGTGCAGGTGAGATCGCTGAAGGAGATGAAATCTGATCCCTATGGTGAAGCGGTGGCTTATATAGTTCCAGCCACGCCTATTTTGGCGCGCTCTGACGTCCAATGGGCGCGAAGCGCCCCCATTGGTTCGTTCCTCTCTGCCGCCTCACCATAGGTTGCTGCAGTTGCCGCAGCACAGCCAATAAGCGCGCGAGCCGCTTCGCTTGGGTCTGCTGTGCTGCAGCACTGCGTTTTACATTATTTAAAAATTAAGGATAATTTTTGGCTTCATATTCTCGAGAAAAGGAGACCTTTTCCCATAGCGTAAGCTAGCTTACGCAGTACGAGAGTACTCTCGAAAGGGAACCCACCAATTCACTATCTCCACTAATTTGAATATGGTGACATACCAATCAGCTAATCAACTCAAAACACCTGCAAAGGTCCAAAAGAGTGAATTGGTGGGTTTTTGTTAAATGTGAGCCAAAAGACTTAAACTACTTCAGTCTGTGTGCACTGAATTTATTTAATACACAAGTTTCACAATTTGAGTTGAATTACTGAAATAAATGAACTTTTCCACTACATTCTAAATTATTGAGATGCACTTGTATATATATAATTTATGGTTTATTTTTTTATATATATATCTAATCATGACAGTGCTCAAGACCAGCAATGCCCACTCATACATATGTTCACTAGCTTTCTACAGATTATGTTAACACTCCTGTTCTAGCAATTCACTTAGAAGCATCTTACTTGAGGACCTTTCCCTCTTTCATTGGCTTTGAAGCTGTAATTACCAGAACTTCATCTTGACTAATTGAATTAGAAGCCTCATTATCAAAGTGTTTTGGATATCTAGTGTCGCATGATGTTGATTGATAAAGTTGAATCTAATCTAATCAAACAAAAAAATGAGATGTAATGGAGTGTGAGCACACTCCAAAAGAATGTTTGTGTGTGTCCTCTGCCCTGTCATCGACTCATAACTTCTCTTATTCAATTATACTGAGTGCCAAAGGAAATGACAACACTTTTTCAGTGTTTTAGGAAGGGGAAACTAATTTAACTTAATTTCATACTTGAATTAAAATATGCAAAAAAAGTGTATGGGTGGTGTACTTCTTTCTAGAGACATTTAGGACATGCTTTATGTAAAAGAGAGGTTTATCCTGTGTCTTCATGACACAATATTATTATACGTATATCGCACAGTAAATAAGAATATCAGTGTCAGTGTATGTACATACACAAGTTCTACTTTGTCAGTTGCAAGGAATTCTGTAGCCTGCTAGCATTATTATATGTGTCCTGTTCATCGTGAAAAAGACGGATGAGGAGAGACGAAGAGAGACTCATTAGATATGGTTACAGACGCAGACACCAGTCAAAGTCACATGAGTCTCATATGAATCCATATTTGCCCTGAAGTCTGCAAGATCCTTTATGCACATGACAGGAACATCAGCACACTGCATCCTGCTTATCAGTTATCAAATTAGGAACACATTTTTCAAAAGCAAGCTGCTTTTACAACTGTTTTTTAAGATCCAGGAAAACAGTTTGTGTATGTGACCTCATTTTCAACATTTCCCCAGTGTCTTTCCTTTATTGAGCTGTATGGAGTGTGTCCGAACCATGTTCTGTTCCGGCTGGAATGATTCCAGTGAAAAAAACAGGACCTCTAGCAGAGGAAGCAGCAGTTGCGCGGAACAAACACACACACTTCCTGTCCAGGGGAGACACACATCCACTCATTAAACAAACATTAATCACAATGTGCCGGCATTATGTGATGACATCATTTACAAGGTTTGAATGAACAATCCTGTTTGAGTATGTGTGTTTTTGTGTGTCTAAGCAACTGCACTATAGAATATCACCCATTGATTACCATTATAATGCTTGGAACCAGTACATTTTAAAATATATCTCCGATTGTATTTGTCTGAAAGAAGAAAGTCATATACACATAGATTACACATAGACACAAATTCAGGCCTCTTTCAACATATACATACTGTTACAGTGAGGAATGAGCCAAACATACAGCATTGTACAATATATGACACCGCTCACAAGCTCAGGCACTGGGACATGGAAACAGGTCATTTATTGCAGTTGAACTGGACTTTAAATAAGCTTAAATAAACTGTTGAAATAAACCATTTTAAAGTTTGGGGTCAAGAAGACCAAAGAGACTCATTTCAAAAAGCTTTTTTTTTTTTTTTTCAGTCTTGCTGACTTTTTGGCCACAACAGTCTGTCTGATGCATGTGTGAGTAGACCAACAACTAACAAATAACTTTTGCTTAATGCAAGAATGTATCTAACAAAGACAGACTGAAAATTTTAAATGTACTGAAACTTGACTGCAGTGCAGAATGGACTGCTGTAGACTGTAAATTTTATAATGTCTATTTAATGTTTTACTGATCTTCCACAATGATATAGTGTTGTAAAATGTGCACTACAGAAGATTTTTAATGAAAAATTCCATAATTAAACAAATGTTAAATGGCAGTAATGGCGGCACTTTGAATACATGCCGCATCTTAGTTTTACTCCTCTACTTTGTACTTTGTGATCAACAAACAAGGGCTGCACAATAAATTGCATGTGATTGTCATCCGCATCTTTTAAGTAAAGCCTATTCTGTGATTAATAGTACCGGTAAATCTCCATCACAGGCTTTTAGATGAAACAACATTTAATAGAGCCGTAGATCACTGACAAGCTGTGCTATATCGAGTTCATTAGAAGAATCGCATACGATTATGAACAGGATATTGCGCAGCTTGTCAGTGTAAGTGTTTTTATTAATGCCATTTATGTTTTTGTTAATACAGCACATAGCACTAGTCAACTAAAAGAATGTAACATGGCAAAGATGAATGCACTTTTAGAAGTTGAATGTAAGGAAAATGTCATTTTGGAATTTCCGTGGTCTAATGTGATGTTGTTGTTCATGATGAAATTTTATGTTATTGCTGTATTTCATTTATAGCTTTAACTAGATGAACCGTTGAATTCATTTCAGAAACGATTACTGATGGATGTATTTTTAGTCCAGTGTCTGTATATACAATAAGTATTGATTATTATATAATATAATTAGTATTGCCAAGTTCTGAGGCTGTCATATGTGGATCAACTTACTATGTTGTGTGTTTTCATAATAATAAATAACTTTCATATTGATTGAATTTATTTTTTATTTATTTATTTTTTATAATAAATCTTGGAAAATCAAAATTGGGTTTTAATTTTGAATGTTATTATTACCTAAAGTACCTACAGAAAATAGTGTTTTTTTTTCATCTTGCCACTTTCTTGGTAAAGAAAACACATTTTTACTCAAATTAAAAATGGATTTATTGCGTTTTGGAACCAAACTCTTCATACTGTATATATTTTTATATATTACTGATACATGTGATTAATTGCTATTAATTCAGCTCATTAATTGGCATATCATGTAATCAGTTTAATATTTTTTTTATAATATTTTATTTATTAAAACCAATGATCACATGCATTAATATATAATGCATTTTCCAATCAGAGGCATAAACCTATATACTGCCAATGATTGTGTTTTTTTATGCATGATGGTGTACAAGACAATGAATATGAACATGAGATGGTCTTTTGTACACAGACGACTTTAACGGTAACCGCAGCAGATTCAGCATTAGTCCAGTCCAGCTGCTGAGGCCAAAAACACAACTCGCTCCAAATATCACACAACTGTTATGGTAAGGCTTCAAAGAATACTACTTTTAACTCTGTCTCTTGTGAACTTTCCTTCTGTTTCTCTTTTTCTCTCTCTCTGGGTGGTTTAAAGAGGTTTAATCATGCTGATTGCCATGATTATGGCCATCTCCCATGGGTCTACTCTCCAGCCCTGGCCAACACAGAAAGTCACACTGGCCACTGGCGATCTGGCTTCCTGTTCCTGCTCTTCTGCACAGACACACACACACAGACACACTCACTACTGCCCCATTCAGTAAAGGAACACACTTCCTCAAGCCTATACTCACACACACTTCAGCACATCACTCACAGAATAATTCATGAATCAAGATGTAGGGTTTAAAGGCATGAAGGTGCACAGACATGCTGATATACAGTACAACTGCAAAGTTGTCCTATAAACAGGAATGAACTTACATTTCAGACAACATTAGATGATATAAAGGAAAGTTCAGAACAAGTCGATGTTGATTATTACAAAAAGATTTTTGATATTTTGTGAGGCCATTACAATAAAACTCAATGGGGTTCATTTTTGGAGGATTTAAAAGCATCAATAAAAGCATAATTTTATGAAAAAAAACGAATTATTTTAAAATGTATTATTTTAGCTGTAAAATGTTTTACATCCATTTAGGGTTCATACTGCATTGTCAAGGCAACAAAGGTTTTAAATTGGAACTTTACACACAAAAGGTTAACAAATAATTTTTTCCATGCTGAAATCATGTTAACATCAATATTGTTTAAATCTTGTGTGCTAAACTATTGAAACATTGAAAACTGTAACATTTACCAATTGGCACCATGTATTTACACTATAAGTACTCACTGTACTGTCAGTTACAGTGTCAGAAAAAGGGACACATGGAAAATTCAGTGATTGAATTTAACTGAACCCAGAATATTCTTTTAATTTAAAAATATCTACAAAGATAGCACCAATCAAAGCCAAAACATTGAGGTTTGCATAGTTTCAACCAGACCTCTCCGTCTGTCTGCCTCTCCACTCCCTTTCCTCTCTCTCTCTCTCTCGTTCTCTCTCTCTCTCTCTCGTTCTCTCTCTCTCTGATACCAGCTTATGTGAGGGCAGATAGTTGGCTGTTTAAAGCTGGCAGCGACACAGGAATGCACAGAATGGGCTGTGAATCCAACAGGAGGCTGTTTGAAGCTCACATACATTCCTCACGCACTTCGTGTGAGCAGAAGAGAGACAGCCAATACTTGTCATCAGAGAGAGACTCAGACTCGTTGAATGGCTACACAGTGAAAGATGAATAGAAACAATAAGGAAATGACTTAAGCCAGAAGAATGTCTGATTTAATTGATTTTAGGATCAAATGGCAATGAAGAAGGGGGGTCAGAATCAAGATGAAGGCTCCGCGGAGTGCAATCTATGACCCTGGGACAAGTCCCCCCTAATAATTAAAAATGGCCAAACTGCCCCCCTCCCAATATTTGAAATTCTTGCAATGATCTACTGGACTCCATTATGCAGCGCTCAAAAACCTTTAAAAGTTACATTTTCAGCATTGTCTGCCTCAGGGAGTTAAATAGCGCTCATCAATGTCAAAATAATTGAGATGGCCAATCAAATCAAAGTAGGAGGGGTTTACTTTTCACAGCAGCAGAGTGCGAATTGTACTGCTAAGCAATGAAAGAGAGCAAAGTTTCAAATTATTTAATATTAGTCAACTGTTTTATGACAGAAGTATGGCCATTTTGAGAGAAAGAGAGAGAGAGAGATCTGCATCTGCGCGTCATTATCTACAAACAATGAAGCTGTGAGTTTAGTTACTGTACTTCAAAACAGTAATTTTAGTTCCTCTTTACTGAGAAATAGAGACTGAGAAATTGTCTACCTCTATGATAATATGATAAGAGGTTCATTCTGTGTTTGTTTGTACATCTGAACTTCTGATCAGTTGATTCTCACTTGAACTACTGAACTACGTCATCTGTGTGAACCCATGTCTGCCCATTGCGCTACAAGATGTGTGACAGAAATCTTGCCCAGAGATTGTTGGTTTGAGTCCTGTATAGGACAACTTTATAAAATTGTGTGTAATGTCATTTTGATTCCTTTATTATCTAGGTAAGCAATTATCTAATCTTTAATCCGCCTGATTGAACATCTAGTGTGTTTTTGCTCATTCTATGTTCATTCTCATCTGACCTTCTGTTCATTTTAGTTCTAGTCTACTTCTGAACCAGCTGTTTTTCATGTACATTACATTTCTGCTGTTTTTGCTCTTCCTGCTCCGCATTGCACTACAACCCCAATATTTGAATGTTTGACAAGCATGCTGTGCCATTCTGTTAGCAGTGCCTTCAGGGCTTGGCCCCGTATTGCTGCTAGCAGCTTTATTTGCAAATTGTAATTATATTTCAAAGAAATCACAGTTTTCCTGTATTTTATCTCAAATAAATGAGACACTTTCAAAAATATCAAAACATTTTACTGACCCCAAACTTCTAAACATTAGTGCATGTCAACAATTATCACATTTGAAACATCTCAGAGAAAGCTGATACTTAAACAAAATATACTCTATGAGCTAAGAGCGAGCAATCTCAGAGCTATTTTCCCCTAGGGCGCGTACAGCTGTAAAAAATGCTTTTTAAAATGAAGTAATCAACGTCAGACCAGTTGAACCAGTTGAATTCTTGCATGCCTCCTTCAGAGGATATCTGAACAATGTCTCAAACTGTACTCAAATTGTTAAACTACCCAAATCTGCAATCAAAAGTCAGCGAATTTAATATGAACTCAAATATGAAAGACTGCAATTCACAAAACACCTTAACAGCGCTTTGCAATTTCGTTACCACAAGGGGAGCTACAGCTAAATATAAGCTATTAACTGATGAAATGGATACCTTGAATACAATGCAAGTCGCCTTAGATAAATGTTTATGCAAATTGTACAAACGTAAAAGCATGGCAAAGCAACAGTCTGAAGAGAATCTTGCTTAACAAGTTAGTTAAACTGTCAACTTGAATTAAAAAATGCATGCTGTTTAACAGATCAGACCGTTAAAAGTAATTCTATCAGGCCCTTGAGTACTGAGGTTTTGTTACCACCACATCAACGCAAGCTTGGAACACGTTGTTCCATGCTTTAGTATAATTGTTTCAAATTGATTTACAAGAAAAAACAGGCGACCAGACCAGCTCTCATGCACTTAGCTTCTCTTTCATGTATTGTCTATGCATGCTGGTTCTTATTACAAATTGGATGTGATTTAGAGGTTTTTGACAAGTATTAAAAAATTATTTAAGATAATTTCTAAAAAATTATATTTTCATCTGTTGGATTCTTATTATGTCTAATAAAGTCATTTTCACTTTCAACTTTGGGTTTGTGTGTTTGGATTGTTAATTATTATTATTTAAGATTTTTTAATTCTTTACAAACTGTTCCAACATGCTTCTCACAGACACACTCAAAAGACACACGCAAGTCCTTTAAGAGCTAAAATTATGGCCGAATACGGTAGCTTTTAGAGGAGATCAGAGGTGGCAGTCAGTCCAAACAGAAGTGGAGTTCGCTAAAGCCAGATAACCCGACACACACACATAATCTTCCTGTTAATGTCTGCCCTCACATCCTATTCACACTCTACCCAGCCCAAACCCGTTACACTTTCCTCTGTGTGGACAATCTGCTTGGCTCTCACTGAGTCTTATCTCTCGTCTCCTCAAAGTTTTTTTTTCTTCTCTTCTCTCTTTTTTCCGCTCCCACTTCCCATAAGCGAATGCGATCTGATGCAGGCAAGATTGGGCACGTTGGCAGGAAGTGTTGCAGTTCTGGTATGGTCTCTTTTTCTTCCTCTCTCTCTGTTTCTCAGTTTAAAGTGGTGAGATGTATGTCAGCGTGAAATGTACGAGAAGTGAGGACTCTCTGCATGCACAATGACACACACTAATGGAGGCGTTGAAACATATTAACCATCCTTGCCTTTGTGATCAGACAAATGTCTAGTCTCCTAATGACCACTTGAATGATTCAAACAAACACACTCATATAAAGAGAAAACCAAGGGGAGGACAGAGAGAAAGAGACATAAAGGGGCTGCTCCTCCATGACCTCTAGGAAAAACCATTGAATTCAAACGGGTCGCAGCCTGTTCTATGAAAACAGAAAAACTTGATTATTGCATCCTTAAATGGCACACGCAAACATGGTGACTATTTCCGAAGGTCTTATCTTCAGCCCTTATCCATTGGACATGAAGCCATGTCTTTTAAACCATATCATCAAAGCACAGCACTTACTCATGTGTGGGGGGCTCCTCTCATATCTAGATATGTCTTATCTATTGGAAAACAAAAATCTGTTATTGTTAGTGTTGCCTATCAAACCGTTAGTTAATATTAGTTTATCCTGAATGGAAAATTCTGTCTTCATTGGCATCATTTACTCTCCATCACATCCTTCCAAACCCATCTGACGCATGTTCTTCCATTGAACACAAAATCTTGGAAAATAAGAATTGTTGAATAACACTGGTTGCTCTTTTTCATGCAAAATAATGATGACTGGAGCTTTCAAGCTTAAGAAAGCATCATAAAAGTATAATTAAAGTAATATAAAAGTATCATAAAATGGTCCAAATGGATCATGTGCTTTATTTATGTTCTTAGTGTAAGAAATAATGATGATAATCTTCCCTTAGTGCAGTTACCAAATAAGAACAGAACGAATCATTCAGACCAGTTTAGTGAACTGAATCAACCAATTCATTGAAAAGGTTTTGAACAATTCACTTCTTCACAATTTCAATCTGTTCCCCCACACAAAAGGCTTAAGATGACATATAGCACAAAATGAATATGGAACACTTATGTTATTTTCATTGTGCTTATTGTTATTTTGGAGCTTGACAACCCATTCAATTAATACTGATAATGAAAAATTCACATTTTGTGAAGAAAGAAAGAATATGGGTTTGAAAGAGCATGAAGGTAAATAAAATAATAGCATAATTTTGGGGAACTATGTACCATTACTCTTTCTGTGTATTATTATGTTTTGATTTTTTATTATATTGGTTAATGGTATTTAATTAAATTTTTATGATGGTATGTAGATATCAGCACAGTAAGCAACAAAAAAAAGCTGTTTTCCTAAATATAGAACAATTTGCAAATTATTTTTGAATGTTACATGTTACAATTTTTACAATTACAAAGTTACAAAATAGTTAACAAGCAATGACATAGGAGATTCATGGCAAGATTGTGCCTCATGGTTTTTACGCTGCAACAATAGGGTCGTTAACCTGCCTGTCCATGGCCAAATTTACACACACTCAGTTAACATGCCGCCTTTAAAGCTTTCCGCTCTGGTCTATCAGGGCCCCTTAAATTGAACATATTTCGCCACAGCTTTTACTCAAACTGTCAGAGCAGTTGGACAAACAAGTTTCTAAAATGATTGACAGGTTTACTTAAGAGCCCTGGTTTTGTGGATCAACTCTCACAATGTGAACGAAATGGATAAGATTGTTCAGAAGACAGACAAAGATAAACACTACAGAGGCTTTCGACATTGACCTCCAAGTGTCCATAATACATTTCAATGTCAGAATGGATAAACAAATTATTTACATCTGAGCATTACCCATTAGTTCTTGAAAAGTCCCCATGTGGCAAGTGAGAGCTTGTATTCAATCCCATCAAAGCAACAGAAACAGCATTGAAGTGATAAGCAAAAATGTAGAATACTTCGTGTTTTATTTTTGTGGCTGATTTATGTGAACGTTTGCAAGAACAAACTCACTGTGTTTTTATATATATAGTTTTCTATCACATTTTATCAAATGGAGACACAAACTTAAAATGTATTTACTTTCATTCAAAAGTTCCTCAGTTAAGTTTTTCAAATAAATGCTGTTCCTTCATCTGGAATGAAAACTTAATAAATCATGAATCATTCTCAAACTGTGTGAAATATCAGGCACAGTGCAAACAAACCAATGAGCTTTTACACGGTCAATCACACACTCGTCAGCTCTACCTGCAGTCTCAAATATATGAAGGATGCATGCTTGTTGCTAGCCTGTCTGCAGTTGTTGCTTGGACAATGGCTTGAAGGATCTGAGCAATGGATAGAAAGAAAGAAAGAAAGAATGAAGAGACCCTATGTGTGGCCTTTCAGGGAGGCAAAATATGGAGTTCTTCAGCTGATGCTATGGTAAAGGACAGCCTCAGTACCCATTCACTTTCATTACATGAAAAGAATGGCCTGGATATTCTTCAAAAATTCACTTTTGTGTTTCATAGCAGAAAGTAATTGACGTTGGAGCAAATGAGGGTGAGTAAATGATGACAGAATTTTTGTTTTTGCCAAAACTATCTCTTTTAAAGGGTTTAACAAAGGCACTACAAATGGTTTTACTGTGCGAGGTAAGAGGGTGGAAGGATGAAGGTTAACAATTGAATTCCATCAAACATAAAGTTGAATTTGTCTGTCATTTGTTAAAGAGTTATGCCACTGTGAAATCTGCAATGACTGACAGGTCTGGTGATTAAAGGAGGGGCTCAAGAGTAAAGCAAAGTCTACTGGAGTTCTGAATGCATGTGTTTATTGAGAGAAAAAATGAAAGATTATAAGCTCTAAACAAGGTGAGTGACAAATAAGAAAAACGTGTTCTATTAAAGAAAATAGTTGCTGTTTGCAATGTCTTTACCCATTTAAAGAGAATTAACTCAGCCAAAGCACACAATCAAAGTAAAATGTTACACCTTTGAGGACATAAACCTGCACATTTTGTGCACATTATGCATTCCAGAGCCGAGGAGCAGGCGCCCAGGCCTTACTTCTGATCGTGTGCACTACTGATGTCCTGGCCTGTGTGCTCTCATTGTCTCCAACAGTGTTGTCATTGAGGCTTTATGCTTTGCTTTTGTATTTTCTCTAAATATGAATGTTTTATCCAAACTGGCCCAATTGCTTAACCATCCATACACTACTCCACCTACTGCTTCAGTAAGACAGGAAAACATGAGACTGAGCTGTATGAATATACACACAGACGGCATCTCAATCGAGTATGTAACACTGGCAATTTCATGTTTTGATAGACAGACATAAAACCGCTCATTTTTAATAGAATAATACATAAAGAGCCAAATATGAAGCCATGATCATGCATGACTTACACTGAAAGTCATTTAAATGCTTTCAGACTAAACTTAAACTAATTCATGAATCACCTTGATGTTTTTACTTGCAAATTTATAAGAAGAAAATTATGCAAATCTGACTGAAGCAAATACGGCCAGCAAACACAACTCACACGCGCTGACTGACAGAACTAGACATTCACTTTGCAGCAAAAGTATTCCGCTTCCCACTCCCCCACACTTTCACATAGGAAGCTCTTCCTGAGCTGAGGTCACAGAGACTGGGCTCTGGAGGAGCGCTTCAAATCCCAAAACCATCTCCTACAGTCCCTGTTTCTCTCGCTGAGTTCCCACAACAAACTGTTTTCACAAGAGAAGCAAACAACTTCAAGTATAAGGGAGGCCAGGCACATTGGGGGATGGTCATAAGGGTTATATCTAAATAACTAGAAGATTTTGTGTCTAGTCTAATTGCATGTTAAAATTAGTATGAATTTTATTTTATGAAATCTGTCCTTTGAGTAAACAAAGCTTACAATGAGGATGAATTACATAAGGATGATTTTAACTATTATAATATTATAATTTTTACTATTGGAAAAGTTCTGAAATTGACTTACAAATATAACCAATAATATATGAAATAAGTCTGCTTGAGTTGCTAGTTGAGTTGTCTTGTGCTATAATTTTAGTTCAACGTTTCAACGAGTTGATGTACAATATCACAATAAACAATGTATAGACCAGGGGTGCGTTCTCCGAAACTACCTTAACGCTACGTCGTTCTTAAGTTGTACCTTAAGAAGTACCTTATCGTTAATACGTGGTTTCCGAAACCTTCTTAGTTAAGTATACCTTCTGTAAGTCATGCGTTCGTAAGGTTGGTCTGGAGCGCTCTTAGCTATACCTTATCGCTGCTTACGGTTCATACCGCTAGTGGCCACCACTACGCAAAAAGATTTTTTACATCGCAGTTTAATTACACATAGAAAATTTTATATGAACTTTTAATATAAAATCTGATTTAGAATTAAAATTACATTTTTACTTTACTTTAAAATTATACACATAAAATACTTAAGTTGTCATAGCCTACACCCAGTGTATGGAAGTGTTTTCATTAATAAAGTTTCCATACACTAATGGTTGTTAGCTTTTTTAATTACTATCCTAAGGCACATCAGCTGGCGAACCATTTGACAGAAAAGGCTTAGGAGTCTATATAAAGAAAGATGAGTTTACACAAACTTTATAGCTATGGCAGCGAGACAGCGAGTACTTGTTTTAAATCAAAGACGGCGGCGTCCGCGGAGCCAGTTAGTGTATGTCAACTACTTTATAAGAGAACATTTTAGTCCACTGACAGTGTTGGGAAGGTTACTTTGGAAATGTAATAGGTTACTGATTACAAGTTACCCTGTTTAAAATGTAATAGTAGTGTAACTTTTTCAATTACTTTATTAAAGTAATGTAACTAATTACTTTTGAGTACTTTTTGATTACTTTTCTAAATGTGTAAAAATTAAAGAATAATAAATAAAAGCATATACATCAACTTAAATACAGTTATCTAATAAGCATGTATAATATTCTGTGTAATAAACTCCTGAAACATTGGTGTTTTTTTAAACTGCTGTCTCTGTATATGATGATGGTTTTCTCAAAATAAGTAAAATGCACATGAAGTGACACAGAGCAGTTCTAGAAATTATGTTTATGTGCTCGTGTACTCCTATATTGAGACGGCAGAGGTTGAAAACACTGCGAGCTTCAGTAGGCCTATGTGTAGTAAATGAAACCATGTCTTTGCCATTAATTTACAGGAGGGGCGGACTGGGAAAAAAATTCAAACTGGAAAATTCAAACTCATACAAACAAATTTATGGACAAAACTATTTTTTGTTTGGACGTGACATAAAAAAAGGTTTAAATCTTTAATTTGGGGACATGCAAAATAACTAAAGGTTATCTCCTGAACTGCACCTTCACTTCCATTTTTCTCTTCAGTCTCTTTATTTTGCCTTGTTATCCATCTCTCTCATGACTTTAAACTCAAGATTGAACAAAACTATACTTTACAATACTCTACAATACTACAATATCTTTATAGAAAAATCCTAATACTGTACACGAGTCATGTTTTTCCCTTACAAAAAATTACCATGCTTTTATTAGCCTATATAAAAGTAAAATAACCTTGTTTTTTTTTTTTTTTGCAAATGGATTTGTATTTATTTTTAAATAAATACATTTGTAAAATAATTTTACATTTTTGATTATCACAGTTAAACAATAGTAACTATTTTCTCTGGATTTATAGTAATATATTAAAATGTTAATTTTCGTAAGGGTTGTGTTGTTGTCTGTTGTAGCTCCCCCTAAACCTATAAAATAAATCGGATTTTTTTTTTCAGCTAAATTCCTACTGTAACATTACAACAGATAATAATGATGTCCTTTATATAGTATTTTGAGTGATAACTGATGAGCAACGTGCTGCTGCTTGATTAAATAAAAAACAAAGACAAAAAAGCATCTTTACAGATGAAACTGACCTGAAACCCTGAACAGTAGTTCTGCTTCTCTGCTCCAGCAGTCCACTCTATTCTCTCTCTCTCTCTCTCTCTCTCTCTCGCATTGATTACTCTGAGTCTGATCCAAACCGTTTGGCGGAGGCGCGGAGAGCGCGCGAGTCATGACTAACACTTCATGACTTAGGGTGTACTCACACTAGGCACGGTTGCCATGAACTGGGCCCGAGTACGATTGTCCCTCCTCCCCACTCCCCCTCTGGTCTGCACTCACATAGGGTTTCAGTATTCGTGCCGGAGCATGCTTACGTCATTATGGTGCGCAACGGTTTCGGGATAAACAGGAAGAGCGGCGCTCTCTGAACACAATGGAGTCAATCGCTCTGTTTTCTTTTTGGAGAATTTTGTGTCGTTTGGTCCACAGCCCTCTCACAGCCTGTTGTTAAACAGATGTGTCGCCTTAGTGGCGCGGAAATTTTCACGTAATCGTGCTGCTCGTATGAGGAGGTTTGCAAGGTACCAGCTGAAGTGCAGCAAGGACTTTGCAGCTGCAGTTTTGGAGCGTTGCAAAACCGTGACGCCACGCATCCTGTTCCGTGCTCCAGCACGGTTAGCGCTCAGACTGCATGCGAACCGCGCCCGAGTCCAACTGAACCGTGCTCTGGCCCACCTCTTCCAAGCGGGCCAGGGCCGGCTAATCGAGCCGCGCCCGGGCACAGTTCGGAGCACTCACACTAGTCAAACGAACCGCGCTTTGGTGGTCAAACGCACTCGGGCACGGTTCAAACTGGCTAGTGTGAGTACACCCTTATTAGAGATTTAATTATCAAATGGCGGATTCGCAAATGATCGCTTTAGTACATGCAGCAGACAATTATACAATAATGATATTAAATGGTGGGGCAAAATCGGCTGCCAGGCCACCAGGAATTGTCCCGGTTCTCCCGGTGTCCAGTCCGCACCTGATTTCCACAGACATGCAGAATGTGCAAGTCATATATTGCATTTTTGGGGCTTTATATTCACAGACACTAGTCGATGTCATGTTTTCATTCAAGTGTACTGACCTACTTTTGATTTAGTCATCCAAAATGTGGCATATTCCGTCCGAGTTTTTATGACTGGATTCTACGAACCAGACTGTATTTCCGCATCCCGGAAATTATTAGGGCGGTATTTCTCAGAATAGTCAGTGCAATTTGGGAAAGAAATCAGTTAAATCTGTATGTGGATGTGTGTAAATATTCAAATGTAATCCCCTTTGTAATCGTAAAAAATTTCATAAGTAACTGTAATTTAATTACTCATTTTTTCTTAGTAACTGTAACTAATTACAGTTACAATAATTTTGTAATTAAATTACGTAACGCCGTTACATGTAACTAGTTACTCCCCAACACTGTCCACTGACTACCATGTCAGAAGAGACCATTGTAAAAAAAATTTGCCTGCCACGGGAGCAAATTCTTGTTGGCCCAGATTTGTCAAGACAAACTCGACGGAGCTACCCCCTCAGCCCCGAAATTCAGCTGCTGGCGGCTCTTCGTTTTTATGCTGTGGGGAGTTTTCTGGAGGTTGTTGGGGATGGATATGGGCTGAGTAAGACCTCAGTGTGGCTGGGCGATCTCTTTTTGCGGACTTTTTTCCCCGACATAGTGAATGTCGGTATGTCTCTCATGTTTGCGCTTTTATTGAGGAAATCATCCAATTACACAAATGAGCGATTTACGCCAATAATGTGATACGGCTGGTGGATAATCAGCATACGTTGTGGAGAACATTAACACACTTATGGCCGTGAGGGTTTGGGATTGTACACTTGCTAAATTATAAACACATACTCATATTTATTTCTGCATGTACGTATTTCAATAAGCCCCGATAAATGCAGTTTGTACTATTTCTAAAACGCTTCTTTATAAAGAACATTGTTTTCTCAATACTTTACCTATACCGCTGTGAAGGAAAGAGCGCACAATCGATCATCGAGGCGTCGATATCAACCTATTCAGCGCCTCCACCATGGACAGCAACTGCTAAGGTCGAACTTAAGAAGGTTTACCTTAAGCTACATCCTAAGGTATAGTTCGGAGAACACACGTAGCAAAGGTATACCTGTAGTTAAGGTGTACCTTTTGAGTATTCGTAGCGCGCTAAGAGACAACGTTATCGGAGAACGCACCCCAGAACTTTAAGAGTCTACTACTGTAAGACTATTTTTTTTTTGTTTGTTTGTTTTTTAATCCATTGCATAACCTCCAAATTGTATAAGGACAAAGGGTTTTTATAATTTCAACATGAACACTTCAAAATTATGGCAATTATGTTGTCATATATATATATTTATATATATATATATATTTATATATGACAACATAATTGCCATAATTTTGCCAAAATCATATATAAATATATATATATATATATATATATATATATATATATATATATATATATATATATATATATGAATGTAACCTATGTGTTTGGGATTTTTTATATTATTATTCAGAAATGACAATGTCATTATTTTATTTCATGGAAAGGTTACACGGTCTTTAATACTCACTTGATTTAAAAGTGACAAATTTATCCCCTATTACTAGGTGACTCTGCTACCTAAATGAGTAACGTGATATAAGGAATTAATATCTTATTAATATAATTTGGCACTTTCTTCTCATCTTTCTTCTTCTCTCTTGGGATTGTTTTTCTCCAAAATACAAATCCCTACAACATACCCCCTTTAAAGAGTGTGAAGGATTAAAAACACCATGTCTTCATACGCTGAGGCGAACAACAATTACATCTCCTCCCTACAACGCGCATTACACCCACTCAGTAGTGCAATCCCTACTTTAGAAGTAAATCAAAACTATCTACTATAACGTTTTTATGTCGAGCGCCAGCTGATAAACAATTTAGTGGATGAACAGCAACACAAAACGTACCTCGTTCCCTGAATGTAAACGCAAACTGACGCACTGCGTGTTCATCACGTGTCCACACGGCGGCAGAAGTGAGTCGACACCGGTGATGTCATGCGGATCGTCCGTTGCCTCACTGACCTGAACAATGAGAGATGCTGAGAGTCGCTCAGATTCATTCACAACACGGTTCATCACGATTCAACGCTAATATAGCTTGCAACTGCGTTTATATTCTAAACAAAGCCGGATAACAGAGTAGGGTAACAAATAAAAACAAATCACATATATTTAATTGAATTCTACTCCATTTTTATTATTATTTTTTTTTTATTACCATCATGTTGCTCTGCACAACATCTGTTTTAGCGTTCTATTAAAGACATCGTGCGTGTGTGTGTGTGAGTGAGTGAGTGAGTGAGAGAGAGAGAGAGAGAGAGAGATTTATTACCGACAGACTGAACACCTTAAACCAGAACAAACTGCTGCCCTTTCCAGAGAAAAACACAGCGCACTGTGGAGGAGGAGCCAATGTCTCCGCCAGCAGAGAGAGAAATACTTCTTCACAGCCCGAGAACACCGAAGCGCAGAACAGTCTTCTGTCGCCGCGGTAGATGTGCGACTCCAAACGGGGGCACGGTGACTGCGATAAAGAAGGGACAAGAAAATACACTCAGAGGTGAGACGCCCACGTCAGTTAAACTAGCTGTTTCATTCACGCGAAATATTATTTCTAAACTATTTACTTGTCTGCTAGACTTGCTCTTGAAGGAGATTGTGTCTTGTGCTACAATTACAGTCCAACGTTTAAGTGGGTTAACGAACGTTATCACTATAAACAATGTAGAGGACACTTCAAAGAGATCTGTGACTTGGGGTCTTTAAGAGTCTATTTTATAGAACTATATTACAACAAAATATTACATTACATTGATTTTGATATTACTTACAGATGTCTTTGGTAAGACAAAAGCTTTTAATAATTTTTGTGCATTATTTTTTATTTATTATTAGTAATGGTATTCAATAATAATAATTTTTATTATTAAATAATCATAACAAATCTGTAGGAGATGATCTGTTGAAAGAGTTTGTTTTATAATGCAATTACAGTTCAAAGTTTAAGAGAGTTAATGAATATTTTCACACTACACAGTGAGGGCAGTGAGATGGCACTTAAAAGACTTGAGAATGAGAGTCATTAATAAAAAGATCTTTGCCTTATTCCCATGTTACCTCCCAGTGTCAATGCCAGCTAAAGCCATGAACTCTGATGTGGAGTTTGACTCCTTGCAACCTTGTTTCTTCCCGGATGAAGATGACTTCTACTTCTGCAGACCAGACGCTGCACCACCTGGTGAGGACATCTGGAAGAAATTCGACCTGCTGCCCACTCCTCCTCTGTCCCCGAGCCGAGCAGCGCTTCCAGGGGACCCAGGGGATCTAGGTGCAGTGGCTGGGGATTGCTCACTTATGGGCTTTGGATTAACAGACCCCTTGGACTGGGCTTCCGAGCTTCTGTTCTTACCAGAAGATGACATTTGGGGGGCATCAGATGGGGACCTCTTTGGCTCTGTTTTAGATACTACAGACGATTCCATCATCATTCAGGACTGCATGTGGAGTGGCTTCTCTGCACGTGAGAAATTGGAGCGGGTCGTAAATTTGAAACTCGGGAAAGCCATCTCTGCTTCTAGCAGTACTGAAGCCAGTAAAGAAACAACAGTCAAGACACCCGAAAATAATCACTCTATACCAGAGTGTGTGGACCCTACCATTGTTTTCCCTTATCCAGTCAACAAAAGAAATGGGAGCAGCAGCAGCAGCAGCCAAAGTGTGACACAGCTGAGAAGCCAACACTTTCCTCCAGCCAGTGCAGACGAGACTCCAAGTGACTCTGGTAAGTGTCTCTTAACATGCTCTTAATGTAATGTTAGTACGTTCCCTAGAAACTGTCACTTAATACATGTCATGAATGATTATCTTTTTCCATTTTTTTAATAATTTGTATTATTATTAATCAATATCACCATCATCACCAATTTATGATGCTACTAAATTTGATGTTGTCCATGATGTTGAGCCTTTTGGGTGAATAGCTCATGGTTAAAAATGTAATGCAGTGAATAGCAGTCACTGAGCCATATTACGTAGGAATAAATGAAAAAATGAAAAAAAATGAAATAAATATGAAAAAAAATGTAAACATAAATGTTGTTTTTAAGATTATTATTTTTATTTATTTATATATTTTTTCCAAGTTGTATAAAACCACAGACTCAGATGTTTGGGGGTGAGTGAGCAAGGGCAGATTGCATAAAAGCCAAGCCCCTAAATTCAGTGTCCCCCAATAAGTCGCTTCCCTTCAAAATGAGAACTTGTTTCAAATGCAAATCCCAATTGACAATCACACCTGGGTGAGAGAATAAGAACAGGCACTGGGCACCAGCATGTGAAAAAAGAGGCATGCGCGTGTATCCATGAAAAAAGGCAAACCCCCACCCAGTGGGGCTTTCCCGTGGAATTGGGCTACTTTAGCACTGTTGCCGCATGTTGCTTTTCATGTTTGCAGGTTGAAGCGACTCCAATAATGTGATATTTAGACCCTGGGATACAAATTTTACCGGATCCCCGCTGAAAAACGTGTATTTCACCCCCCTTAATGCGATTTTTACCGGGAAACCCCCCTCTAAACGCGATTGGGCTAGTTTCGAGTAGCAGTAAGGCGGGTTTTGTTGAGAAAACCAGGCAACCATGCCACCCACTCTTACTTGCCCAATGGGCTGAGCTTGGCAAGTAGCTCATCTTCCAGAGAGGTGCCGTGAATGATAATCACAAGAAAAAGGAAAAATAAGGGGGGGAAAGAGACGATGGGTCATCTCTCTTTACAGGGTGACGGCTTTGAACAAGCGGAGCCCTTCCTCCAGCTGTCTGCTTGGCACATCTCCAGGGCAGCGGCTTAAGAGGCCATCAGATCAGTGTTATTCAGCCAAGCCCGCGAATAATTGGACCACGCGATTACAACGCTAGTTTTCCCGCCCGTGCTGTTATTGCTTTAGTGGCGAACCAGTAGAAAAGGGGAATGACTCTCTGCATTCTGTTGGAGACTAAATTGCCCGTTTGGTCTCTCCTTAATGCTGCCAGACGAGTTCCTGTTGGGAGCTTTTGAAGTGAGAGGCTGTGGGCTCCAGACCAGTAGCTAAATGCCCAAAAGTCTTCATGTGTGGCTTAGCTGATCATCACGTCTATTATCTCATATACATAACTTTGGTATATATATCATAACTAAGGTCGTCTTGCCACCAAAATTTAACTTGCAATGTATCACCAGTTGAAAAAGCACCAAACGAAATGTCTAACTGGACAGCAAAACAGCTTTTGTAAGAAAAATATGACATGACGAAATGCTCATGTGCTCGCAAACCCATTAATTATAGACACTGTAAATAGAGGGAGTCTGTTAAAGTAGAAAGTCAAATCTAAGGTCCAGTCTTGGGAGAATCCAGCTCCTCTGTGATGATTGCATTGAGCAACTGTCATCTGCCCACACAAAGACATTAACTCCCGCACACACCCTGAGAAAACACAGGCATGTTTCCTTACAGTGCACTTGTTCATACCTGTGCGCTTCTAGAGGAATGGTTGCAAAACAAACCTGCTAACATAAATCTCCTTTTCTCCCTCTAGATGATGAAGATGACGATGATGATGATGACGAAGACGATGATGATGAAGAAGAAGAGGAGATTGATGTCGTCACGGTGGAGAAAAGGCGTTCCATCACCAGCAAGATAACCAGCACTGGTCTGTCTGCCGCCTCGAACTCTCTAGCGTCCACAGGAGGGCGGTTGGGATCCGGCGTGAGCAAAGCTCCACAGGAGCTCATTCTGAAGAGGACGGCAGCATCCTCCATCCACCAGCAACAGCATAACTACGCAGCTCCATCTCCTTACTCCGACCAGCAAGATGTACCCAGCGCTCCCCCAAGCAAGAAACTCAGAATCGACAACAACACTATAACTCCACGCAGTGGCAGGAACCAGAACTCTTCCCCAAACTCCCCTACTAATGGCATACCAAGCCAGCGAATGAGGAAGAGCGACTCCAGCAGCCCACGGTGCTCCGATTCTGAGGACAGTGAACGCCGGCGCAACCACAACATCCTGGAGCGTCAACGGCGCAATGATCTGCGCTCTAGCTTCCTCACTCTGCGCGACCAGGTGCCTGAGCTAGCGCACAACGACAAGGCAGCGAAGGTGGTCATCCTGAAGAAGGCCACAGAGTACGTCAGCTCCCTGGAGGCCCAAGAGCTCCGACTCCAGCAGGAGAAAGACAGATTGCAGGCCCGGCGACAACAGCTTCTCCGTAGACTCGAGCAGGCCAGGACTCGCTAACCCTTAACCCTTGTTGGTCTGAACGCCTCATAGCTATAGGTCGACATCAAATGACAAACGGCGAAACGCTAAGGCTAACAGCCTAAAATAAACCTTAGGGACACTCACTGCTGACACTTTTTTTGCACATTTTTTGACTTCAAGAATGTTTCAGGTTTACTTTGTCACACCAGTCACGCTACAACGAAGTGGGAAGGTGCTTATAAGAAAACCCATCTTCCCCTCAATGACAAGACTCTTATGAACACAGCTAGTCTTCAAAATGCGATTGGGTTGATGAACTTTGTGTTCACGCTCTTCCTCCAAAACAGACACTAAACAAATAATACGAGACACTTCGGATGGCTATAATCTCTCACACCTCACCGGTGCTGAATCTCATGGATGTACCTCTGCGCACCTTGATGTCAGACACTTTTGTAAATAGATTAGATTTTAAAAGAACGTACACTCAGTCTGCCTTGTTTTTGTATACAATTATTGTCTTTTGGTTTTTATAAAGATGTCAAAAGCTGCCAATAACTAGACTGGAAGTTTATACACCTTTAACAAGTACTGTAAGACCTCGGTTTTTGAGGATTTTTGTAATATAAGGACATATTGTTTTTGGATTCTTTTTGTTTTATAATCTTTCTGTTATGACACGTTTTACTAATTCCTACATTTATGCTTTAGTGTGCTTCAGATACATACTAAATTTGATACTTATATTTTCGTATGAAAATGAGTTCTGAGTAGATATCACTTTATCTTGTTTTTATCCTCTTTTGTACCTTATTATCTTTTGTACAGAAAATTCTTTCTATCTCCATTTATAAGGCTTCTATTCTTTGTTGTCTTTCTCTTTCTTTGTTTATATATTTGTAAGTATTTTTGGGTTCATAGAACTGGGTCAGTGGGGGAAAAAAAGTTTTTTTTTCCTCCTTTTCTATAATGTACATTTTAGTGCTGCAACAAACAGCACTTTGAAATACCTCATTTTGAAAAATAAATAGACATTTTGAAAACAAAAGAGTTTGTCAAAGGATGAGTGCTTCTGTATCACTGCTAGTGCCGTTTGAGTCTTGTCAGGTACTGAGAAACAAAACGCTGAACTACATTTCAGACATACTTGAAGCCCCTCTAGGGGCGGCAACATCCACATTTCAAACAGCTCTGAAACAACTTGCTAAGTTATGACTCTGAAGGGGATGTAAGTTATGACTTTGAAGGGGATGTAAGTTATGACTTTGAAGGCAAAAACCCACTGTTAAATCATACTGTCAAATAAAAATACCTGTCACTCATTGGAAGCATAAATAACTGATAAAACCTAGTTTTTCTCTTTTTTTTCTTTAACTACCATTTCCTCAACAATAAATCAAAATTGACTTTATCATTAGATATTATATTTAAATTGCCAACATTTGATACAAATCTAATATCTATTTACTTGAATTGACTCCTATTCTGAACAAACCACCTATTTTCAGCCTGTTTTGGCCTTTTTTCTACCCTCTTTTCATTTACCCCTTTCCTGTTTTTCATTCGTCAAGCCATTCTTCCTCCATCTGCCTCGCTATGAAGAGAGATCTGGTTGACCAAGCCCTCTCTGACAAAGGAGAACTAGTATATCCCTCGTTATTCACTCTCTCTCTCTCTCTCTTTCAGTTGATTTAGAAATCGGCAGGGCACATCCACATGCACTTTCAGGCACTCACACAAAAACAAATGCTGGCGCACACACTCTCAGCGCGGGTGGATATTAAAGCGTGTGCAGCGCACACTCAGAATGGCCCCCACAGCTTCTTACCTCATTGTTCTGTGTGTTACCATGGAAACTGGAGCAGCTGCAGCGTGGCAGACTTAAAATGCGAGTGTGTTTTATTCTATTTGTGTATGAGTGTGTATGTGTATGTGTATGTGCGAATGGCATGGAGGGGGTGCTCTTTTGTGTGGAGGCCATCGTGTCCTGTGCGTCTAATATCCTGCTGGACCGAGGAACGGGTTTGTGTTTACTAACTTCAGTCACATGGCCTGAAAGCTGACTGAAGACCCGCCCACCAATGTGTCACAATGAACCATTTTCTCTGGGCCAGAATAAACAGACAGAATAAGAATTCTACTGCTGCAATATAGGAGAAACAAGGTTTGGGGGAGTACAGAGAGAGACCTACAATTATAAACTGGACCGTCTAGACTGATTGGTTACATAACAGTCTGTGTTGTATATGTGTGCGTGTCTGCTATGTTTGGTCCCCAGGATGAGGTAACCATGGGAGACCCCACTGTGCCATCTGGCCAATGGCTTATCCTGCCTGGTTATGGAAAAAAACAAAAACAAAGCCTTGAGCTAAGACAATAACACACCACCATGTGTACACTGATAGAACTGGCCACAGTAGAACACACTGTGTGTGCTATATTTACTTTTTCAAACCTGAGATTTTCCACAGATATGGGTGAATACAGACAATAGACATCTCTTCTACACTTTACAAACATGAAATTTTTATCTGAAGAGTTGCTTTATATCTGAAATTTAATTTGTTTTCAGAATTGAGGAATTTTTCAATATTAAAACTCTTTATTAATGTGAAGCTGCTTTGACACAATCTGTATATACATCGCTATTTTATTTTTTTTATTTAGAAACAATTTTCAGTAAGAAATTGCTAGTGAATTTACAAAGTAATGGCAAGTAACATTACATGTGAAATTTTGAGGTAGAAAAACTAAAATATAATTTTCTTGTAAAACATACTCCAATAATCTTTGTTTATTTACAACATAAAACACTGAAATACTCAAGTTGTTTACTATAATAAACTTTGGAGATAAGAGCTTCATACTTTGATGGTATTTTCAAAACCCCTTAAAACCTCACGCCTTAAAAAATGTCTCCTCTGGAATGTTCACATGCCAGCAGTATTCAACAGATTAGCTGTGCCGAGGAACATTTCAGTGTCAGCCTGTCAATCAACCCTCTGCTGTATGTGGGGACCAGTGCTTGTTGTGGAATCACAGGATGGACAGCATATGGACAACTAGAGACAGACTAAAGACAGGATTTACAACAAAAGCCAAAGGCACAACAACATGCTCTGATTCTTATCAACCAGCACCATCAGAAATTTTATAATCCATATAACATGCAGAGCTGCCACCCAAAACAAAAGGATGCTAAATGCCCCTTACTGGATGGGCATTGTCTAGAGCGGGGGCAAGAAGAGAGGGGGGGGGGGTGCCATCTGTTCTCGGTCAGATGCAGAATGTGGTAATATGTTTAGTGAAGTCTAGTAGTGAGAGAAAATGAGAGAAAGAAAATTCATGTGTGATCAAACTTTTCCAGTGTGTAGCAATAAACATAAAGAGGGCAGTGCCCTGTAAATGTCAGCCACCTCTCTCCCTGTCGCTCCTTCAGAGAATCGTCCATTGAGTTTTCTTTGTTGCTTTTTAACTAATTTAAATTTTAACCTCCAGCATGTGTGCAAACACAGCCTTTCATCCATGACACAATGAGTCTGACCTCAGCATCACACAGCAATCCCCAACACACAAACACACACATAGAAAGAAGCAGCACACCCTACAAATTTGACTGATTTCAACTAAAACAAATGTTGTTTTATTCTGTTTCTGGTAGAGCTACAAGGTGATGACAATTAGCATATTTTTGTCAATATTTTCTCTTGTATTGTAATCACAATTATTTATGTTTATTTGGTAATTTGGTGCTCAGTTATCAATTATAACTAGTGCTCAAATATTAATTTATTATTACCATCTTATTATGTTTAATGTTAAAAAAAGAAGATGTGCTGCTTATTATTTTAGTAAAAAAAATTGTGCTGATTTTTTTTCAGGAATCTTTGATGAAATACCATTTTAAAATGTATTAAAATAGAAAACAGCTATTTTAAACTGCAATAATATTTCACAGTATTACTGATTTTACTTATTTTTCATCAAATAAATTCAGCCTTAGTGAACTGATTTTTTTAAATCTTATTATGCATCCCTGTAGCCATAATAGCAATTATTTTTTTTAATAATTATGCAGCCAAAAATTTTTGTACATTACAGTGTTAAGATTGATTACAAACTAATTTAGCTGTTCTGTTGAAATGATGACCTCATTATAAAGCCTAAACTGTGATCGTGTCCATACTGGTTGGTCCATAATATGGAGTCCAGATGTTGCCAGGGGTTTTAAGTGTCATAACTCAAACTGCCCTGTAAAAGACTCTTACCTTTCCACCCTGAAAGTAATGAGCGCTCTATCTGTGTGCTTTGTGCGTCAAAACCATTATTCTTTCACAAAAGTTTGTGGACAAATGTGCTTGCCCTGAGTTATTATTATTTTTTTTTTTACTGTATAAACTAAACTTACCATTTAAGCGAGCATTACAGCAAATTACACATAGCCGGGTCCTTGACTAACTTAAATAAACCACCTGGAAAGATGAGTTAATTAAAGCTGTACATGCTAAATGAGACACATTATAAGCCACAAAATGAAAGATACAACTTCTAAATAACTTTTGGCAGGTTAATCAAATATTTTTAACACACAACAACCCCATTTTTAAACAATCAACTTTACATTTAAAAGGTGGGTGGAAAGAACTATCAGAACTAGAGATCAAATGCCCATTTCATGCTAATTAAAGTCCCATCAACTATGTTTGATCTCCGTGACCTAACAGAATAGCACCTTTAACCGAGGGAGACACGCACACTTATGAACACTTGATGATATAGCGGACTAGAGATGGCACAGGCCTTTCAGCATTATGTGAGCCTGAAGAAAAGGGCAGAGGTTAGGAAAGCAAGCGTAAATATTCAGAGCTGGTAGAGGCGGTGCTATTGTTCAAATGTCCTGATCTCTCTGGCTCTGACAGTTATCTGTCTGTCTGATCACAGAGAAGAAGCTGGAGCTTCTCAGAAAATGTAGGCCAGACCTCAAAGGAAATCAGCTTAATGAACCTCAGTGAGGCGTTTAGTTTAGTTTAGTTTAGTTTAGTTTAGTTTAGTGTGTGTGTGTGTGTGTGTGTGTGTGTGTGTGTCTGTGTGTGTGTGTGTGTGTGTGTGTGTGTGTGTGTGTGTGTGTGTGTGTGTGTGTGTGTGTGTGTGTGTGTGTGTGTGTGTGTGTGTGTGTGTGTGTGTGTGTGTGTGTAATGTATTTGCTATCACTTTTGATTGATTTAATGCATCTGTTCTGAAAAAGGTGTAATTGTTATGTTATTTGTTATTTACAAATGTACAATGTACAATGTTATTTGTAAGGCACAACAGCACTTGTAAGTTGCTTTGGATAAAAGCATCTGCTAAATGAATAAATATAAATGTAAATTATTTTAATATGTTCCTCTGACCTAATAAATACTCAGTAGACAAAAATACAAAAACCTTACAGACTTATATATAGAGATCAAAAGTTTGGACACACCTTCTCATTCAAAGAGTTTTCTTTATTTTCATGACTATGAAAATTGTAGATTCACACTGAAGGCATCAAAACTATGAATTATGAAAATATGTCATATTCTAGGTTCTTCAAAGTAGCCTCCTTTTGCTTTGATTACTGCTTTGCACACTCTTGGCATTCTCTTGATGAGCTTCAAGAGGTAGTCACCTGAAATGGTCTTCCAACAGTCTTGAAGGAGTTCCCAGAGAGATGCTCAGCACTTGTTGGCCTTCAGTGTGACTCTACAATTTTCATAGTCATGAAAATAAAGAAAACTCTTTGAATGAGAAGGTGTGTCCAAACGTTTGGTCTGTACTGTATATATATATTAACAAAAGAGAATACAGACCAGCAAATTGTTTCTAAAAAAAGTTTCTATGTGGAAAAAAAAATGTATTCCAACTTTGAGATATTGGGTCATGGTAAATGATGCCGAGCTGCCGTTTGGTGTCAGAGTGCTGCCACGCTGGGGTTGAGAGTAGAATATAGGTCATTACCAACCTGTCAGTCCATCTGATGGATCACAGCACAATCTAATCACAGACCCCTGCTACCTTCATTGCACACATGGCACCAACACACATGCCCAATTAAGAGAAACTCAAACACATCTAGATGAGTTCAAGTGCCTTATTTTAAGGCATCTGTTTCTCTTTCTGACCCCTGTTCTATTATTTCAGGGTGCACTCCAGGCTACTTTGGTAATCATTCATTTGAGAGAAAAGTCCAGGCCATAGAGGACAATATAAGACCCAGCTGATAACATATACTAATTAATCTAAGTAACTTTTTCTTTCCTTTCTTATGATTATTGTTAAATCAGATTAATGAATTAGCATACTTAATTTGAAGCATATCTCATTTCCTCTGCCTGACAGCTGTTGAATGTGAAAACGACAAAGTTTGAAAATATAAATCAGCAGATATAATCGAATCACAGTGACATTTTTGGATGGAATTTGCATATTTCCCAGCAGTCAGCAACTCCTCTTATATGATTCTCAGGGTTAATTGTGTTGGAATTGCAGTCATGCAAACAATTACTCTGAATTCATACAGAATGAAGACATTCTGGCAGACATTCTGGTCGCTTTGATGGAAAAAGTGAGATTCAGTATGAATACTTAGTTGTAATATCTCAAATCTATGTAATGGCTGATAGAATTATGAGAGATGATGATTGACCCTTACTTTTGTAAGTCATTCTGATTGCATATTTATTGTATTGCAAGCACCCTAAGCATGAATGTTGATTATGCGATAAAGGGATAGTGCACACACACAACAGTGAACACACACCCAGAGCAGTGGGCAGCCATTTATGGGGAGCAGTTGGGGGGTTCGGTGCCTAGCTCAAGGGCACTTCAGTCGTGGTATTGAGAGTGGAGAGAGCACTGTACATGCACTTCCCCCACCTACAATTCCTGCCGGCCTGAGACTCAAACTCACAACCCTCCAATTGCGAGTCCGACTCTCTGACCATTAGCCCAAAACTTCCCCTTACCTCAAGGGCATCCAAGATGTAGGTGTCTTTGTTTCAATTTTGATATTTTAGGTCAAACTGTTCTTGTCTGTGACTCATATAATGCAGGTCTCTTGTCACCACCTCAAAGAGCATGCACAGAGGAGTCCAAATTAAACAATTCCCCATCATAAGTATACATTGATGACCGAAGACACAAAACGAGCGGTTTGTGTGAGAAAACAAACAGTATTTATATAGTTTTTACCTCTTATACAAAACCACTTCCAAGTGATCTGAGGGCGAGCGCACGTCCTGGTGTGTGACGTGTGCTCACGTTCTGGCTTAGTCTGCGCAAGCACCGGAAAGCGCCGGAAGTGATCTCTCGCGCGTGTACATCACTCATTGTTTACACAGATTTTGGAAGTGTTACCTTTTACTGTGAAGATCTAAACATATTTAGACGTACAATAAATCCCAATGGAAGACGATTTCGATATATCAACAGACAACATTGAATTTTTTTTCACAACCATATTTATTTGAACCAGAATACACAGTTCAAGAACTCAGAGCGATGGAGGAAGCATATGGGCTGAAATATGTGCCACTAGAAACTGAATTTGAATTGCTAAACTTGAATAATTGCTTTGAATAACTTAATTTGAATAACATAATTTGAAAGTGTATTATTTAATTTGAATCATTGAATTGAAAAACTGAATCTGAATTGTATAATTTGAAATTGTATTTATTCAAAAACTGAATCTGAATTTCTGAAATTTGTCCATTAAAATTTGATCCTCACTTAAAATTAAATTCTCTATATATCTTCACATTCACTTCTCACAATTCAGATTCAGTTCTCAAATTCAATTTCAAGTTACTAGGACAGACATCCGGGTAGTTGGAGGATGAAGGAAGAGCAATCGAGCACAGATCGATAGATAGCGTTCATTGGCGCACAGGAGCCAATCAGCACCTATGTTTTGAAGCATAGTACATACCCACCATGAAACAAGGAAGAAGTGCTTGCCTTGCCGACTGACTTGACCACCATGGATCCGCCTGGGACAAATATGGTAATGACAATTTATTTTTTTCACGATCTAACTATCTTTAGTTTAATGTTGTAGCTGTTTTGTAGAAACGGGGGAAATTACATCTTTCTCGAGATGTTGCAAACACAGTAGCTATTATCCCACGTTTTTGTGGTTATGTAGCTCTGGTAACAACATTTTTGCTTGACGTTTATTATTTCTAAGCATTTGCCTCTTCCTCCGGTGAAAATGTTGTTGCCGCCAAGTAGACTGGTCATGACTTCAGCGTGATTATTTACGATAACTACTCCTCGTGATTGTCATTGTCAAGGTACTGCTTACTAAGAGGAAGAGAGAGAGTAGTAAGCTTGTATGTCTCACTATGTTTTTACAAGGAGACAACTCAGAAATAGTAAATTCAACATATTTGCTCACAGATGCAATACCTTCCCATGGTCCTATTGGGCCCAGTGCCCAACATCAAACTTTAGTATATTTTTTTAGTCAATAAAAAAATGTCAATATATTGTCGCATTTTAGTTAGATATATCCCTCCAAGCATCTGTCTCCCCACCAATGGATTAATGCATTGACCAGTTGGATTTAATACTTTTTAAATTGACTGAGCTGTTACCATAAAGGCTGACTGTGCTGTGTGATATACATTTATTTTCAACAGTACAAAGGTTTTTTTTTTTTTGGTTGTCACTGTTCCCATATGATTATTATTGATCAGTTAGTCCTGACCATAGCAAAATTGCTTTCTCTCAAAAGTTCACTTTTTAACTTTATTGTACATATTTTTACATTTTAATTTTACATTATATTTCATACTTGTGTTTTGTCATTTCAGCAAAGCTGACTTCATTCCTTCAACTTCAAAACAAAAGTGAGCATTTCTAGGTTTGTACGCTTCTATAGTCTCCTTCAAATGTAAATAACCTAAGCCTCTCAAACTTTTGGGGCCAAGTACCTCATATCATGTCAAAGAATCCAGGGATCACCTGTAAGCTATGATCCTACAGAAGCAACAAAAAAGTAAATGGCACAAATTTGCAAACACACAATAGAGAAAGAATAATTCACGTACATACACCACAGTTTCTGAGAAACAAGAGGCAGGTGAAAGAATTTAAAGCAATGTTTGAATGCAAAATAGACTGAGTTGAACAGATTACATTTATGTCTGTTTAATTGTTTTTATAACAACATATACACATAAATTATAACTTGATTTTGAAAGATTTGTAACCTCTACGGTTAACAATGATTTTTGATGTTTCCTGCTTCTGATGTCTTCTGACCCCGTTCTGCATGATGTCAAGAAAGTCTTCCAGCATACTGTACTGTATATTACACCGGCAGAGAGGAAATAATTATTGTTATTATATTACAGTTCCTAAACATTTTTATATTTTTATTTACCACAGAAGCTCTGTCCCGAGACACTCTCGAGTTACGTTGAGACTGATGATTCCCCAATCTTCCAATATGGACTTCACATACTGTAGGATGAACTGTTTCCAGTTTCAGCAAAACAGCAAGGATTCATTAATGGATGACTGCACCTTAGAACTCTTCACTAACACTGCCTGCATCACCTGGGCCACAGAGAAAACAATGTTACTGCCTGTACATGGCACAATTAACCTTTAACCTTACAGCTGAATCAATGCAGTAACACTGTTAACTACTATTGACATTGTACCAAATGTTCAGACTGAATATACAGAGGAGAACTGGTCCCCAGTGTTTTTGGTTAGTCTGGTTTCTCCAAAGGTTTTTTACTCCATTATCTTCTTTATTATAATTCTTAATATTCTTTATTAACCACTGTTGCCTATGGCTTGCTTGCTGTATGTATGAAGACTAAAGCATTTAGCACCAACTATTAAAATAGTGAGGGTGTTTTTGACCATATAGACACAACAGTATGTCTTTCTGTAAAGATTCTTTGAAATGTTATGTATTTCGAAAAATGTATAAATGGATTACATTGATAGTGTGCATATTGCTTGACAATTTATGTGTAAAAAAAAAATAAATCAGTAGAATTATTATTATAATGTATTATTTTATGTACTGTGTTATGAGTTAAGGTCAATTACAATTGTAATTTCTGTCATCATAATTTAAATAGTGTGATAATTACTGTATGATTTTCTTTGAAAACAATAGTTTCTTAAATAATAGACAATCAGTAATTACAGTACATTAACTGCCTGTAAGCAAAACCGTATATAACAACATAATTAATTATTACACTTATTACGACCACTGGCACGGCACCAACAAACCAAAACTCAATGGTTAAATCTCATGTGCCCTCCAGAAGTTTGCGCTCTGCAAGTGAACGACACCTCGTGGTGCCATCCCAAAAAAGTTCTAAATCACTCTCACTGACCTTTTGCTGGACTGTGCCCAGCTGGTGGAATGACCTCCTGATCTCTATTCGTACAGCTGTGTCTTTACTCATTTTCAAGAAACATCTAAAGACTCATCTTTTTCGCCAGCACTTAACCAACTAATACTAGCACTTTCCTTTTCTTGTCTTTCATATTTAAAAATAAAAATTCTTATCACACCGGATCCATGGTGGTCAAGTCAGTCGGAAAGGCAAGCACTTCTTCCTTGTTTCATGGTGGGTATGTACTATGCTTCAAAACGTAGGTGCTGATTGGCTCCTGTGCGCCAATGAACGCTATCTATCGATCTGTGCTCGATTGCTCTTCCTTCATCCTCCAACTACCCGGATGTCTGTCTCAGTAACTTGAAATTGAATTTGAGAACTGAATCTGAATTGTGTGAAGTGAATGTGAAGATATATAGAGAGTTTAATTTTAAGTGAGGATCAAATTTTATTGGACAAATTT
This sequence comes from Carassius carassius, assembly GCF_963082965.1. Taxonomy (NCBI): domain Eukaryota; kingdom Metazoa; phylum Chordata; class Actinopteri; order Cypriniformes; family Cyprinidae; genus Carassius; species Carassius carassius. Next base: position 10,034,625 of record NC_081772.1, on the reverse strand, counting down.
TATTAGACTACAATTCAGATTCAGTTTTTGAATAAATACAATTTCAAATTATACAATTCAGATTCAGTTTTTCAATGCAATGATTCAAATTAAACATAGAACTTTCAAATTATGTTATTCAAATTCAGTTATTCAATGCAATTATTCAAGTTTAGCAATTCAAATACAGTTTCTGGTGGCACACATTTCAGCCCATAGAAGCAACCGCTGCAGCAGCACGTCTTCAAGCCTCAGAGAGACAGAGATCTCTTCAAAATTGGTGGTGTTTTAGAAGCAAGTGTTGTGAGATGCCAACAGGAGTGGAGAGCATATGTTGTCACGAATGGAACATAGCAATGTCACAACTACAAGACGACATTGACAGTATCGCATCACACACCTGCCTGACTGAAGATCCTGAGTTTTCTCCACTGTTGTGCGTTGTGTTTAGTTTGTCATGTATATACTGGAGGCGACGTCCAAAGCCAGAGGGACCCAATGGCACGCTGTCAATAGAGTGAGTAATGTGTTGTATATTTATTATTATCGCAATGATTATAGGGTGCATTATAAACCAATTAATTAATTACAATTACTGCATTATATTTCAGACAGTGCAGATTGGTGGCGTATCGTGTGGTAAACAGTAAACAATGAGTGACGTTCATGCACGAGAGATCATTTCCGGCGCTTTCTGGTGCTTGTGCAGACTAAGCCAGAACGTGCACACACATCACACACCAGGAAGCGCGAGTTCCCTCAGATCAGTTGGACGTGGTTGTGTATAAGTCACAATAACTCGTGTATAACTCGTTTTGTGTCTTAGGTCATCAATGTGTACTTACGATGGGGAATTGTTTAATGTGGACTCCTCTGTGCATGCTCTTTGAGGTGGTGACCATAGACCTGCATTATATGAGTCACAGACAAGAACGGTTTGACCTAAAAATATCAAAATGGAAACTACTGTGGAAACAAAGACACCTACATCTTGGATGCCCTTGAGGTAAGATAAAACATACCAGAATTTTAATTTAAAGTGAACTATGCCTTTAAACAACACATTCACAGCTAATTGCTAAACCTGTAACTGTAGGTTTGTGAGGTTGTTAGGTAACACATGGTGTCATTAAAAAATTGGAACTTAGTGTTTTTCGAACTATGTTGAAACTAGCTTAGACTGAAGCAGTGTTGTTATTAATTAAAACTAAAACCATTAGAAATCTTGCTAACCAAAAAGAAAATTGACAAACAACTTAATATTCTTTTCTGCCATTTGATGTATTCGTTTAAATTTAAAATGATTTAAAATGATAAAACTATTTTTATCGTTATCATTATAGTTATAGGTATAGTCCATGGTGTGAACAGGCCTTAACTGTAAATGTATGTAAGCAATGGCATCTACTCCCTCCCAGAGAAGTATAAAGTACTAGAGACCCAGACTTGAGTAAAAGTACAAGTGCTCTATCAAAAAAATGACTTGAGTAGAAGTTGAAGTGCTCTTTAAGCACCACACTTAAAGTCGGCATGAAATCAAATTTGACAAATCTTCTTTTTATATGTAATATTGTAGTGTTTATTATAAATGATTTATCTGTGCACTTCATTATTTTTTTTAAATTCATGTACCCTTATAATCTTTAATCAAATACATTACCCTACCATTCCCCCTCGAAACGACCTCTCTTCTCTTTCGTTCACGTGCCATGGCGAAAGGGTGCGGCCAGAGCCGATGAGGGTGCGGTCTCGTTTCTGCACCACCTCTCAGAGAAACTTGTCAGTGTCAGTCATCTCAGCCAGCAATATGCAATATTGCAACGCCCAACCTCCAACGATCCAATCAATTCCCCGATGGACGAAACCAAGCCCCGCCCTAAATTTTTTTCTACTTCCAGAAGCCGTTTAACTCGGATATATGTCACAGCAAGGAAAAAAATGACAATCTCAACTTCCGTTTCATGCCGACTTTAAGTATAAGTACTAAAGTATTCAACATTTTTTGTACTTAAGTATTGCAAGTAGTCTATTTGAAAATTTACTACTCAAGTACTGAAAGTAAAAGTACAAGTATTGTGTTATGTAGTTATTAAAAAAAGTAGTCAAAAGTTTGAAATATAGTTTTTACTATTTCAAATGATTAACCTAAAGGACAATCACAATTCCTTTGACAGTAACATTTTGTTAACAAAAAACAGATTAAAGGGTTAGTTCGCCCAATTTGCAAAATTATGTCATTAATAACTCTCATGTTGTTTCAAACCCGTAAGACCTCCGTTTATTTTTGGAACACAGTTTAAGATATTTTAGATTTAGTCCGAGAGCTCTCAATCCCTCCATTGAAGCTGTGTGTACGGTATACTGTCCATGTCCAGAAAGGTAAGAAAAACATCATCAAAGTAGTCCATGTGACATCAGAGGGTCAGTTAGAATATTTTGAAGCATCGAAAATACATTTTGGTCCAAAAATAGCAAAAACTACAACTTTATTCAGCATTGTCTTCTCTTCCGTGTCTGTTGTAAGACAGTTCAAAACAAAGCAGTTTGTGATATCCGGTTCACGAAACGAATCATTCGATGTAACCGGATCTTTTGAAACAATTCACCAAATCGAACTGAATCGTTTTAAACGGTTCGCGTCTCCAATACGCATTAATCCACAAATGACTTAAGCTGTTAACTTGTTTAATGTGGCTGACACTCCCTCTGAGTTCAAACAAACCAATATCCCGGAGTAATTCATGTACTCAAACAGTACACTGACTGAACTGATGTGAAGAGAGAACTGAAGATGAACACCGAGCCGAGCCAGATAACGAACAACAGACTGACTCGTTCACGAGTCAAGAACACTGATCTATATATATAACTTATATTATAGATCAGTGTTCAAGAACAGTTTCTGTCAGATGTGTCCGATTCGAGAACCGAGGAGCTGATGATACTGCGCATGTGTGATTCAGCGTGAAAGCAAACCGACACACAGAGCGTCTGAACCGAACTGATTCTTTTGGTGATTGATTCTGAACTGATTCTGTGCTAATGTTATGAGCCCAGGTAAACCGAAGGCTTGCAGTCAATGCCAATGACGCCATTACGTCGAGCGCAAAAGAACCAGTGAACTGTTTTCTTCAACTGGTTTATTGAATCGAACTGTCAGAAAGAACTATTGGTGATCCGAAAACCGATGCAACCAGTTCTTGACTCGTGAACGAGTCATTATCTGGCTCGGCTCGGTGTTCATCTCTCTCTTCACAGCAGTTCAGTCAGCACGCGCAGTCTTCTTAATCGCTTGTTTCACTCAATGATGTGCCAGCTTCATCAAACCTGCCATCTACAGTTCTGGCAGTGGTAATGTGGGTTTGTAATGGAATGATTCGTAAAATTTGTATAATTGTAATGAGTAACGATGCAGCACATAAAAAAAAATATCGGAGTAAAAGTATTAAACTCATCGAAAATATGTACTGAAGTAAAAGTGGAAGTAGGAGAAAAAAATAATACTCTAGTAAAGTACAGATACCGCCTTTTAGTACTTAAGTACAGTAGTGAAGTAGTTATACTTCGTTACTATACATCTCTGCTCCCTCCTCAAAATTCAGAATAGACAAAGTTACAGAATAGAGGTAGTTATGAAATCAGACACTCTCCCACTGAAGTGAGCTCACATGTGGTTACAGGAGACACATTCGAGATGTATTTCATTTCCATGTGTAAATGGCGATCTGTCTTGGCCTGACCATATATATCCGAACATCTGAGATGGATCTTAAAACCAAGTGGAAACATGGCCATATATTATAAGTATGTGCCATAAAAGTTTATAGTGACAGCATGAGCTACTGAATAAAATACAATTCTAATACATCCCCACTAGGCCCCAGTCCATTCTAGAAGACTTCAGAGCAGATGTCACTGAACTTACAAGGACTTCAGAGCAGGTGAAAACAGAGAGAAATTCAATCCCCTTCAAACACACCCCTACGAAAACTCCCCTCAGAAATGGGACACCTCACCTCAAGTCTGTCATATTGAACACTCTCCCTGACTCACCACTTAAGACTTAAACATCAAAGTCCCTCCTTAACAATGAGGCAAAACAGCTCACCCTTCAAAAGAACAGCAGAAAGTTTTTCTTTTTTTTTCTTTTTCCTTGCCATCGCACAAACAATGGCTTGTAAACGACAAAAGGGAAGGAAAAATAAAGAAAGGTTATGAGGAGATTCGCCCTTCACCTGCTGGGAGTAATACAATCGCTTAACGACCACGACAGCCATTATAGCCACGCTTTGGAGAAAGAAGACCACATGCTTTATGTCCGACAATGACCTTAGTTCCTGTCTAGAGTTGCACTGCCTTAAATGTACTTCCCCTCCACTCCACCCATCAGTAATAAGTGCCCTTAGCGCTTTCAAAAGTCAACAACAGAGAGCAATGCTGCGAGAAAGCATGCAGTTTAAGGGACGGTTCACACAAAAAATTAATAATCACTCACATCTACTCACCTTTGTGTTGTTCCAAACATTTCATTGTTGTTTGGAATACAAATATGTGACTACATAGATCACTCTTTTCACTTTAATGAAAGTGGATAAGATTTTAAGAGCCTATATGACTCAAGCACTATATTTCAAATCTTCTGAAGCTAGATAATAAAGGCCTGAAAATCTTGACGTCTGTCCTAGATTTTCTTAGAAATAAAGACATTTTAATTAAAAGATTAAAGATTTTCTTACACATAAAGCTATAGGGTTTCAGGTAACTGTAGCACAAAAGTCATGGACCATTTTAATGATACTTCATGGTGCTTTTGTGTCCTTTTTCAATCATGAAAAATTCATTCATTCGTTATTATTGCATTGCATTACATTATGATTACCTTATTCATAGTTTCTACTTTTGTCCTTCACTGACTAAAGAAAGCCAAACAGGTTCAGAACAACATGAGCATGAATTAGGATTGGACAATATTACAACCCGAATTACGGAAAAGTTGGGACGTTTTTTAAATTTTAATAAAATGAAAACTAAAAGACTTTCAAATCACATGAGCCAATATTTTATTCACAATAGAACATAGATAACATAGCAAATGTTTAAACTGAGAAAGTTTACAATTTTATGCACAAAATGAGCTCATTTCTATTTTGATTTCTGCTACAGGTCTCAAAATAGTTGGGACGGGGCATGTTTACCATGGTGTAGCATCTCCTTTTCTTTTCAAAACAGTTTGAAGACGTCTGGGCATTGAGGCTATGAGTTGCTGGAGTTTTGCTGTTGGAATTTGGTCCCATTCTTGCCTTATATAGATTTCCAGCTGCTGAAGAGTTCGTGGTCGTCTTTGACGTATTTTTCGTTTAATGATGCGCCAAATGTTCTCTATAGGTGAAAGATCTGGACTGCAGGCAGGCCAGGTTAGCACCTGGACTCTTCTACGACGAAGCCATGCTGTTGTTATAGCTGCAGTATGTGGTTTTGCATTGTCCTGCTGAAATGAACAAGGCCTTCCCTGAAATAGACGTTGTTTGGAGGGAAGCATATGTTGCTCTAAAACCTTTATATACCTTTCAGCATTCACAGAGCCTTCCAAAACATGCAAGCTGCCCATACCGTATGCACTTATGCACCCCCATACCATCAGAGATGCTGGCTTTTGAACTGAACGCTGATAACATGCCGGAAGGTCTCCCTCCTCTTTAGCCCGGAGGACACGGCGTCCGTGATTTCCAACAAGAATGTCAAATTTGGACTCGTCTGACCATAAAACACTATTCCACTTTGAAATAGTCCATTTTAAATGAGCCTTGGCCCACAGGACACGACGGCGCTTCTGGACCATGTTCACATATGGCTTCCTTTTTGCATGATAGAGCTTTAGTTGGCATCTGCTGATGGCACGGCGGATTGTGTTTACCGACAGTGGTTTCTGAAAGTATTCCTGGGCCCATTTAGTAATGTCATTGACACAATCATGCCGATGAGTGATGCAGTGTCGTCTGAGAGCCCGAAGACCACGGGCATCCAATAAAGGTCTCCGGCCTTGTCCCTTACGCACAGAGATTTCTCCAGTTTCTCTGAATCTTTTGATGATGTTATGCACTGTAGATGATGAGATTTGCAAAGCCTTTGCAATTTGACGTTGAGGAACATTGTTTTTAAAGTTTTCCACAATTTTTTTACGCAGTCTTTCACAGATTGGAGAGCCTCTGCCCATCTTTACTTCTGAGAGACTCTGCTTCTCTAAGACAAAGCTTTTATAGCTAATCATGTTACAGACCTGATATCAATTAACTTAATTAATGTTCTAGATGTTCTCCCAGCTGAATCTTTTCAAAACTGCTTGCTTTTTTAGCCATTTGTTGCCCCCGTGCCAACTTTATTGAGACCTGTAGCAGGCATTAAATTTTAAATGAGCTAATTAAGTGGATAAAAGTGTAAAATTTCTGAGTTTAAACATTTGCTACGTTATCTATGTTCTATTGTGAATAAAATATTGGCTCATGTGATTTGAAATTCCTTTAGTTTTCATTTTATTAAAATTTAAAAAACATCCCAACTTTTCTGGAATTCGGGTTGTATACAAAATGTGCATAAATTTAGAAGAGAATGACAAAGAATTGTTTTAATGGAAGAAAGAGTGTGAGGATGGAAAGATGAAGGACACTTATGATGAGTGGAGATAAAAGAGATGGAAGGAGAGGGAAGAGGTTTTGGTTGTCAGGGTTAGGTGTGCTTAAGGCATGTTAACAAAGGCTCAGCTCATTTAACAAAAGTGTGTGACACCCACGCACACTCACACTCATACAAAAGCATGTTCATCCACATAAATATACATAAACTGTGCAAACAAACCTCTTTTTGATTTGCAGTATAAGCCCTGCAGAGAGATATTAGAGACAAAATTAATCTTAGATTGTTTTACAAACAGGTTTCTCAATGCCAACAACTGCTATTAGTCATCAAACAGGTTGTTCTGCCCCCAAACTCTTGCCTATAGCTGCGTTTCCACCAATGGAACTTTGCCCAGGAACTAGGGACTTTGAGCTGGTACTCTGTACTCTGTGAGCTGGAACCAGGATCTAAATACAGTGTCCGAGGTCCTTGAGTGAGCAGAGGCCGGAGACCTAGAGTGAGCCACGCGGCAGGCGAATTCTACGAAGGAGCATACCTTGGCCTTGCAGCAACCACATGTAACGACCCCGGGCTGGACGAGAATAAAAGAGGTATACCTTTTTTTGTGTGAACATTTGGAAGGCGTTATGCAAATATTGCATACTGACGTAGATACGTGGTGGCATGTTAGAACGAGCCATTTTAGGGGGGCGTGGATGAGTGTTATCTTTTATAAATATCTCTTTGGATTTGAGACTTTAGTCGTTGAAACTTTACAGATCTTCTTTATTCACCAAGAGCTTGTAACACTCCAAAAAGAAAGGACATTTTGAAATCATATCATATGACCCCTTTAAACTATGACCCTCATTTGAGGGGAAAATTACCTTTCACCATGGCTAATACAAGCCAGTTCTAGTGCCGGCCCTAAGTCAAAGCCCCCCAGTAGCACAGCATAGTGGAATAGCGGCATTACCGCTACTCATTGTCTGCAGAATAGCTCCATTGTGAGGACTCCCTATGAGCATGCTGACTAGGCTACAGAATGAGTCCTCTTTAAAGCCTGACCAGGGGGGCAGGAGAGGGATGGGGGTCCAGCTTAACTCTCCACGCCCCCTTCCCCTCCCTCCTGGAGAGTTCTAGGACATTCCTGATTCAATATAACTTTCTAAATACCTCCCCCTCATCTCTCCCTCCCTCTATATGTCCAATCCTCTCATTAATACAGTCACTCATTCATCCACCTTTCCATTCACTCATACACTCACATGCCCTATGGATTTTTTATAATGGTCGATGACATATAAGAGCGAACATGAAAAAGAGAAGAAAAAATAATTCAAAATCTAGTGAAAAAGGTGTGAAGTTCTTAGAAAGTAATCACATATTTCCTTAACCTGTGAACGCACATGAGAACCCTAATCGCTATTTTCAAAAAGTTGTAAAATATACTTTTCATGGTCAAAAAACTATTTACAGTCTTGTATGTATATATATATATATATATTTCTGCAGAAGATCAATCTGTCCCTGATGTTTTTTTGGAGAGAAGTGGCTTCTTTGCTGCCCTTCTTGACACCAGGCCATCTTCCAAAAGTCTTCCCCTCACTGTGCGTGCAGATGCGCTCACACCTGCCTGCTGCCATTCCTGAGCAAGCTCTGCACTGGTGGCACTCCGATCCCGCAGCTGAATCCTCTTTAGGAGACGATCCTGGCGATTGCTGGACTTTCTTGGATGCCCTTAAGCTTTCTTTACAAGAATTGAACCTCTTTCCTTGAAGTTCTTGATGATCTGTATATATATATTAATTTAAAATTAAAATATGAAAATATAATGGATGGATGGTTGGATATAGAGGAGATGTATTCAATTGTCATTGTATTTTAAAGTTTTTTTTTCTGAATTAGTAGACAAAAAAATTAACAATGCCATTGATTCATTTATACGAGACTGTATAAGAGTATGCATATGTTGGTGGTGATCAGAAAGCAACATCTGCTCACATTATTCTAGTGTGAATTGAGGAGCATTTGTGTTGGCCTTTTAAAGCATTCAATAGCCATAGGTACTCATTGATGCCAAAGATTTTTTTCTGTTAATACAAAGATATTCATTTGCCTAATGTGCATTTAATTGGCTTAAGTTACTGTTCAACTTCTTTCCAAAATTCCCTGTTAATTCATCTCAATCACACGACAGTCACAGGTCACATAGTGCCTATTGTAGGCCCCTTGCTCTAGCAACGACTCGGCTACATTTGCATCCAAACTCGAAAGGCCAGCAGTTCAATCCCATAACAGTCAAAGAGATGAGAGTTACAATGTAGCCAAAACTGCTGTTGTGTAAATCTAAATCACCCCCTTCACTCTCTTTCTCTCTTTGATTAGAGTAATGGAGATTAATTCAACCTCTTACGGTGGTCAGTTTCTATAAATAACATAATAGAGGCCTCAGATGCTCGTCTTGAATCTAAAAGTACATGCATTTTGTTCCTCACTTCGATGTGGATAAAAGCCACTGCTAAATGAATAAATGTAAATGTGCATGCAGCCTTTTATTTGGAAATGCATTCAAAGGGTTCTCGCACAGAAGCTTGCAAGGTTCAGTTTGGTTTAACTCTAATTACATGCTTCTGAAAGACCGACTTCTCTGATCTTGAATACCACAGTGAACTCAATCATTCCAAAAGACCCAACCGAAACACTTTCCAGCAAATGCTTCGATTTCACAGCCTTATTGTTGAGTCGTAGCACATTTGTAGATCGCTGTAAACTTATGTAAAAACATTAAGGGGAAAAAATTATTTGTGGCCCATGATTAAAACAACTTGATATCAATGACATGGTTTATTATGCTGATCTGTAGCAGCACCGGCTTGAGTGTGGATCATACACAGTAACTAATCCCAGACTCACACACACAGTCATCGCGGTTCACACAGAGCCGAGCCATAAAACCACACTTCCGCTCACTAACCCTGAATCACTCCATCACTTTGTTGACACATACCTGCTGATGAATGTGCGATGCAGTTCAAGCTCAAAAAGCTGGAAAAGAGCCTATGAAACAAGAACTGGATGAAGCTTGTGTCTTTAACATGAGATTTGATGAGACAAAGTTATTTTGTTTAAATCAGCGGCTTTTTTGAAACGGTTGCGGCTGGGGCCAGTGGCAGAATTGAAGGCATGTGTTGGTGCAGCGATGGGGCGGGTTTATGTTCACTTCATGCGTTTGATGTGCTGTAATGAGGAAGTGAGTGACTTCCTGTGGTTAACAGGAGTGAGGGAGATGGATGATGGGGGAGGCCATAAATGAAAAGCATCAGTAGTGCAGTTAACAGAGGCCGGGGTGTGTGGGTTAAACGTTTTTCAAATGTTTTAACTGCGTTCTCTCTGACACAACGGGGGGCGAGGATATGTCAGGGTCAAGAGGTGACAGGCGAGATGTGTGCAGTCCAACATGTCATTATTTCCTGGAAGATAGGGTGCACTTGGTTTAATTATGTTGGACCAGATCCAGATGGATCTGGTTGGAAACTTTTGGAGTCTATTTAACTTTTACTGTCATCAAAAGCTTTATGCTGAGTTCAAGGGGCTTCTGCTCTTTTCAGAGAGATGTCAAAGATGGTGACTTTCACCTATAAGAGATAATTTATCGTTTAATTTAGATCTAGGATCACAGATATGAAGATTAAATTAATGTTTATAAAAGACCTTAGTGTACACTAAGTTTCTGCTCTTGACAAAAAAACCCTGTTTCTTTTCCTGAACACCATATGCTATTTTATATGTCATTTCAACTTTGACCTTTGTGATGGGGACTGTGACCTTTCACACAGGCCCACACAGAATCCATACAAGTCCTTGCCAACCTTTCTAGTTTTCAGGAACTTCAATTTATCTCATTTAGAAATGGAATGATAATTTAGAATAGTATTCCACACATCCTTTCCCAAATTGCATCAGGAAATTCAACTAAATTCTGTCTTTGACTCAAGAAGAATGCTTCCTTTGAGCACTTATTCACAGGGTATAAATATGTAATTTCTAAATAGATTAGATTCTGATTCAAATTCAGTTAATTCAGTTTGATTTTATTCTGATTCATTTGGGTGTATTTCAACTGCAATGTTCATTTTGCATCATATTCAAAGAGGGATTCATCAGACTGATTCAAACTGTGACTTCTCATTAATAAGTCCTTATGAATGATTAATTAATAGGGCCAACTTAAAATAATCATTTGATCATGAATCAGACTACATTGGGTGCATTGTATGTTTCTAAATTCACTAAAGAGTCACTTCTTAGTGAATCGTACTACACTTTTTGCCACAGATTCAGCAATGGCTGCAAAAAAGCAATATTAGGACTCAAGATCGCACAAATGAAGACTGCAACTGACTGTAAATGTATTTTTACTTAGCTTTGAAGAAACCAAAATCACAATTTCCTGTCATTTGATGATGAAAACCTAATGGAATATCTAATGGAATTAGACACAAAGTGAAAGTCTGCAATCACACAGGACTCTTACTGAGTCTCATTACTTATCACGACACACCATGAGATAACCTCATTCATACACTTCCATCAGTCCCATTGTCCTCACTTGGTTTTATTTTCTACAGCAGTGATGTGAAGTGGAATGCAGCAGTGAGACGTCATAAATCTCTTCAGGATGATAAGAGTCATAAAGTGGCCTTAAGTATCTTCAGCACCACTGAGGATTAGCCTGTAAGTATGAGATCCCCTGAGGCCCGACTCATTCATAAGCAATGAGCGAAGACCCCTTACCGAACTCACACACAGTGCTGAAGGGCCAGAAAGAGGCTACGAGCCCCTTGAGCATTCTTGGGCTGGTCAACCGTGCTGCCAGCCAATCAATCACCCAATTACCCGATCAATCAATAAATCACATTTATGTTTTTATACGCAGTGTGTTGAGGAAACAGCCATGGAATTCACTGTGTCATGATGCTAGTAGGACATGATGTGATAAAATAGGGACAAATGCACACAAAAGCTACAACTGAGAGCTGTGGGAAATAACAGGCCAAATAAACCATTCAGATTAGTGTGTAAAAGAGAATGTGCTATTTGCATTAAGCACAAAAGTAAGATTAACTCATGTCATAGATTTGCTCTGTGCTTCTGTTTGTGTGTTCTCTCTTTGTATACACATTGATTTGATTGGTGACCTTACAGATTCAACATGACTTATCCCTCCTCCGGGATTTCTGCATACTCAAAGTCAGTAATGATGTCATTGGAATGGAACCATACGAAACAACAGCAGATAACATTCTTTAAAAGCTGTACAACATGGGAATTGGCTGGGAATAATGTAGAAGCCAACAGAATAAACACGACTTGTGATAAAAAGCTGTGTTGCTTTGAGCAAAAGCAGGCTGTATTTTGTTATGCTTGCCACTGATTCAGCTGACGCTGAAATTCCAGATACCCTCACTGAACTCACGGGTCACAGAACTTATGTTTTCCATGCTTTAATACCACACACATGGACACGTTCATATTTTTGGTTAATTGTTTAAATATAACACACTTATATTTTAACTCTGTTTTATGACATTAAAGGGACAGTTCACCCAAAATAAAAATGTTGTCATCATTTAGTAAGGTTTGGAACAATATGAGGGTGATAAAATAATTTTTGGGGGGGAACTATCCCATTAACATTAAACAGCAATGTAACTTTTGGTTGTGCTTCACTACTTGCTGCTCACTTCCCATCACTGGTCATCCTGCAAAAATAACATATGTTCGGGCAAAGCTGTTGTGTTTAGAGTTTAATATATTGGAACAACTTAAGTTAGGGGCCTCAAAGTTAAGTGAACGGCTTTCATGACTCCCAACATGATTAGACATTAACACTTGACACTGAACCCTGGCCACTCCACATCTTTGAAAAAGAGCACCAAAAAACAGCCCATCACATCCCTTTTTTTCTTCTATCCTTTCATTCTCCCACATAGCAACTTTTTTTCCATTTTCTCTCTCTCTTCGTCCGATAGCTTGCTCTCTCCCCCTCTCTGGATTCTGTGCTGAGGGTCCTCCTGACAAAGGGAATTGTAAGGATGAGCCTAACCGGTATTGGCCCACACAATGGGTCCAAAGAATGCAGAGAGGGACAAAGGGTAGCCATTGGCTGGGTTAGCCCTGGGGTGACAGATCCGAATGGACAGATGAACACAGGGGCTGTGCTCAGGTCCGCGAGGGACTGGCAAACCCCCCGCCAGGCCTGCCCAAAAAGCACCGCAGTCAGGGCCCTCAAACAATTGACCAGCGCTAACTAACCACCCCACTTGGTTCTCCCCCACTCATGGTGATTGATATGGGAAACGCAGAGTGAACTGTCCTGTTATTGTGCTTTCAGCCTGCAATTATCACCCTCGCCTCATGCAAATATGAGAGATTAGGACGCTAGCATTTAACTCAGATTTCATATACATAACAGGTTTAGATGGGCCTTCGAATACCATGGTTATGCCCAGTGTTTGAAGAAAACGTCTGAAACGAATGCAAGCGACTAATGAAAGCCCTCGACTGACATAAAAAAATTTAGGCATGGAAATCTGCTCATATGTGTTGCTGTAAGAGTGAATGGCTTCACCCATGGGATGATAAATTAAAAGAGAGGTGTGGATTTGCATGGTGGTCAGACGTGATGTGTAGCAGCACATGTGCTGTTCCTCGGGGTTTTAGGGTACCTGTACCGACCAAAACACCATAAAATCAAATATCATACATCAAACGTAACAGTATACTGTATAAACATTACTCTACAAAAATGGTTCTCGACCAGGACCCACAAGATGACTTAAAAGGATATAAAATAAGATTTTAAAAAAAGGCATTACAATAAGCAAAATAAGGAAAGGAAAATAAGGAAATAAGGAAAATAAAGAATCTAACTAAAAATCAAGATATTTCTTTAATTTACCAATAAAATTTTATTTCTAGACTTGCAAAATAGTAAAATCTTAGAAAGAATATACATTTTTTCTTGTTATGCCGAAGTTGATAATAATTTACCAGGTAGAAATTGAGTAAAAATATTTTTTGTATTTTTAATACTTATTCAGTAAATCATAAACAACTGGAAAAGTCACGAAGCCTTTACATACTGTAGTTTTCATAATTAATGAACTTTGCAACATTAACAGTTATTGGACTGAATTTAAACAACACTAAACTGAACTAAACTGAGCCGAACAATGACATTATTATCTGCTTCTGTAGAGCTGCTTAATTTCATAAATTAATTGTTGAAATTTTACAACATTAACGCTGTTAATTCCTGTTTCTTCATGTAAAGCTGCTTTGAAACTATCTGTATTGTATAAAGCACTCTTTAAATAAATGTGACTCAATTTAATAATGGGGGAGTGAAAATGCTGAGAACCACTGTTCTATAGCCACATTGATGTATTTAATTAGCAATTTCTATTATTCTCTGTTGCTATTTAAGCTTCATTACACCTTAACAGACTGCTAGTCTGTGAAAAAGTGTCAACATGTTCACACTCATGTACACATGTGCTGCCTGCCAGAAAATTTGAAAATACTGTGCATGCACATGCTCTTATAAAGAACATTTCTCCTGTAGTCAAGCTGGTGAGACAAATTCAAATGGTATCATAGCTATACACAGAGTAAATCCAGAAGCATCCTCCAGTTACACAATATTAGAGGAAGCATCTGCAGATGGACTTTTGTTCCAGTGGCTCTGGTGTTTCCTTTAGCTGTGCTTAAAGAGAGCAACAAGTCCAAATACACAGAACTCTTCCAAAAAGCACCTGGATATGACATTCACTGCACTGCAGTCTTGCATTACAGTGAAAAACGTATTTGAATGCTTATACAAAAGAACAATTGGTACGGCAGATTATATTAAACACACATTCCATTTAGTTTGATATACAGTACATGCTATTTGATCCCAACATCTTATGACCCGCATTACTAAAAGGATGTGCACGGTTAAATGCACAATGAGACCACATAACATGCTTTTATTGTACACTTAAGGCATTGTCTGCATGGATGACTGAACTTAAAATAAAAAAGGGGTTTTCAGGGTTCTTTAATAAAAATAAAAAAATAAAATACAAATAAGCATTTATTTGAAATCCTAATCCTGTGTAACATTATAAATGTTTTTACTGTCATTTTTGAACATTTAATGTATCCTTGCTGAATAGAAGTTTTTGTTTGTTTGTTTGTGTTTTGTTTTTATCTTACTGACCCCCAATACTTTCTCTTTCAGTTTCTTCCTTGGAGAAACTGCCTCAGACTCAGAAGTACCTTCACTGAAGCATGCAATAAGAAATGCTTGGCTCTTTGTTTGTCCTGCAGGTTATGAGAGACAGTAAATGTGGTGACGGAGTCATTCACTCATAAAGGAGCTCTCACATTCTTAACGGCAAGAAGGCAGGTGGGGGTGAAATATCAGTGCGGTCCACAGGAAAACAGAAGGAAAGTTATATATTTCTCTGTCTGACACTTTTACAGCCTCTGTTATGAGTTTTGACCAGACTCACACAATAGACACACACTAATGTCATATGTTAGAGCACATGAGTGATCTATTAAGGCAGGATGTGTCTGTGTGCCAAAAAAGTCTTGAGTAATAGTGTGTTTAAAGACATGCATTTAAAAATACAAATGCATGCACATTTAAATCAATATCACATGAGCCAGAATGGGAAAAAAGTTTTATTGCGATTTGATTTAGATTTTATACAACCGTTAAATATATATAAAACAATACATAATACTGATTTAATTACATTTCAACATAATATTACAAGTATTTATTACAACTTTATTTTGTAGTAAACTGCAGAAATGAAAAATAAAAAAATCCCTACCACTGACAGATGCTCAAACAAGCATTTGAAAGAAACACTGAAAAGTCAGCATTCTCAAAACATTTCATTTGTATTATACAATAATAAAATCTAATTTAAGGACCTGAACTAACTGTTGCATAAATAAATATTAACGTACAGGTGTTTTCACGTGCATGCATGCAAACACCAATACACTGTTTTATGTATTTAATCAAACTATATCAGTGCTGCACAATTAATCGAATTTCTAATCATGATTACAATTATGGATGTCACAATTACGTTATAGTTCAAAGAGGCAATTAATTGTTCAGAGTCCACTTATGTTATTCTGCACACTTAAAGGTGCAATAGGAGATCTTGGAAAATGCTAACATTAGCCTGATAGCACTGAAAGCGAACATCCCACCCTCCCTGCAATCGCCGTCCAAAGCCACGCCCCCTGAAAGCATTTATGCTCACAGACCAGAATACCAGAGACAATATTACTACAATAGGCCACATCAGCGGTTCCCAATTCCAGCCCATGTTCCAAAGTGAAGTAAACCCCTGCTCAGAGAGTAGGGAGCAATGAACATGATATGTAGGGATCATATCGATTGGAACACATTCACGAACACAACATTCACGTAGCTCGAGCTGGTCATCTGAATCGGGTGTGTTAACTAAGCGAGACATGCAAAATATGTGCGCAAGCACTGGAATTGGGAACCGCTGGGCTACATCATGTGTCATTAACCAGGAAGAAAACAACGGATATAAAACAACAAGCAAAAACAATATCTTAGTATTTATCATTGGACACAGAACTGAGGTATACTACACAGAATTGAGGTATACTACAGTATAATCAAACGGTGGGCAAATACTCTCCCTACTTCAATTAGCACACATGGGCCTCAACGTACATGCAGCCTAACCTTAGTGCATACATTTTGAGTGTGTGTGTATGTGTGTGTGCATGGAAGAGGTCTACTTTAGTGGAGGTGCACATGAGATTCACAAAGCCCTCAACACATCAAGCAAAAGAAGAGGGCCATGCTTTAACTGAGGACCATGGGAGTTTTTGTGGGACTTCGACATGAATCCCGTTCTTCTTCAAAGTGCACACCGGCAGCTGAGGGGCGTGGCCCATTGAAAGAGGGCTGGATTTAGGTCTTTGTCCTTCTGGCTTCAGGGGCGAGTGACATCTTGAACGCTTCAAGAAGATTAAATAGCAAAGCCCAGTCGGAAACAGAGAAAGAGAGAGAGCGAGAAAGCGAGGGAGAGAGAACAAAGAGGAGAGAGGTATAGAGAGGAATGGCTAGGGTGGGACCCAAGGGTTTGTAAATGTCCGTTGGGGAAATGGAGATTTGGAGAAATGGATTCGGAGACGAAAAGGGGAATGCTGAGGAGAACGAGGATAATGAGACGAGGAGAGGAAAAGAGTGGCCTCAATGAATAGGATTAGACCGGTCTCACCGTAAGGAGAGAGAGATGGAGAGAAAGAATGTAGGAAGGACACGGAGAGGATGGAGGACTGTGTGTGTTCATCTCATACACTTCACATCACATATACAATGCATGATGGGAGGTACTTGACACAACAGTCTACACCATACGAAGTCTTTAATAACAGCATGGGTTTGTTAAGAAACAGTCAACTAATTAAACAAATAAGCAACAGATTTCTGAATTATACAGAACATAAAATCTGTATTCATAGTCACTACTGTTAAGAAATAGCAATTGTGGCATGATACTGGAAAACAGTTTCAAACATGACAGTAAAGACATAATGTTACAAAATATTTTTATTAAAAATAAATGCTATTCTTTTCTACTTCATATTCATCAAAGAGTCCAGCAAATATATTCATTAAATAATTAATTAATACATTTTTCCCAAAATAAACAAAAAAAACGAAATAAATAAATAATAAGCAGCATGACTGTTTTACAAGTTTTATAATAAGAAGAAATTATTTATTTCTAAAGATTTTATGCGACAATAAAGACTTTGCCACAGTGGGAATAAATAAAACATATGAAATAAAAAAACTGCTTTTTTTTTTATCAAATAAATGCAGCATTGGTATGCACAGATTTCCAACAAACAACAGAAAATCTTCCAGACCCCAATTTTTCTAACAGTATATAACAAATAAAATAAAGCTTAAAATAGCAGTTAAGCTACTAAACAAAAAAAAAACAAGTACCAAGCATTTTCCTTTTTACTCCTACAGCACTTTTTACACATCATTTCAGGTACCCTTGAACAAAACCTGATCTTTCACCCTCTTCATAAGTACCCAAACAAGGAAAGCAACTCTTTCTTAGCACTTCTCCTCCACTTTCTTCAGTGGTATTTGAAAGAGAATGTCATTCAAAAACCATGAACATAGAATTTGCCATATTTCAAGAACTTTTGGAGCTTACAGGCCTACATTAACTCTGTCTGTGTGGTTTTGTTGAGTGCAGAGGATGTTGTAGGTTCCTGGGCCATATTGTTGAGAACGCCCCATCCCATGGCAGAACACTTTTATCCTTTATGTGTGGGTCAGTGGGCGCCCCCTGGGGCGAAACAACCCCCAGGATTAATGATATGCGTGACATGCATTGTGTGACCCCCGTGGGATGTGGGGGTGATGCGGGGTTGGGTTATCAAAACTCCCCCTCATCTTGCCCTCAGCAAAGCTAGTCAACCTGCTAAAGAAATTCAAGAATGTGCATCGGAATGTGCCGGAATATCTGTGTGTGACTGCTGTTATGAGGTGGAGAGAGCTCTCCAATAAATGACTGATGGCACTCAAACTGGACAGAATCTGTCATTGTCTGGGCTACTGAATCAAGTTCAAGAAAGGTGGACAAGGAGAACATGTCTAATGAATTATACACGATTGTTATGTTTCTATTAATTGCTTGGATATATTTGTATAATTGTTATAAGACTAATTAATCAACATATGCCATAAACATAAATGTAAAGCCTTAAAATATAAGAAAAAAGATTTTGTAAAATAATTTAAACTTGGAAAAAAATTTGCAAACAAACTTCATTGTGATTTGTGTGGGGGGGGGGGGATTCATTATGCATTGTACACTGGTACAGTGGTGCACATTATTAATGAATTCGCACTTAAAGCCTTTCATGTTTTCTGCTCCTGTCATTCTCTCAGCATCCCTCCATCAGAGACGGCGCGGCCCCTCGTTCCGGTTGAAAAAGAGGGGTAGGAGAGAAAAGGGGGCTTCACTTCACATCCAGTGCAGCATGAAAAACGCGTTCCTTCCCTTCACATGCAAATCTAGCATTACATAACTAGACAATCTGCTTGGGACTCTAAGACTCACACGTAGATAGATGCACACACAAACACACACGATGAATGGAGAATGATGCCTTTATCCTGAATGTAAACATGACTGTTTTAGTCACTCCTTAACGGTCAGGCAAAGAACTCTGTTTTATCTCTGAGTTACTGAGCTGAGCTGAGATCATAATTAGAACAAAGTAGTTCTATAAATTGATATCAAGAATAAGGCGAATTCTAAGTAGGACAGATATAACTGGGTCTGCACTTCAACATATACTGTACTCACAGGAGAAAGTGATGTGACAGAGAAAGAAATAATGACGCCTTCTGTAATGAACTGAAGTACTTGTTAATCAAACAAACTTTCCTTTGTTTTTTTTTTATTTTATATTGGGTTTATGACGTTTTCTATCCCCTAACTCTCATACATATTTCCTGCATTTAATTTTTATGAAGATATTATTTGGAATGTTTATTAATCAGTTTTCCTAGGCATTTTATAATAAAAAAAATTGCTTGATTTAGTTAATAATTAAATCAACTAACAAAAAGTTACAATAATAATACACTGTGATCATTTCAACAACATTTACTATTATTATTTTAATCATCTTTTATTATTATTGAAACATTTTCCAATTTAGAACATCTTCAAATGTCTGAAAAGGCTTTGAATTTTTACACGCATATGTGCACACACACACATGCTGGGCTTCTGGATGGGATGCAGTCAAGATGGAGAGAGTGGATAAAGTGGTAATTGGAAGAGTCAATGACTCTGCGTGCTTTAAAAGAAGACGACGCCTCCCTCCACTGCGCCTTTCATCTCCTAATCATTTATTCATCCTTTTATTTTTGGATGAATGCTCATCTACCTCCTTCCTGTCTGTCTGTCTGCTGGCAGCTCTCATGCTAAGATGGAACATCTAACCCTTTTTCTCTGAACTAATACGGAAGCATAAGTTGAGGATTATGGTGTGAAGGTGATGCTGATTTGATTTTGATTATGAAATTCATTTTAATGGTTTAATACCTCACCAATCAACATTCTGAGAGAAAATCATGCTGACAGTTGACACATTTCATATTCACACACAGGTTGTGATTTACTGCATGTATAAAAACACACGTTGATAGTACATGGACAAAATGTCCACGCTACACAATCTGTTTCATTTATTTCAGGCTTTTCCAAATGTTTCAAAGACAACTGCAACCAGCTAAGTTTAAAACAACTGTTTTAGTGCAAAGGTTGAGTAGGTGGTCCCTTGCTTTTGTCTGGGAAGCATTAGTTTATCAGTTTATCAGTGCACATTAGCGTATACACCACAAATGTAATTTAGCAATTATACTCCCTCCAAATGTGGGTCATGATCGTATCACAAAACATTTTAGACCAAATTTACCAATGTCTAAATTTAAACCAGACAATCTGAAATGGATCATAATATGAAGTATTAAAAATAGTAATGCTGTACTATGGTACAAGTCTAAAAAGTCAGATTTATTTTTGTAAAATTGTGCAGCGATACCCTTAAAATATAATAACAACACATTTTCTTTGAGATTTACATATGCACAAAACAAGCCTAATTTAGAACATGCAAGAGACTAATTTAATTTACATATACAATTATTCTCAAGTAATTTACCAATAAATTATGAAGCACGCATTATTTGTTACACTGCAAGCAAATTAGTAACTTATTTTTGAGATCTTCAATCAGGGTTGCAGGGACAAAAAGACTAAAAATCTTGCAGTATTTGTGCTCCATATGTATTCAGTTAAGAAAATCTACTGCCCATCACTCAGCGAGCTATAAAAATGAACACTTGTTGAAGAGATATAGAAGCGAGAGCTACATCATGTGTTAAGTGTATGCTAATGTTTTGTGCTCTCTTGTCTGTGGATGAGTTGGCATCTGTATTTTTATGCGAGTGAGTTTGTGCTTTCTCCCTAGTCTCTTTTGATCCGCCGTGTGTCAGTCTGCAGCCCAGAACACATATCATGTTACCGTGGGTAAGAGGAACCTCCTTCACACAGCACCATTCAAAGCGCCGTCGCCAATCAGCCAGCCGTTTCAGACCCCTCTGTCTGTGGCACGAGGAAAGGGGGCTGAATTTCCCCTCCCAAACTGCCTTTTATCTCCCCAAGCTTTGGATTGTAATCATTACACATCAGGTCACCAGACAGCACCAATGCACTGATTACACCGGGCAACGGTTAATAGAGGGAGAGATGTAGGGAAAGAGATCATGGCAAGAATGGCTTTCTCATTGGTGACTGACAGATGAGATTTTCGGGCCTCAAATGCACTCACAGAACACTAATCATTCTGACCACATAAGCAATCCTGTCTGACGAGACTTTAATGCAAAACACATACGGAGGACTACACACAGCACATGCAGAAAAATGCATGTGGGGAGGAGGGGGGTTTTTTGGGGTTAAAAAAAGCATTGAGGAGTGGATGTGCTGGTTGTGACATCTCAAAATGTGAACAAGATTTGATGTTTTGTTTTTAACATAAAACAGGGAATCAAGAAATGTACACACTTTTTTTGTGTGTAAAAAATAAAACATGCAATGCGGTCAGTGTAGTTTAGCCGATTCTTGAACAGATGACTCTTATGAATCACTTCTTTGTAATGAATCAGAAACATATAACTTGACATGTAAATTCCAACAGGTTCTTAAAGAGAGGACTCTCAGGAATCAATTATTTTTAGTGAACCAAACATGCACAACTCCTCAGTGTATTCTAACCCGCGGATGACTCTTATGAGTCAGTTCTTTAAAATGAATCAAAAAACATATAATGTGACCGGCGTAGCACAAACGATTTCTGAACGGATCACTCTTATGAGTCATTTTATTAGTGAATCAAAATGTAGTTGATCATATCCTGAACAGAATTTTATATTTTTGAAAAAAATATTTTATACTAACCAAGGCAGCATTTCTTTGTTAAACAATACAAATATATAAAAAAATAATAATAATTAAAATCAGCAGTCATTACTCCAGTCTTCAGTGTCACATGATTCTTCAGAAATCATTCTAATATGCTGAATTGATATTCAAGAAACATTTCCTAATATTATCAATGCTGAAAATAGATGTGCATTTTTGTGGAATCCAGGCAACATTTTTTTCAGGATTCTTCTGATGAATCGAAAGTTCAAAAGAACAGCATTTATTTGAAATTTAATAGTTTGTAAAGTCATAAATTATTAACTGTCACTTTTAATCAATTTCATGCATCCTTGCAGTACAAAAGTATTCAGTTGATAATCAATAAAAAAAATTCTAAAATTTATTTTTCAATAAAATTCAAGGTACTAAAAGAATCATGAATGGAATCACAAGAAACCAAATCATTAAGAGCAATCGGACCAAAATCTGAATTGTTAAATACTTTACAATTCCCATGCCTATTAGCAACACACAGTTAATATTCCTCATTATCAGAAACATCAGCATTTCATAAACAGTGTGTATGTGTCAGGCTGGAAGTGCATCACAGACACAATAACAACATGCCAACCCTGAATGGCCGTATCTGGGCAACCCTGCCACACAGCGGCTGGCGCCCTCCTCCTCCGCTCCTTTGTGCCAGGGCCAGCGACACGTCAACTTCACACCACCACACACCATGGCCCTCGCGCCCTGCCTGCTGTGCCACCAGAGAGAGGGGCAATGTGGGATACGTCTCAATCCGCAGGGTGGTGCCTCTCCCCTGCACCGGCTCTCCTCCCTCCTCGTGGCTCCTGATCCCCCTTTCCCGCTGTTCTCCCTCCTCTCGTCTCTCCCACTGTCAATGTGTAAGAACACTCCCATCCTCTCATCTCTTTCTTCCCATCTGGTTTTCTCACTGTCATTCACACTGTAGCTGTTTCTCTCCCTTTCTGCTCCATCAACGTCCCTCCCCCAACTTGCAAAGGACTCCCTCAGCCTCCCACTCATCTGACTCTGCCTGTCTTTTTATCTTTTACTCTTTCTCCCATACCGTTTCTCTATCTTTCTCCATGTCAGTCTTTCTGCCTGACAGATCAGAGGGGCATAAGCTTCTTTCTTCTAGACCACAGGAGTCTTCCAAAACCTCCCCTGCCAGAGAAAAACGCAGTGAACCTCCCACCACACACACACACACACAAACACACACACACACACACACTTTGTAAACCTGTTTCTAGAAAGGTGAAATAATTGTTTTTTATTGAAATCCTTCACTTAAAGGTACTTTGGAGCACTTGAAATCTTAATATATTAAACTTCTTCAACCTTCATCTGTGAAAAATGTATCAAGAATTCTGTGTCCTTGAATCTGGAACTGCTTACGGCCATAATTTTGGCATAGCATTTTCATTTTTTGCATAAAAATCTGGATAAGCTACACAAGTTTGCTATAAGTGAACAAACTGTAATTTTAAAAAAAAAAAATAAAAAGAACTGGAATGTTTCTAAATCAAATTCACAAATACCAAAATGTCATTAAAATAAATTCAAATAAAACAAAATTTCCTGGTACAGATGTGCTCCCTCTCATTGTTTATTATATAAACTTTTGGATAAAACTCCTCAGTTGTCTAAAACTTAAACTTTAACTGTAAAAAAAAATACTAAATGGATTGAAAAGTTTCATTTTTGTAAATGTTACAAAGTAACAGTTTTAAGCTATTATAATCTATTCTCTAAAAAATAGTATTGTTATAAAAAAAATTCATTTTATTCAGCTTATTTCATATTCATAAGTATATGCTTGAATCTGAGAGTTATATAAAGTCTGTAAATATGTGTGGAGAGAGAGACATCAGACTTTGATGTCAACTGTGATGTGACAGCATCCAGCTTTCTCTCAGTCTCTCCTTTTGTTTCTCTCTACATGTCACTGTCTCCATAACTAATCTGAATCCCACACACAGTCCTGTTAATTGATTTCATTATTGAGTTTTATCATAGACTGGGACTGCAGATGGGCTGATTCTGTTCAGTTCATTTGATCAGCGATGATGGTGGTTCGTGAAAGTGCCAGATCCACTTTCACCAGATGCCACATGACAGTTGGCCATGAACAATATGAACTGGCAGCCAGGCCTAAAGTCTGTCTCTGTTAATTCAAAATGAATGCTGTCTGGAGGAGATACTAGAGAAATGTGTTTGTTTGTGTGTGGTTCAGATCAACAGAGATTAGGCTGGACTTCCTTTGTGAAAGACAGAGAGCTACGGGTCAGGCATGCTCCTTGATCGGTATCAGGGCTGATCTGTCAAAACAGACAGGTTAGATTGTGTGTATGTATCTGTCTAAATAGAGGATAGGCTAATCGCACACACGATCATGGGCTCTTTCTCACAAGGAGGGGAAGTATTTGAAAGACACACTTTTTGACATGCTTAGATTGTGACTGACCTCAGTGACCCCTGCTTTAGTGGCCCTAAAACAAGCATTGCTCAAAACACGCAGGGATGTTGCACACTTACAGGAATTACAGTATCATCCATGAACAAAAAAAAACATTAAAAAAAAGAACTGCTAAAATGGGAAAAACAATTCATTTATATCAGCCCAACAAGCTGGAAACAAGTCCAAAATCCCTCTGCCTATAAAAACACTACAGATTAAAAAACAAAATAAAAATAATAAAAATAAAGTGGCATTAAAAGTGGCTTTAGATTATTTAGTGCAAGCAAACATTTTATGCGAAAAGTTCTGTTTGAAACAAATGAAGACAAAACACATTTGGACCCTTTTTGGTTAATAAACTTTAGAGCAATAGATCCACTGATGAATAGAAACAAACCAATCAACTAAAAATGAACAGAAGAAATCAACATTTTCAAAATTTTGCCAAAATATACTTTTATGAAGAAGCATTGCTGCTTATTTATTCTTCAATATGCATGTGCATTTTTCAGACCAGAAATAAATTACTATATAAAAATTTAGAAATATTTAATTATCTAATTTTATTATTGATTCATTTATTGATTAATGAAAAATAAGACACAAATGATGCATAAGTAAAAACATTGATATTTGTTTTTCAGAATTCTAATGGTCTTTACAAATTAAAGTCCAAAAGTTAATACATTCTCCTACCTCAGATCTGATGATATCCCACATACAAACACACACACACACTAGTACCTATATGCACACAAACACACCTGAACTCTGTCACCCTTCACAAACTCACACAAACACACTGGAGTCCCCTGAGGGTGGCTTTATTTTCCAACATGCAAATTTACAAGATCCTGAAATATTTCAAATGGAAAATTTAAGGCCTTTAATCAGGGATTCTTAAATTTAGCTGGGTGAGGAAGCAACACTAATGTTTAACAACAGACTCACTCGCAAAATCATTCCACAGCTGTGATAAGAGCTTTGAGAATAAAATGTGTGGACTGAAATTTATAGAGTCATTCACCTAGCAGGCATATAGAGGTCATTCTGTGAATGTGTGTGTGTGTGTGTGTGTGTGTGTGTGTGTGTGTGTTTGTGTGTGTGTGTGTGTGTGTGTGTGTGTGTGTGTGTGTGTGTGTGTGTGTGTGTGTGTGTGTGTGTGTGTGTGTGTGTGTGTGTGTGTGTGTGTGTGTGTGTGTGTGTGTGTGTCTATAGAGATGTAGTTTACTCAGTACAGTTTTTTTGTCAGAGCAATTAACATCCCAGAAGCCAAAGTGTCAGCAGAATTGAGCCTGAATGTGTGTTTCCGCACTTTTGCCATGGTCAGCTCATGCGCGCTCTCTCTCTCTTTCTCTCTCTCTCTCTCTCTCTCTCTCTCTATCTCTCACTGTGAAGCAGAGTGGAAAAAACACTGTCGGGAAATTTTTCATGCATCTCCTTTCCCTAGTGACCCACTATGAATGTCACCTACACACAAAAACATAAGTTTAGTTAATTTGTTTTTTTAAATCCAGTTTAACATGGTTTAACCAAGCACAATCCCACTAGTCTCAGCCTCAGACGTCACACCCACAGATCGTTGGCATATGGGACACAAAAGTGGATAGCTTGAATTCTACAGGATTTCCGAGATGTGTGTCTCGCGTTCTTTACCGATGCGCCTGGAAACAAAAATGCTGTGGCGCCAAACCCCCTCACGAAAGAAGAAAGCCGTTGAGTTTACAACCATAACAACGAGCACTTATTAGGATCAACTAAACGCTGGATTTTCAAAAGTATGTCGAATATTTAAAGTTCGCAGCATAGAATCTTTACATTTCGTCCGAGAGTTATACAGATTCTAGACCTTCAGCCATCAGTCTGAAGGTCTGGCTATATGAGACTACTATATATAATTATTATATATATATACAATCAGGCATACATCCAGATGCACTTTGAAATGAAATGCATACTGTTCAAACATTTGTACGATTAAGTTTGTAAGATTGATTGATAGATTGATTGACTGATTGATTGTTTAAAATCTCTTGTTCTGTTGAAGAATATTGTAATTTTTATTTTAAAAAATGTATTATTATTATTATCATTTTTTTTATCTTACTAACTCCAAACTGTTGAATGGTAGTGTACTTCATGCATTTTAAAGAACCAATTCATTACTGGGTGGTAAAACAACACAATAACATGACACAGCAGTGTACTAATAAACAGCGGGTGCAATTAAATTTTAGTGAATTCCCCTCACCATCTTTACTCTTACAAGTAACGACCATTTAAATTTATTCAAGAACCTATAACTGTTCTCTCCCTCATTGTGTCGCCACGCTTAGTGCTGCTAACATTATTACTGTAATGTTGTAATTGCAAACATAGAGGTGATGGAGACAGAGAGAGTGTCTTTGTCCACACATCTAGAGCTCCATTATAAATGCATTCAGTGTCCAGCAGACCCATTCAGCGTGTACAGGCAGCCAAAGAGGCCAGCAGTCAGCGTGTCAATAAATCAGACTCAATGGCTCCTAAATGAGTGCATATGGAGACTTGATTGAATAATATACAAATGCAAATTAAAGCGCTCACATTCATTGCTGGAAACAATAGGCACCACGCAGAGAACGAGCATTTTAATAAGTGGAGCAATTACTGATTTTTGCTTACATAATCAAATGAGTGTGATTTTATGCAGCGGGTTATTTTCACAAGCGTTGTATGCTGGTGGGATAAATAGAGTGGTTGGCTGTGAAAAGTAGGTATTTTATGTGTTACTCTAACTTGCTCTCTTTGTTTCTATATGTCTCCTCTCATATGGGCATTTATGATCACACTTTAAATGATTCAGATTTTCATAAGATTGTGAAAGACCATCTGCATATTATCAAGTGTTTGCCTGTCTGTTCAGTATTTGCATCTGGGTGCTTTAGGACTTTTATACAAGTGTGATGCTCCTCAACAGGTACTGAACAGTTTTTTTGTTTTAAATGTTTATCCAAAAACCCTTTATGTGCTTTAAAAAAAAAGAAGAAGAAAAAAAAGTTAGAGAATACTTTCAAAGACTTTATAAGTCAAAAAGACATTATTTCAAATGTGCATTCAAAATATATTTATTTATTTATCATACAATTATTTGGGGTTTTATTTATTTATTTTTAAATGTACTTATTAATTTTACTGAATTCTTATTTATTTTTCTGAAAGGACATTGAATTGATCAAAAGTGACTGTAAAACATTTATAAGTTTACAAAAGATTTCTATTTCACGCTGCTCATATGAACTTTATATTCATCAAAGAATCTTGAAAAAAAGTATTACGGTTTCCACAAAAATATTACACAGCACAACCGTTTTCAACTGTGACATGAAATGTTTCTTGAGCACCAAATCAGCATATTAGGATGTAAATATTTCCAATTCCAAATATTTGAAGGGTAATGTAAGCATGAAGTTTAGAGACGAAATACTCTAAGGCTAAAATTGAACATAAATAAATGATTCCACTAAATTAACTCATGAAATCTGTGAAGGAGAAGAATGTTTGAGGAATCAATACAGTATTGCCCTGCAAGCTCTGTCAAATCAGATTCCATGTGCTTTTGTGCTGTTCAGAGCATAAATAATCAGGTTTGAATTGAACATGCAACATAAATTAGATTTGTGCTGCCAGTGTGAACAAAGCTTTCGTCTGACTCAGTCACAAAGCTGCCCATGGCCAGCACTATTACTCAATATCCACAGAGGAAATCTGATTTCTGATTCTGTCCTCTCAGCACTCATTCACTGAGCTCTTTGTGTATTGACTGCTCCTATTGTGAACAAATAGTGCTAAACAATACAGAGTTGGCAGAACTGTTGTTTCAAGTACAGGCAGCTGGAGATCTGGTAGTACAGAAATATATTTCATTAAGTAAATTAACTTCCATTTTATTAACCATGATGGAACTTTACTTCCCAGAATGCCCTAATTTGACCTAAGGCAGTGGTTTTCAATCCTGGTCCTGCAGTGACACACCGCTCTGCACATTTTGTATGTCTCTCTTATGTGACACACTAAAACTGAGTTCATGGAGCTCTCTCCTAATGAGCTGATGATCTGAATCAGACGTGTTAAATAAGGGAGACACAAAATATGCAGAGCAGTGGGTCCCCAAGACCAGGATTGAAAACCACTGACCTAATGTCACAATTCAAATTTTAATGCAACTTGCGGAGTGCTGTGGTCAATTCAATACAGATGAACTGAATTGTGTATATGTGAACACTAGGTCACTGAGTGCAACCTTACACAAAGATCAGTGTCGAAAATAGAGTCTGTGGTTTTATGACAGGCTGGTATGTGAGGAATGTTTTTTTTTTTTTGCTCTTTTCTTGTTTTCTATCAATCATTAACTCTTTAGCTGCAGGAGAAGCAGCTCTCAATGTCATCAATCACAGATTCTGGATAGATTCTCATAGACACATACACACACTAGTACACAAACTTACAAGCGCTCCACAAACCAGAATAAAAACCAAATTGCTCTAAAATGTGAAAAAATAAAACTTACTTTCTTCTTTCTTGACTATCTGTCTTCCTTCCTCCATTTCTACTTTCTGGTTTCCTGACTGACTTTTATCCATTCATTCTTTCTTCCTCTTTTTCTGTCAGACCTCTTTCTTCTTTTGTTGTCTGTTTGTGAAGATTCTTTCTGTCTTCTTTTCTTCCTTCATCCTTTTTGTATGCCTTCCTTTCCATTTTTCTCTTATTTCTACCTTCCTTTCTTTCTACCTTTAACTTCCTTGTTTTTTCCTGTCTTCCTTCCTCTCTAACTATTTTCCTTTCTGTCCTTCTTCCTTATTTCTGTTTGTCTAAAATACTTCCTTTCTGACTTCCCACTTCCTGTCTAACTTCCCCCTTCCCTCTTCTTCACTCCTTTCTTTCTTCATTTGTCAAATTTCTCTCCTTACTTTTTGTCTGTCTGTTTTCCTTCCTTCCTGTCTTTCTACCTGTTTGTCTAACCTCTTCCTTTTTTTCTTCCTTTCTGTTTGTCTCTCTGCCTTCTTCTCTATCTTTAAGTCTTCCTTCTTTTCTTTTTATCTGTCTATCATATAACTATTGGGATGTTTTGTTGCACTATATATTACTGCACCCCTAACTTCCTTCCTGTTTCTTTCCTTCCTTTCTTTCTTTTTCTTCCTACTTTCTATCCTCTCTATCTATCAGAATTAATTCCTTTTTTATTTATTTCTCTGTCTTTCTTCATTCCATCTGCAGTTTTGAATTGAGATATCATTACACCCCTAATGTTGACACGCTATTCAATCTGAACCCAATGGGAAAAATCCATCCTACGTGAAGGATACAGGATTTTCCACCAATGGTGCCTTTGGGCAAACCGTCACAGTGAACTGATCTAAAAGTACATTAGATATGCTCTCTGTCTCTATTTCTAGCCTCACTGCTATTGTATGCAGAACACATAAATCACACCAGGCAGCAGAACCCAGGAGAGGGGGGGTGAGTAGGTGCGTGTGTGTTCAGAAAGACTGGAAGACCAGCTCCAAATGAGGAGTGGGTGAAGAGAGAGACAAAAAGAGAGACAGAGAGGTCCCACTTTATACCTGGCTGCAGGTAATTTTTTATACCTTTTTCAAAATCTTGTTCCTCCTACTCTGTTTCTCTCTCTCCTGTGGTTCCCACACACACCCTAACACCTCTTTCAGCCCTGGCAAGTCGCTACAGATCAAGCATGTGAGAGTTTGGTTTGGGGTGAACGCCGGTCAATCAATCACCCTCTCCGATGGTTGTATTACAAGTCTGTTCTGCCATGTCATCACACAGGAATCTTTATGGAGGCAGACAGCACTGTGGGCAAGTTTTAAATAATCATCTTTATAAAACACAGAGCGAGCAAGAGCTTTTATCTCTGAAGTGCTTCGGTTGAGGGACAGGAACAGGATGAAACACAACATTACAGATGGTGGGGAAATACACACTTGGCTCTAAGATAAAATGAGTTAGTGTATAGGATATATAAGGTTGGACAACACACACACACAAACACACATACAGACAGTCCTTAAGTGCCCTCATTGCATGGATGTGGATACAGACTGTGGGTGGTTAAAAGACCGTTAAGGCCACAGTAAGATAAATATTAACTTTATATGGAGTGAGAACCATACATATCCCATAGATGTGTGTGTGAGATAATGAAACACAGCCCCCATTCTGTCTGAAGGGCAATAAACCCATGAAAGTTCACCTAAAAGCAGCAGAATATGGCTGTCAGTCAATTATGTTTACCCACAGTTTAGTTAAAGGGATAGTTCACCCAAAATGAAAATTATGTCATTAATAACTCACCCTCATGTTGTTCCAAACCAGTAAGACCTCCATTTATCTTCGGAACACAGTTTAAGATATTTTAGATTTAGTCTGAGAGCTCTCAGTCCCTCCATTGAAGCTGTGTGTACGGTATACTGTCCATGTCCAGAAAGGTAAGAAAAACATCATCAAAGTAGTCCATGTGACATCAGAGGGTCAGTTAGAATATTTTGAAGCATCGAAAAAACATTTTGGTCCAAAAATAGCAAAAACTACGACTTTATTCAGCATTGTCTTCTCTTCCGTGTCTGTTGTAAGACAGTTCAAAACAAAGCAGTTTGTCATACCCGGTTCGCGAATGAATCATTCGATGTAACCGGATCTTTTTGAAACAGTTCACCAAATCGAACTAAATCGTTTTAAATGGTTCGCGTGTCCAATACGCATTAATCCGCAAATTACTTAAGCTGTTAACTTTTTTAATGTGGCTGACACTTCCTCTGAGTTAAAACAAACCAATATCCCGGAGTAATTCATGTATTTAATAAGTACACTGACTAAACTGCTGTGAAGAGAGAGATGAACACCGAGCCGAGCCAGATAATGACTCGTTCACGAGTCAAGAACCGGTTGCATCGGTTTTCGGATCACCAGTAGTTCTTTCTGACAGTTCGATTCAATAAACCGGTTGAAGAAAACGGTTCACCGGTTCTTTTGCGCTCGACGTAATGACGTCATTGGCGATGATGGCCCTTGATTGAAGCCTTCGGTTTACCTGGGCTCATAACATTAGCAAAGAATCAGTTCAGAATCAATCACCAAAAGAATCAGTTCAGTTCAGACGCTCTGTGTGTTGGTTTGCTTCACGCTGAATCACACATGCGCAGTATCATCAGCTCCTCGGTTCTCGAATCGGACACGTCTGACAGAAACGGTTCTTGACTCGTGAACGAGTCATTATCTGGCTCGGCTCGGTGTTCATCTTCAGTTCTCTCTTCACAGCAGTTCAGTCAGTGTACTGTTTGAGTAAATGAATAACTCCGAGATATTGATTTGTTTTAACTCAGAGGGAGTGTCAGCCACATTAAAAAAGTTAACAGCTTAAGTCATTTGCGGATTAATGCGTATTGGAGACGCGAACCGTTTAAAATGATTCAGTTCGATTTGGTGAACTGTTTCAAAAAGATCATGTTACATCGAATGATTCGTTCGCGAACCGGATATCACAAACTGCTTTGTTTTGAACTGTCTTACAACAGACACGGAAGAGAAGACAATGCTGAATAAAGTTGTAGTTTTTGCTATTTTTGGACCAAAATGTATTTTCGATGCTTCAAAAATTCTAACTGACCCTCTGATGTCACATGGACTACTTTGATGATATTTTTCTTACCTTTCTGGACATGGACAGTATACCTTACACACAGCTTCAATGGAGGGACTGAGAGCTCTCGGACTAAATCTAAAATATCTTAAACTGTGTTCCAAAGATAAACGGAGGTCTTACGGGTTTGGAACAACATGAGGGTGAGTTATTAATGACATAATTTTGCAAATTGGGCGAACTAACCCTTTAACACCAAAAATGATACCTAAATTCTGATATTTTCAGGACTCACATCTTCATTGGGGGAGTTTGTAAATCGGTGGTGTGTAAACATCACACAATGAAAGCGATAGTAACAAAGACATGTCTTCTATGTTAATGACAAAAGAGAGCATTTTCGTTTTGTTGATATTGATAATAATAAAAGAGCACTAGTTTTATTGAAACACGCAACTTATTTGCACTGTAGATGGCTGTAGAAATTAGTGACGATGTTTAGTCAAGGTGTCAATTTATAGGCCAATCTGGAAAGGTGACGTATTGTGGGTTTCTTGTAGAATTTAAAAGTTTTTAGTCAGGTCAAGTCACCTTTATTTTTATAATGCTTTTAACAATACAGATTGTGAAGCAACTGAACAGCATTAAATGGTAAAATAAAATAATGCAAAAAGGCAGTTCATCACTGAACTCAATGCTGTCATCATCCAGCTCAGTTCAATTTTAATAGTATCTGTGCAATCAAGTTGACAATATCACTGGAAATTAAGTGTCCCCAACTAAGCAAGCCAGAGGCGACAGCGGTAAGGAACCAAAATGCCATCGTAGACAGAATGGAGAAAAAACCTTGGGAGAAACCAAGCTCAGTCACGGGCCAGTTCTCCTCTGACCAGACGAAACCAGCAGTTCAGGCTGCAGCTAAGTCAGATTGTGTAGAAGAATCATCTGGCTCCTGTGGTCTTGTCATAGTGGCCGTCTAGATGACAATTTCTTTACTGGGGATCTGTCTCTGGGGCTCATTTAGTTGTCCTGGTCTCTCTTAGAAGAGTTATCAGTATATATAATATATAAATAAATGGTATATCACTATTTAGCCAGCTAACTAAAAGTATGTTTGTGTTTCATTGAAAGCTGTTGAAGAATGTGGAGATGCAGGTGCTATACAGAGTTCATCTGTACAGATGTATATTCATGTATATTCACTGTAATCTCCTGTCTGTCAGACCACCTCCATTGCACTGTCAGGGTAAATGACTAATGAGAAAACACACTGTCGGCCCCTCAGCCCTGCTTCACAGGCCCCATAATAGTCTGATCCTCAGTCACACTAGATCTTAACACACTCTCCTCTTCTCAATCATCTGTGAAGAGAAGCGTTACATTCTCAATTGCAGTGGACTGGATGGTCAGTTAATTGTAACTATGGGCAAATGCCCTACATTTGACTGTTAACACACACTCAAACGCTCTCCCACCAAAAAAAAAAAATGCTTTACCCTATCTTCCCCATCTAAAAAATAAAAACAATGTAAAAATATCACAATGCACCTATTTTGTGATGTGACCTGAGTGGCAGGAGGAACTTTCCTCTCTGACCTCTAGTACCTGTGACCCCGGCACTGCCATAATGGAGACAGGAAGATATTTAGGGGTCTGGTTGAAATGGGGTGAAAGGTGAGGATCACAGGTCAAGCAGAGAAGCATTATGGGGGCTCGTCCTTTGATGAAACCTAGGCTATTTGGTTTAAATTTGGAGGAAAATTACATGATAATTACTCCCATAATGAACTGGTGTGGACTGTTCAATTTCGGACTACTTTGTTGCACACACAACATGTGCAGGTTTGTGTGGGAGAGACAAATATGTGATATTATCAATGAATGTGCATTTAACATCGGTTACAACACTTCTAACCTTTGTGGAATGTGGTAAGGCTAGTTCTGACATTTATGCCTTTTCACTGTGAATTACTTGAAATCTAAGTTTATGTAAAGAACAAAAGCACGTAGGTATTTTCTCACCCTTAGTCAGTATGACTAATTTGATTGGCGTGCATGTTCAGTGTGTTAGATAAAATCTTCATATTATTTAGTTAATTTATTATTATTTAATTAACAAATTGTACAATATTTAAAAGCAAAGAAAGGTTTCATCGTTCAAAGTTTGTATTGACAAACCTTTCTTTTCTAGTTATAAAATTACATTCACTGCAGTTACATGA
The DNA here is from genome assembly GCF_963082965.1 of Carassius carassius. Taxonomy (NCBI): domain Eukaryota; kingdom Metazoa; phylum Chordata; class Actinopteri; order Cypriniformes; family Cyprinidae; genus Carassius; species Carassius carassius. Next base: position 10,000,605 of record NC_081772.1, on the reverse strand, counting down.
ATTTAACTACATTTATACTTATTGAAATAATTATTTAAATAAATACTACATTTATACTTATTGAAATTATAATTTCTATTGTAATTTTGCAACCTGTTTGCTACCTCAAATTACTGAATTTAAAAGCATTCTTGATTCAGTTCTGAATGGCATACAATTTTAAATTTAAATCCAATTAAAAGATAGTTCCGGAAATTATGATGGATGGATGGATGGGCTTGTGTCAAAGCACACCGGGGGCTATGCGACCTATCAGAGGATTAAGAAATAGTGTGTGTTTATGTGTGTTGTCATTGGGTCAGTGAAAACACCAGGAGGCTGATACACTGAAGCACGAACAGACCTGAGCACATCAGCTGTATGTTTGTTTGTATGTGTGTGTGTTAAGGAGGTTTTTCCAACATGCAGACTTCAGGAGATGAACTCCCGTCATCCCCAAACTGACCCCAGATCTGTGTCTGTTAACTCTCCAAAGATTTGTGTAAGAGCATAGTCAACCCAGCATCACCACAGATTGATGCAAGAACAGTTGCTTTATGGACTTTATGGAATGTATCTGCAATTGGAAATATAGACATCAAGTCAGTCAAATAAAAATATTGTTGTAAGCAATGTCAGCGCATTCACGTGCAAAACGACTTCATAATAAAGTCAGTGCAATTATATAACATTTTAAAACTTCAGATTAAGCTCTAATAGGATGATCCTCTGGATAGTAGCCAAGGATTGCCTTCGTTCACAGAAGGCATTCTGATGATTCCAGCTGAGTCTCAGCAACATCATTGCGGGATTTTAAAACATTCAAAATTAAACTGAGAAAGCCTGGGGGTGGGGGGGTATGAGTTACAGTCAAATTCAGATAGATAGATAGATAGATAAATACATACATACATACATACATACATACAAACATACATACATGCATACATACTGGTTTTTACATTTTCCCCTTTCACATCTACCAAAAATAAATAAATACAACAAATCATGAAAGTTGTGGAACACATTTTGCGCTTGAAGAGAAACATGTTCTCCTCCCCATTGTCCTGTTCACTTCTTCATACAGACCTTTTCTGACCTCAGTTATTAGCAAATACAAATTCCAACCCTGAAAACCCCATTAGCCTCTATATGCACTCTGACAATAGCCCAACCTTACACACACTCAGGCCACGGCTCCATTATAAAGACCCTATGGACCCTCCTCCTGAGTCCTTAACACTCCAAAAAGCGGCTTCCCTGGTTTTCTTTCTTCTTTTTTTCTCCTGTCTATCCCATTCTTCCTCTCTCATGTGCATCTTGCTGTGCTGAAGGTATGGCCTTTTGAAGTGCACTGCGCTCTAATTGGACAAAAATGTAGTGTGGGGCTAGCTGGGTCATTATTACCAATGCTGACCCCCTTGATAGCAGCCAATCCGCATGTCGTTAAGGGAACCTGCCATTCCCACGATGATGGGAGCCGTAGTGCTGGGGGTCTGGATTCCGTTAGCTTGGCCTGTAAAAATCAAGGCCCATTTTAATCAAAGGATAGAGGGCTCAGTCCTGGGCGTCCAATTACAACACCAGATGTTGAACAAGGGTCACCCTGACCAGCTCATTATGCTTGTTTTGGTGCACAGATATTGAGAGGGACCGCTTCTGTTTGGATGGTTTTTGATTTTGCCTACCACATGGGAAAACTGGGTTCATTTCTTATCTATTGTCTGGTTAAAGAGCTGCCACTAAGACTCTTTCTAAACAGAAATTCTCATAAATTAGTATAAGCATGCAGGCATTATTGAATGAACTGAATGAATATTCACAAGATCAACGTTGACTGCCTCGGGGAAAGGTGGTTTAGAAGCTGTCAATCAATTCTGAAGTCAGAGGGGAACCTTTAAGCAAGTCAGTTCACTTGGTGGCCATCTTGGAAACACCCTCAGGCAGTTATTTTCTATGTAAATAATATGCATACATGTACAGCTCCTATCTACTTGAACAGGGAAAGACAGAAATCCTCAAAACAGTAAAGAGCTTCTGAAGGATCATATGACACTGAAGACTGGAGTAATGGCTGCTGAAAATTCAGTTTTTCTATCACAGGAATAAATTACTAAATATATTAAAATAGAAAACAGTTATTTGAAATTGTAATAGTATTTGGCAATATTAATGTCTTTACTGTATTTATTCTATACTCCAGAACCGGGTGTGAACAAAATTGATGTTTAAGAGCATCGCTGCCACTGCTGAAGTGAGATAAAAGGCTGTTTGAACACTTGATTTATCTACTGATGACAGAATTATCAAAGTCTATAAAAGTGTCAGCTACAGAGCACATCTACGCCTAATTTTCTCAATGTTATGCTTTCTGTCTACTGCAAATGTTCTTTTAATCTTTCTTAGATGTGAAGCTACAAAGACGTTACTGTTAAGCAACAATTTTTCACATGGAATTCTGCCAAAATCCAAAGTCCATAATTAAAGAAACTAAACAATACACTTCTGGCATCAGCCTGTCTTATCCATGACAGGAGATTTTAAACATCCTCATTCACGTCCCAAGCAAGATCATCTTTTGTCTGTCTGCACTTGAGCTCGACTGTCAAGTTTAATGCTGAATCACTCTAAAACACTGTGGGTGGAGGTGGGAAAAGGACCAAGTTTCGGTAAAAGATTATACATATTTTAAAGAGCACAGGAAGGGTGCGATCAAGAACAAATGCTCTTCCCAAGCTAACACTCCGTATATGAGGATAGTAGTTAAATAACTATTATAGGGAGAAGAAGGTGAGATTATATCCTGTGCTACACTACCATTCAAAAAAAAAAAGCTTTATTATTTTGACTATTTTCAACTATTTTGAAAAGGTAATAATAAGAAATGTTTCTTGAGCAAGAAATCAGCATATTAGAATGATTTCTGAAGGGTCATGTGACACTGAAGACTGGCTAGCTAACTCACCTAAGCACATATTCAGTATGAGATTAATCAGATATATACAATGCATATATCACGTTATGAATATGCACTTCTCCACAGTTATGTTAAGAATGCTATATTTTTGGGTGGACTATCCATTTAAAGGGCGTATCCAGCAAACAAGAAATACTATACTTAAAAAAAGAAAACTATGTAAATGTGACATATTTTACTCCTGTGTTTGAAAATACAGCGCAGTATTAGTCTGTCACTGTGTCTGTAAGACACACATTTATTTTCATAAACCAAAGCCACATGGAATCTGCAAAAACAATTTGCTGTTAACAAAGTTCAACACAATCCTCTCCTTATATTATATGTAGGAAAATGGCAAATTTTATACATGTCACATATATTAAAAACCTATTTCAAAACCTATATTAAAACATATGTTTATATAGGCTATTTCCATGTGGGTTAGTATCCTGAGCATAGAGCAACCTCTGTCAAAACCATAGCCTTTTAGACAGCACACAGCAGATCGATGTGAAGCACACCTGCACCTCAGACAGCTCAAATACCAGCTAAAGGTACTTTCCTGCTCCTGTTTAGTTCTCACCTGTACAAATGATTCCTGTCTTTACAGGATAATAAAATAAATCACTTTTAGTTTGAGCAGTAAATCACTTTTAGAATGGAGTCTTGCAAGAGATTACAACAAGACAATAAAGAAATCTCACGTTTCTCTCCCATTGTCATTTTGGATTCCTTTTTTTTTCCAGAACTTTTTCATGTCTCAGTTGTGTCTACTTTTATTTCTCCTAAGGATTTTAGGATAAACATCTCGGACACTGTTGAGACTAAAATGAGAAATGTATGGGAATCACCACCAGAAGTCTGCTGAGGTTGGAAAGAGAAACCACTGAGCAATAAAATATTTCTATAATGGATTTGATAGAGATTACAGCAAGACAATAAAGAGATATTCGGTGTTTCTTCCAACAAATCCTCTGTTTTGAGGATGTCTACTTGTGTCTACTTCCATTTCTCCTAAGGAATTTTAGGAGAAACATCTGAAAATCTCATATACTGTATCTCTCACTGTTGATACTAATATGAGAGATACAGTATATGAGAATCTCATCTAAGTCTCCTGAGTTTAGGAAAAGCAACCACTGAGCAATGAATTTTTCCTATGGAAGGCCGTGTTCCCTGATGTTCATTCACCTAATGATTACCACAGAAACCATGTGCACTGATTGACCCTATCTATACTGACTGCATCAGAGAGAGAGAGAAGACCGTGAGACCTATTTACCACACAGTCCTGAATTTAACCATCATCACTGACAATTTCTGATATATGTGAGCTTTCCCCATAGAGATTACATGTTGAATTCAACTCTTTTTTTTGTCAGTCGAAAACATACAGCGGGACCAGTGTATACAGGACAACCAGCATAGTCCGATTTACAAAACAAATGATTGTTATGTGTCCCTCCATTACTGAATCAAAAATATACAGCATTACTATACAGCTCTTATGAGAGTTATTTTCATGAATAGTATAAAAACCCATTTCTTTTTTATGTAAGCAAAATGGACTGAAATACATCCAGATATATTGGATTTGAATCTAAATTGAATCAGGTTATTGATACCAAGTCCTACACTGGAAATCACTTGTAATTCTATCATTACAATCCAGAAATATTTGCAAACGTCCTTGTTTTTGGTGTGTTCAAGTGAGGTGGTGAATGAGTGTGTCCTACTGTGTGAGAAAGTGGCAGCTTTAAAAGTGTATTGCGACAGGCATGTATATGTGTGTATGAGCTCTCAAAATCTTTGTGACATGGTGCACAGGAGGGGCTGAGTGACCTTTAGCCTCCAATGTCAGAATCAGACACATCGTAAATAAAGACAAGAGAAGCTTCAAACCGTTTTCACCTTGACTGCATCAGAAAAATCTATGAGTGTGTGTTTACCTTAGCGATAAGAAGTAAACAGCAAAGGAATTTCTACTACATTGTGTGGCAATAGAAGTCAGGCTGTGTGACCCCCAAACACAGATACATGAATCGCTCTGTGTGTGTGTGTGTGTGTGTGTGTGTGTGTATAACTGAGAAGGTTAGATTACAGAAATAGAGCGGTCTGTGTGTCGCCTGCGTTATCTATTCCTAAACTTTTATTAGCTGTGTGCTTTGAAGATGTTCTGATAGCTCTGCTCCAGGGTTCTCTACAACCACAGAGCACCTCTTTCACTTATTGATTTATCTGCATGGGTTTCCCCATCACTAAACTCTTTCTTTCACTCTCTCGTCACATCAGATTATGTTTAATAAAGAGACATACAAATACATATTGATTCATTGGATTAAGTGTGCGTTAATTTACTTCCACACCTACTAGCTAGACAAAAAAAAGGCATGCCTATGGCCTATATACACACACATCTCAGAGCAAACAAGGAGAAAACTGCAATTTTGGAAATGAATTTTGATGAATACCTTTGCATATACTGCTAACTTGCATTTTCAATCCATCAGATTCAATCTGGAGCATATTTTAACATTCAAAGGGAAAGAGACCAGTCTTTGACCTTTGGTCTCACACGGCACAATAGACAGAGGTGTCCCGGTTGACCTTCTGGACCCCCAAAGCCTGTCTGACTGACTCAGTCTAATTTTCAGTGCTTAGTAATCCATTAACACAGTCAGTTAAGTTTGGTGGGATGCAAACCATTAACATATGACAGACAACTGTGCACCAAATTGAGGGGAATTATTGCTTGTTTATTTCCTGTGCTAGAAACATATTCTCACCAAAAAAGAGAGAAAGATTAACGATATCTAGTGAAAAGTTTGTTCTTGCAACTTAAGTTCAAATAATTTAATAATTTAACTACTGTTATTATAATATATATTATATATTCTGAACCTCACAAAGACTCTCAGAAGTCTCCTTAATTAAGAATAAAAATGATATATCTGAACCCAAATAAATAGTGATTTTACACTGTTAAAATAAAATTTTGCAGTTTGTCTAAAACATTTTGGAGTATAATTTGTATTACTCAGTGACACAATGAGGTCTCCTGTATCCCTGTTAAATGGATACAGGCAACTATAAGCAAGTCATTCATAGATTCATTTCCCCAACATTTATACTACCATTTATTTACACTTCATCAAACAGTACACTTTATCAAAAGCAACTTATAAATAAGGAATAAAGCAATTTGTCACAATAACCAACAATATTTCTAATGTGAAATGCCAAGCTTAAGTAGATTACTCCACAAACTAGAGCAGAAGTGAAATACAAATATGTGTGTGTGTGTGTGTGTGTGTGTGTGTGTGTGTGTGTGTGTGTGTGTGTGTGTGTGTGTGTGTGTGTGTGTGTGTGTGTGTGTGTGTGTGTGTGTGTGTGTGTGTGTGTGTGTGTGTGCGTGCGTGTGTGTGTGTGTGTGTATGACTAACTTGGCAAAATCACAGCGACCACCCATCTTCTCCTTTCATGGGCAGGCTATAACACTAGATATAACCTGCTTTCACATTCACGATGTAACCAAATGGAAAGTTCTCACGATTGGATTTCCACTGTGTTCTAAACACAACCAAACTATAATCTCCAACCACCCCTGTGCTAATGCAATGACTTTAATCAAAGCGATAACATCGTGCTGTGACACTGGAAAATGTCCCGTCACACTTTATACATTTTCTTCAGAGAGTTTCAGAGATTGTGCGTGACTGTACAGTAGACAGTAGACATTTCCATCTGGCGTTTTATTCCTCTTTAACCTGTTAAATCCCTCCTTCATCACCACCTGGACTACTACACAAAACAATTTGCAACTGAGCTAAAGCACACAATTCTGGGAATCCAACAATTAACTGTCTCTTCAACTAACAGCTACTGTAAACTACTTTGGCGCATGCATATATTTTTTAATGTAGGTTTACAATGACACAATCAGTATATGAAGTGGATATACAGTAGTGTATGCATGTGTTATCTGCACCAGGTGTGGTGCTTAATCTCCAGATGTGATCTTGTATCTTCAGGCCGAGCAGGAGGTCTTGTCAGTGTTTCCTATCTGAACTGATCTTCATTCATTTCTCAATCATTAATGTGTGTTTATTCAGATGCACAAATGCACTTATGCTTATTCATACACTCCAATACAAACACTAATAACTCTGTAAGAGCTCACACAAATGTGCTTATCATGCAGTGCTATTACCCTTAAAAAATTAACTACAATTTACTATACTTTCATGGTTACATGCACTACCAGTCAAAAATTTAGGGTCAATATATTATGTTTTTGAAAATAGTCTCTTATGCTCATAAAAAATGCATTTACTTGATCTAAAATTCTCTCTTTCTCTCTCAATCGAATTTATTTCTGTGATAGCCAAGATTAATTTTTCAGTGGTCTTCAGTGTCACATGATCCTTTAGCAATCATTCCAATATGCAGATTTGGTGTTAAAGAAACATTTCTTCTTATTATAAATGTTAAAAACAGTTGCTTAATATTTTGTAGAATCCGTGATCAATCGTTTGCAATATTCTTTGATAAAAAGATGAATAGAACAGGATTTATTTGAAATAGAAATCATTTATATTATACATGTCATTACTGTCACTTTCAATCAGCTAATTGCACATCCCATAGTGAACAAAAGTATGAGTTTCTTAAAAAAATGATTTTTTGAAAACTTTTTGAAAGTTTCTGAAAATTTACAGGAAACATTTTGCAACCCCCTTTTATAACCCTTACTGAACCCAAACTTTTGAATAATGGTGCAGTAAATAACCATAGTAACTGTGGTATTTGTGGTATGATGGATGCCTCCTCCACCTAGTTAGATCACTAAAACTAAAGTATAAAATGAAATAAATGCAAATCAAGAAAAAAATTACAAATCTTGGTATTACCATCTGAAAGCATCACTGTACCAGTGTCACCACAGTATTTTTTGTAAGCATCATTTAGTTACATTTCTCCAAAACAATCACAGTCGCAATAGTTAGTTTTTTAGTCATGATGGTTTGCTGATTGTAATCATATTAAAGAGATTTCACCTAAGGTGGTTAGCTCTGCTCTTCAGTACATTATTTCATGCTGAAGCATTAGTGCCCTGAGTTTCAAGAGTCCTGACACACTGACCCAATGTCCCAACAGCACACAGAATATTATTAGCTTAATGCAGCGCACAATAATCTGCATATTCAATTCTGGAAGCATAAAGATTGTTCAAAGAGCCAGGCTTATATGTTTAATGCTAACTTGAAATGCAAGACGTTTGCTTATACTAGCATCCATGTCTGTGTGTGGTCTTGAACAAATCCATGACTATCTATAAGTCACTGCAAACGAGAGGTAAAGGAAAAAGAGCTAGACGCAGAGAAAGAAAGAGAGTTAAATCAAAAGAGCACAATAGCCAACTTGAGAGGGCCAAATGCTCCAGATTAAAACAAAGAGACAAGAACAAAGGTAGAATGAGAAATAAGAGAGGAGAAGACTGAAGTGTCTGACTTCAGCAGCGGAAAGTCTTCTTTCTTTTTCTGGACAGCTGAGGGTCTTATTATGGGATTAAAGCTAAACATTGGCCGAGTGGAATGTTCTGTTGGTTTGGGCTGTGATGTCTGTGTGTGTGTATGTGTGTGTGTGTGTGTGTGTGTGTGTGTGTGTGTGTGTGTGTGTGTGTGTGTGTGTGTGTGTGTGTGTGTGTGTGTGTGTGTGTGTGTGTGTGTGTGTGGTGTGTGTGTGTGGTGTGTTTGTGAGTGTGTTTTCTGAGGTCGTTCTGGGGTGGGGGGGGGGGGTGTTGGCTGCTTGCCCAGGGTGGCAGATCAGTTTCGTTGATGTTGGTGTGTGTGTGTGTGTGTGTGTGTGTATGTGTGTTTGTGTGAAGCAAAGAGGGGGATCCATAAGGAACAGCTGCTGTATATAGAGCACCATTATTAAAAGTTTTGATCAAACTGAATTTTTTTTTTTAATTACATTTAATAGTGTTGTTAAATTATAGTGTTTTTAAAAGATGAATTTTAGGTGAGCATCAGATGACAGCGAAGTTAATCTAAATGTAAAAAATATGGAAAGTGAGTGGTGAGTAAGAAGAAGAAGAAATAAGTACTTTTATTCAGCAACAATGCAATAATGAAATGTCAAATAGTGACAGTAAAATGTTTATAATGTTACAAAAAATTTGTTTTATGAATTAATGAATATACTGTATTGTCCCTTTTCAGGATAATTAATCTTGGAGCATGACATGGCCAGTACACAACTTAAAACTCACATAAAATTAAAAGCTACAGTATACCAATATAACATCTCATTTTTGCAATTCTCTATTGAAAAAACTGAACCGCAGTTGGCAGGTTCTCAATCGTCTCCCTAAAGGTAATGTTAAACATCTCATGTAAAATATTAGTGTCATCAGCATCTATTTTCAACAATTTATAAGCCGTGTTCATCAAATAATCTAAAAATGATCATGGTTTCAGAAAAAAATAAATAATAATAATTATCTTGGTTTCAGAAACAATATTAAACAGCATAACTGATAATAGTAAGAAGAAGAAATGTTTCATTAAAATTGTAATTAATGATGACAAAATATTTTAATAATGCCACTTCAGAAACACCACCCCCTTTAATTAGGATTTAATAAGTCCATAACACTGAATCAATAAATAAGAGTGCTATAATACACTGCAAAATCCTCAGCCAATGAGATTCAAGTCTGTATTGGTTTTATTAATCTGTTACTTTTATGCAACAATGTTATGTTGGCTGCACAAATAATTTTTAAGTAAAGCTGACAATACACACTTTTTTGTTGAATGAACAAGACTAAATTAAGTTCACATTGTTAAATTAATTTTTTTAAGTAATCACAATATGAACGGATTAAGTAAAATTGGTAAAAGTGAAAGTAAATTGTTTTGAGTGAACTGGTGTAATGGCTGCTTTAAATTTAGCATTGCCATTACAGGAATAAATAACATTTTAAAATAAATTAAACTTGAAGTTATTTTAACTTGTAATTATATTTCACAATATTAATGAATTTACTGTATTTTTGATCAAATAAATGCAGTGTATTTGAGCCTAAGATTTCCTTTCAAAAACATAAAAAGAGAGAGAGAGAGAGCAAAGAGAGTACGAGTATCATTATTTAGTTTGTTTCATTTATGAATTTCTTTGTTCCTCTGCTGAATCACAGTGCAGCATTGAAAATACTGTGAGGGGAGTGTGTATGGTGTGCGCTGACATCATTAGCTTGTGTGTGTGAGATGGGTTTAAGCTACAGTGATACGTCCAGAGGTTACTCATACAACATTGTGCTACAGGTTACATATCAATGGAACACATAAGCCCCAAATCTACCAAATCAGTTAGGTAGGTAAAATAAAGTTTCCATAAGAACCCAGAGGAACTGCGTGCTGTCTAACCAGCCAACCAACAGTCTAACCAAACTGTTCAAATATGCAAATGAGGCAAATCTTGTCATTATGAATGATGAATGCATTTACCGAAAGGTCAACCTCCAGGCCTCAAAAGCTTCTGTGATCACCTTGAACATCCCTACACAGCTCAAATGACGGTTTTATTTAAGCACTCTATTTCCCTCTGAAAAAAACTGTTGAGAGCATTACTAAGTACATCTGCTCAGCCAGTGTTTGACAACAACATATACTTATCACTCCTAAACTGTTCTGTCATGCAACAGAAGCAGCTCGATTACTATCTGTATTAGTGAATGATTCAAGTCAGGCTCTTTTTCTAGCCCTATTAATAGCCATTAATAACACATAACAACTAGATTGGTTCAAGTAAATATCACAGATGACAACTTTTATAACTTTCACAAAAAAATAAAAATAAAAAGGTCTTATCACAATTCGTACGATTTACAGATTTATTTTTATTTAGAGCTTTCGGATGCTATTCGGCATTTAAATGTGCATTTCCCCAATTTTCATATTTTAAATCTTAAAATATTCACTCCTTTTTTCATAATGCACATTATAATGTTGTTTTGCCATTGATTTCAGTTTTCAGTGTTTTATTTTTAATTTATTGGCAAATGTATTATCAGTTGATATTAGAGGGTGTTTTTTTTATTCATCGTTATAAGTCAACACTGAATATTTATCAGTCATTATTGGATATTTAATTTTATGCTCATTTTCCCAATTTTAACATTTACATTACCTTTGTATTATCTGTAGCAGCCAGTGTACGCATATATAAGTAATTGCAAACAAATGCATTGTTTTAGAAGCTAATTTTCTTTTGCTAAGGTAAAAATCTGTGCTATTATTAATGGAAACACACGTGCAACAATGAGGCTGAACAAAGGAATACCAAAATACTTGAAGGAAACCACTGTAGAACAGAGCCACACACAAAGAGAAGAAAGACAAAACCCAAATGACTCATCAGAGCAATCACTGAGAATTAGCATAGGTTTTGCATAGCCCCGCAAATTATCTTCTAAATCTGCATCTATTCCGGGACTCCTGTGTGATGCATGATTCTTTTATCTGCTGATAGGTTGATTTGGCCATACAGCTACAGGCACAACACACACCTCTTCATCATGACTGAGGTGACATGAACACAAAAGATTCCTGGTGCTCACATTGTCAGCCATCTGATTCATTAGTGTTCATTAGAGCACTACTATCACCAAGACACCAGGGTCAGTCCTCATTGTAATCACAGCTAAGACAGACACCACAGGAAACACACACACACACACACACACCTGTATCTGAATTGACTGTGTGTGTTTTTCAAACTCATCTGAACAAAAGATTCACAGGCGAGTTAGGGAGGCCGTCATTCATCCATTCCAATCTCTGCTATCAAAATCCAACAAAAGCGCTAGAGGGAGGAGAGAAGGAAGAAAGAGGAGGAAGAGAGGGATGACCGGAGGTTAAAAGGATTTAAGGGCGACAGCTGCTGAAACTTTGTAATCCAACCATGTGATGATGTCACTCACGCTGGCAAGATGAGTGGGCAGAGTCAAGGATAAGCAGGACAAGGTCATCAGTACGAGACGAGACAGACAAGGGACGTTTCTTCAGCTGTCTGTGAGAGAGAGACAGAGAGATGGGCTTTGGAGCTAATGTCTTCATCAACATATGTGAGTTTTCTTAAGGTCAAGGGTGAACCTGACGACCCTGAAGCTGAGCATATCGATGTGTGTGTGCATTTACAACGTTTGGCTTTAAAAGTCTACTTGTAAACTTTAATGGTCCTTTACTGCTGCTTTTCTGTCTCATTTCAATAATGTGTCTAATTAGCGATTTGTTTAAATATTAACCCACAGATCTTTCTCAACTGACACATTTATGTCCTTGTAGATCTCAGAGACATTAAGCATCAGTTGGAAGCATTGATATATTTATTTAAATATGTGAAATTGTTATTACCAGAGTTTTCTTAAACCAATTTGTTATATACTTTATAAAGGCATGTATATATTTGTATTATATATAGAGAGAGAGCACTATGTAATACAATAGTCATTATTTGATTACTGTAGAAGTGAACTGGGAAAACACAGAAAATGCCAAATTTATTACCATTTCAGAATACAAGATTTCCAAATAAATTCAAGCAATATCCTTTAAAGGAGCTAAAAATAAGTCATAATAACATATAATAATGTCTCCATGTCAGAACATTCTTCATGTGTTAGGTGATGAGTTGAATTATAAACCTGGTCTGTAAAGCTCTTCCTCCACTTCCCCCTTTTCTCTTCCCAGGAGTGCAACAAAGCATCATTGCGGAGGTCTTAATCCATTCCCTCAGGGGGCTGCTAATGAATTATTTGTTAATGACTTTAGGGATTTCACAATGACACTTCAGTCAAGATGATGAGATGTTTGCTGGGTGCAGAGGAAGGGGCGGGGGAGGGTTTGGCAGAAAGATTAGCCAGGTTTGGACTCACTGAACCAGGTGTGTGTGGGAGCCGGAGAGTAGGTGTGGAAGTAATTGCAGAGCACCGAGTTCAGCGACGAGCGTTGGTGATTTCTTTACTAGGTTTTGAGGCGTGTGACATTCATTCTTGAAAATGGATCGGTGACCTCCTAAAGAGCGAAGGTTTCCCTTTTCCTCTCTTGATCCCTTGTTTCTTTCCTGTTCCTCTAATAAAGGCTTGAAGCGTGCAGAGACGTGAGGGTTTCTCGAACACCCCGCTGGTTTATGGGCCATCACTGCCAGACACTTTGACAGGTCAAAATGTTGCACACCCGGGTCAAGAGGAGAAAAGGCCTCAGATCTGTGTGCAAACAACACATGTTTTAAAGAACGTACACCTTCAGTATAAACTAACTTCCTCACTGCAAAAGATTTAGACTAAAGAACAATTAAAGTTTTTTTATATTAGAATGACAAATACAATTATTTAAAAAAAAATGTTTTTATTTCTGTCACATTCCTTCAAAACAGTATTTTTTTTTTTTATGAACACACTAATTGAAATAAACTAATTATCATAGCAGTGTTATTTTATATATTGATTCTTTTCTGTCACTCAAAAGAAAAAGAAAGAAATATATATATATTGGTAATTCTAGTACTTCAACTTATGCTAAATGCATTTATTTCTGTCAGGGTTCGGGGCTAATCACCTGCCTTTTGGGGTTGTGAATGTGTGTTTGGATGGTTTGACAGCTCACTGCGTCTGCCTGTTTGATTGGAGTTTTCCCCACCCTCCTTGTTTCTCCGTTGTTAACCTTAATTGTTCACCACCTGTTCTCAATGTTCTTCTAATTTCTTCCCTTTATAATTCCCTGTGTTTCTCTGTCCATGACCAGACTGTTGTAACTCCAATAGCTCGAGCTGGTCTGTGTACTCACCTTGTCTTGTCTTTAGGCTCCAGTGTCTTTTGCTCTGTCTCTTGTTCTCACAAATGCAGTACTCCAAGAAGATTCCAGCTCTCATGTCTCTGGTATTCAGCTGTCGAACAAGCTAAACTGTTGAACGATACTCATCTGCCTTGTTTCATCTGCTTTCAATAAAGCTCTGTGTAAACCCGCAACTGAATCCAGCCCGTTTCATCCTGACAATTTCAGTTTTCAAAGCAACGTTTAAATTTTTCACTTTTCATCTTATATTTACATTTAAATTTATTATAATCAATTATTTAATTATATTAGTTGTACTGTTTGTTAATGATACCAACACCAATCACAGATGCTTTTCAACCATGGTACCCCAGCATTCCAGAAATGAGAGGAGAAATACACTGAAGACATTAATATCTGGGTTACATAATTCAACCTTCAAGCTGGTGGAACAGTATGACCTTGAAACAGAGAATACAGAGACACACACAGATTCACACTGGATCCCAGAACAGTGAAGCCGTGCAGACACTGCAGACTGATTCAATTTGCTTCTAACAATGTAGCCCACCAAACCACACTTCTTTCTCTCAGTCTTTCTCTTCTCTGCAGTCTCTCCAGCTGTCCATCATAATACCTCTACATCAGTGGTCCCACCCTCTTCTTCTCTGATGGTGTCTAGTCTCTGTCTCAATCTTGGGCAACTGGACACACTGAACAATTTGGGCAATTGTTTATGTCCTTTAAGACTGCTTCTTCTTGGATTGTACAATATGAGATTGCTGAGATATGGTCATAACATAAAGGCACATAAATTCTAAATAATATAGTAAGATAGTTAGAATATAGTTCTATAATGATATAGATAAGCATCATAAAAGCATTCACTTTACAGGACCACAGACTAAAACTGTTGATGCTATTAAAAAGGCTACTATTTATTGCAAATCATCCAGTTAATCAGCTATTAGTGGGCGGACAATTTTGCCCTACAATCAAAGGATTCTTGTAAGATACCAAAATGTGTCTCAGTTGGAAAAATATTGTGGAACAAAAAAATTACACAGTATGCACCAGGGCTTAAGGCAGTCTGGCAGTTTCAGCTGGTGACAGTCTATTTCAATAATGGGTTGCAGGAAAGCAAGAGTGAGTGTGTGTGTTTGGGGGGGGGGGGTACCCTGGTTTGATCATAGGTCTATGGCACCCCTATGAGGCTGATATTGGTATTACACATCTCTGGGGGTGGAGAGAAAGAAAGAGATGAGAGAGATGATGAAATCCTGGCTGCTTTTCAGCAACGAGCTGTACAGTGAGATCATCCCTTTTCTCTATACATCCAGCCTCGTTCACTCGCTCGCTCCTTCCATTATGCAAGTGAGAAACAGAGGAGAGAGAGGCGACGTGGGGGAGAGTACAGGGAGACATACTGCGGGGATTTACAAGGACACATGAAACACGCACTGTCTGGAATGCTTCATATGCTCTCACGTTTATACATGCACATTCAGTTCATGCTATATAAATACATATTGATTTTTCCAGCACTCATGAAGCCTGCTCAAGTTACAGACAATAGCTCTTGGAAAAAAAAGACTAGTAACCAGTGTAAAAACCAATAATATATAAATTGTACATTTAAAAATAATTATTATTTAAATAACAATTCTCATAATTAATCACGGGAGGGGGGGCATTTCACAGACAGTGTTTTATAATTACATATATTCTAAAAACAAAATATGGTATATATATAAACACTAAAAATAATACAATAAATTATATATTCAAAAATTGTAATTGTACATTCATAAATTGTCCTAATATAATACTTTTAGACATATTAATTGTATTAATAGAAACATTTTTACATTTAAGAATCTAATTGTTAAAGTGATGAATGTCTACAGTCTTGACCAAAACCATGACAAATACATTATTTAAATTTTGAACCATTAGATGTCTTTTATAGATTGCACAATAACAAATGTGCCCTGTCAAAGATGCAATTTACAACATCCCACATAATTACATGAATTTCAGATGATTTATTGCAGTTTATCTCTGCAGTTTATCTTTTCTATCTCAAACACAAAATAACAACAGTAAATAAAAAATAAATAATAAAAACAATATTAATGTGTGGCCAAGCAACCCACAAACAGATGATGATCAAATGATCAAAATGATCAAAATTGTTCCTGTATTATAAAAAATAAATATTATTAATAAATTGACATCTTAAGAAAATAAAGATGCTAAATTGGGGTTATATCGGTTGTAAGACATATACTGAATGTGTAGAACAAAGCCTGCAGAATCCCAGGTGCAATGAACAAAGAATCCCAGCTCTGGCAAAAAAGAAAAAAAAAAAGTATTACACAACCACAGAGCTGTACAATAAAGAGGAGCTGCAGGATTGGCTGAGATGAGCTTATGTCTGACTCCAGGTAATAAACCCACTGAACCTACTTTTTTTTTTTTTTTGCTCTCTCTCCCGTCTCAAATGTACACACATGCACTGGAGCACACATACACACACCTCTTTTGTACAGACAAAGCCACCATCAGTCTTCTATATTCTCCTTCGTCCTCGCCACTCTCTCCATAGACTGTTAACCTTGATGTTCTTTCAGCAAGGAGCACTGGCACTAAAGTATAGAGTTCATTAAAAAAAAAAAACATGTTAGGACACACAGTCTCTGCAACAAAGAAAATGTACAGTACAGGCTCACTGCTGGGCTTTTCAATAGATTCGGCATGAAAGCGCCAGGAATCATTAATCACCAGCAAGACCGGAGATATGAATTCATTGAGCACATCACGGAGGGGTCATCTCAGTCATTCAGCGGCATGAGGAGGGGCGTTTCCTCGGCATTCCCACGACATCCATGCAGGATTCCCAAACCTTACCACACACAGAGCCCGAACTGAACTCTGCGTACCTAACAAAGGTAAATGGCTCCCAGCATACGGGAGGGAGCCCGCTCCTGTCCGATCCAGTCTAAGCAAACGTCCATCCACGCACAATCACTCGGTATGGGAGAAGACAAGAGACAAAATTACCAAGCACAACCAATTAAACAACACAATGTCTTGAAGAAAGGACAAAGACAGAGAAGAGGAAAAGAATAGAAATGCAGAAATCCTTTCCTTTGTCACGGCCATGTTTGAAGCTTTTGTGCCCATGGAAATGTTTCAGGTTTAAGTGAATAGCCAGTGACGGGTGAGCAGAGTAGCGGGGCACATGAATTACTCCGGGAGGGGCAGCGAACGGCCAGAACAATGGCAGAGCGCCGGCTCGGGTTGGAGGTCTATTTGTGCGGCAGATGGATGCTGCTTTGCCTAATTTGTGTGCTGTATATGATAAGGGGACCAGTCGGGTTTGGGTATTTTCACTGGCCAGTTGCACACCACACATACTAAGCCTTCCAGGTTCGAACCACCGCATGCACAAGTACTGAAAAAAAATAAGTCTGATCAGAAGAGGGAATGCCTGCAAAAAGGAAGAGAGACACATACAGAAATCCTAATGAGTTCGGACAGGGCTTCCCCTCACAGCGCTGCCGTTTGGTAACTGAGCTCAGGTTTTCCTGTCATTTCCATATCATTGCACAATCATTGATGCTGTATCTCTTCAGAGGTCCGGCTCCATGGCTGCTGTTGCTTATTAGGAGGCCCAGAGGTCGTCCCGCTTGCCTCTGCCCTACACACAGTGCTCTGTGCGGGTGAGCGTTGTTGATGGGTGAGGCGGGGGGCCAATCACACACAGTAGTTCCCAAGAGCAGAGAGCAGTGGGCCCCTGAGATCCCCCTCAGGGGTAGAGGCATCTGGATAGGGGGAGGAGGGGGCTCACTATTGTCAAAAGCCATCAGATCTCAATATAAAGCACAGAACTCAAGCGAAATCCTTTAGAGGGGCATTTTTCCACCAGTTTTACCCTCTTCTTACACATATATAAAAAATTCCTTTCTCTTTCTTTTTTCAGTGGTTGTTCTTTTAGTCCTTTTCTCGTCTTACCCTTGAACTGGATTGGATTGAATTGGATAATGCATCGCTCAGGTTTTAAAGGAATAGTTCACCCTCATTTTAGAACGCAAAATATTAATTTATGAAGGATGTTCTGCCTTTCCTATTATGATACAAGTAATTGAGAACTGGGGCTGTCAACCTCTATAATGTCAAGAAAGAATCATAAAAGCATTATAAAAGTGGTCGATATGACTCAAACTATGGTTAAAGTCTTCTGAAGTCATACAAGTGTCAAGGGTCTGGTGGTAATTTTATAATGAAGTCATTATTCTTTTAGAGGAGTAATGACAGTACTGAACAAATCATTCTTTTGCAATGGATATTTTTAATGAAATCACTTAATCTAGTTCACAGAAATGCTATGCTTTCATGCACCAAAATAATTGGTTAGCAATTGGATTTAAGGCTCAAACAGACTGAAAACCCTTCAAGTAAACACGTCAATTGATCCCAATGAGCTCAATCCAAATTAAATTTAGATTTTAAAATTTGGAGCTTGACAGTCCCAAGCCTCATTCTCTTTGAGGTTTGAAATGGCAGGACGAGTAAATAATGACAATTTACAAAAATTTCAGGTGACCTATCCATTAAAATTTTGTGAGCAGACAAAGAATGGGGAAGATATACAAGATGAAAAAACATGACAAATGCTCAAAACCTCAGATAACTCAGTCCCTCTCCATCACAGAAATGTTACATCACTGCAGATATTAAATAATTATAAAGTAGAGCTCACATATTATATCACATATATTTTATGCAAATGTTTCATTCCTAACAAACATTTACCATGGTATTCCTCATAATTCCTGCCAAAACAACAGTCAATTACATGTATTGCTACAGCTGTAAAAAAAATATAGGCCTAATAAATGTATATAATATAATAAAATCTGAAGGGAAAGATGTTAATTTCAAAAACAGTCAGCACTAAATGATCAAACACCTGTTCCCATTTATAACAGCATCACTGTATTACAGGACATGATCCAAGTGTTTGTGTGCTAGACAGAAAAAAAATAAGCAAGAAACAGAAAAGGATAAAGAGAAACACAATAATCCTTAAATAAAGCCACAAAAGACACCTCGAGAGAGTAGCGCTAATGTTTGAGGCATGAGATCTGCATCGCTGCTTGAGAGAGCTCTCTGTTCGGACACCCAATTAGCCAATCAGCAGCCACAGCTCCACAGGCTTGTAGATTCTAATTGGCAGCTTCCTCCTCCCTTTGCTTAACACGTTTTGTTTTTGTGCAGTCAGACGAAGGAAAGCCTCATCTGCCTCAACACACAAGTGTGAAACTCGCCGGCCCTTGCACAACAATACAGCCACTTATCTGCATATGACAGGGACAATTTAAATAAAGAGTACATGTAAAACACCGGGAGGAATGCACTCTGTTAAAGCAATCCTAATTGGTGCAGAGATCTGTCGGCCAATCAAAGGCTTGTTTGTGTTCTGGCGCACCACAGAAATGCTTTTCAGAGTTAAACTGATTGCGATAACTGTAAATCATCACGGATAAAATGAACAAAGCAGCAAGCCTTATGTTCTGTTTGTGGTCTCAGATGGCCAAAGCTTCAATAATAACTGCTTAATCAGGGAAGTGTATTAAAATATTTAAGCGGGTATATAATATTTTAATTTTGAAATTACTACAGTACTGGGTCATTCCTTGTCTACTCAAACCAGAAATATGTTTTCACTAGTCAGATCTACATAATCTACTGTTCAAAAGTTTGGGATCAGTAAGATTTTTTATTTTATTTTAATTTATTTATAAGGATGCTTTAAAACTGACCTAAAGTGACATTAAAGACATTTATGTCATTACAAAAGATTTATATTTTAAATAAATGCTATTCTTTCTATTCCTCTTGAAAAATAAATGTAAAAAATGTTCAAAATTTTCAAAATAATTCTAAATATTTATTGAGGACAAAATCAGCATATTAGAATGATTTCTGAAGGATCATGTGACACTGAAGACTGGAGTAATGATTATTTGACAGAAATACATTTTAAAATATATTAAAATAGAGAACAGTCCTTTTAACTGTAATAATATTTGACAAAATTGCAAAATTTCTATCAAATAAATGAAGCCTTAACGAGCATAAAGAGATTTCTTTCAAAATACATATTAAAAAAATGACCAGCCCCAAAATGTGACTTTTGATTTGACCATTTTCCCTCCCAATCACAGTAAAAAAATATATATATTTTTTTTTTTATAGATTTTAATAAGTGAAAGTGACAAAAAAAGTGAAAAGCGAAAGTGTAATAATAATATATTATTCTTTAAATATTTATCAATTCATAGTCTGGCTTTGAATATTTGTGTGTCTTCATATTTGTGTGTCTCGTATCTTTTTATTAACAAAATCAAACAAAATTAACAAAATCTAAAATATGGTAGATTAGACATGGAATAATCCTGTTATTATTTTTACAAATAAATCACAGGGATGTCTGGAAGCCCAAAGAAAATAAACAGTAAAGTTAATCTAAACAGAACATGAGGGTTAAACTTTTCGCTGAAGATGTTTCATTGGGCCTGTGAGGAAGAGACAAGCATGAAGACATGCAAACATACACGAGACCACCCCAACTGTCATGACTGCTGTGAAATGTAGTGTTACCCCAAAAAAAAAAAACCTCTGCGTTCTCCCCTTAAACATTCAAAGAAAAAGGAAGGGAAACCTTCTTTCTCCTTGTCCATATAAACCTGAGGAAACATCCTGCCCTGGAACCATTTTACAATGCTTTTGATCACAGAAACTTCCCCCAAACTTACCAAGACATGGTCCAGGAGGAGAATCGGGCAGATTTGTCCTATTTATGCAGTTCAAATTCCGGTTTCAAACAAAGAGGGGAAAAAAGCAAGCCTGCGGCAATTATGTCCACAATTTGCCCCACTCAGTCAGACAGGCATCTAAGTTTGGTGTGTATATTATACGTTGCCTCGAAAGCATGTTTCAGTTCCTCAAAGTCGCGTTTCCCAGTGGCATATTTATGATGTGTAGAACTTCCCACTACAACAATAACAACCCCTGTGAGCGTGAGGCCTTTATGAAGTGCTCGGATGCCACACATCATCACTTCAACAAAAAGGATCCACTTCAACGTCACACGAGTGTTTTTGACTCACCGTAAATGGGAGCTTTGTGTGTGAGCTTGAATAAAACTGGACCTGGTTCTCAGTCACTTTTAATCTGGTCCCAGCACGGGACTTTATATGAGATGTTTATGGACATATAGATCAAAAACCTGGATGATAAGATGGTATTTCCTGTGTTCCTGTAACACAGATACACTTATTCACATGGTTCGGGGCAATTTAACAGCCAGCTTAAGTTATGGGCTCTGAGATGTTCCTCATTGCAAGTGATCTGTGTGCATTTTACCCACCATAGCATGTGTTTCTGATGAGCAAATATAGATCTGAATTTCAAATAAAAGTAATGGTGAGCAGACGCTGTGTAGGTTGGAGAGCATTCCTGAGAACTGAGGGAAAGCGGAAGAGGAATTAAAAATATCCCGGTGAGATGGCTTTGCTCCAGGTGTGTGACCCAGCAGGAGGCCCCCACAAACAGTTAACGGAGCGGTTGAACAGTAGCGGGCGCTGGGCGCAGCGGATCCCGGTGACATTTCAAGCGGGAGGCCGTTTCAGCACAAGACACGATGATTAATGACTAGCATTATCCCTACTGAGAGAAAACACACTCACAGCCCCCCAGAAAAATATACATGTGTCTCTTCCTCCAAGAATAAAGGGATGAAAAGAACAAGTGTGGGGACGCTCTATTCCCTTCATCCTCTCGGCTCCATATGTACTGTGGGTAAACTCACACATATGGCACATCTGAGGGTAATCATCTCACACACACTCTCCCTTTATCTCGCAGAAGAGATATTTATTACTTTGTCTAGAGCGGAGATTGTGTGTCACTGAGCTGAGCTACGGGGTAAAACAGACACAGGATATGTTCAGAATGGAATTCTGACTTAGAGCAAGGAAAGTATGAGAAACGTAAGTAAGTAAGTAAGTAAGTAAGTAAAAACAATAAAATGAGTTTAAAACACATTGGGACTCAGTCAGTAAGTGTGTGTATGCACAAATTTGTGCATGAAATCTGCATTTTCACGAATAAATCATGATTTGCCAATGTCTCTAATACTAAAATTTAGTATAAATTTACACTCCTCTGCATAAATCACATTCACGTACACCTTTATATACAGTGAGTGAGTACAGTACAGTAACAGGTTTCTAAATCTTGCTCCTGTCTCCGGTACCCGGGTGAGGCATTTCCACAGCAGATTGATTTCATAATAGCATGCTGTTGGGTGGGTGCAACCTAATGCATGCTAAAGTGTGGTCGATCAATGAGGATAGAGACTGCAGTAGAATTTCACTTTCTCAGCACACCGGAGGTCGGAGCTCAGTCTGTTCACTCTGACCTCCACAGGCCAGAGGACATCTGTCTGACCTGACTGATGACCACCTGCTATAGTTCTGCTACTGCAAAACTCACATACAATCAAAACTACTCAAATGCCCTCTTTTAAAGGATATTCACCAAATAATTATATAGTTTACTCATCCTTTATGTAGTTTCAAACATGCATGACTTTCAGAAGATATTTTGAAGGATGCATTTAAAGCTGTTGTTTTGTCCTTATACTAAAAGTCAACGGGATCAAAAACAACATTGGGGATTGGATTCCTCTGACTTTCATTATACAGAGAAAGAAAAAGAACTGAGGCACTTTCCAAAAATACTTTCTTCTGTGTTCCACAAAAGAATAAAAGTCATACGAGACTAAATCGATGAGTTACGTAATCAGATTACTTTTTTCAAGTAACTAGTAACGTAACGCATTACCTTGTCGTGGTCTTTGTTTTCTGTGTGCGACAAAGGCCAGCATATCTCTTTGTAATGTGACTAAACAGAACGAAACACGACTCTCAAAACTTCACAGATGAATGAGCAGAGAGCATGTGGCCTCACGGTCACCTCTGACCTGGATCCACTACAGCATCATCTGTGTGGATTTCAACCCTGACCTTAACGGATAGCATTTGGACTTCATTGATCATCTAGCCAAGGCAGTCTTTTGTGGTCACTGACATTCCTGTCGTAAAAGGTTGCAGAGAGATGCCATAATACCAGTGACCTCTCACCTTCAGGACCGATCATAGAGTTCGGGTTAATCCAGTCACTGCACTGTGCATCAGATGACAACACTAAGTGGCGCTTATGAGAAAACAGCTCATCAGTCATCACTGATGTTTTGATCTGTTCAATCATCAGTTCATCAGGACAAAAAAGGTATGCTTGAAATAAGCATACTACATTCATACTTTTTTGTGGAGGGGTGGGGGTGGAGTAGTAAACATATTTTTGTATACATGGAACAAATAAACATTTTACGTTCTGCACAAATGTACAGTATACAGCAAATTATATGACACTGTATCCCAATTGCAGCATAAATCACAAGGCTGTTTCCCAAAAGTATTGTACGCTATTTAGTAAGCAAATTAGTGCCAATGGTTTCTAAGATCTACACATGCTATTGGGAAATTCCATCCAGAATAGTTAAAGAACAGTAAGCAGTATTTAGTACATAATTTAGTACACATAGTGCAGTATAAATAGATTCACTGCAGACCAGCTGAAAATTATTTACAGAAACTTCTTTGTGCTTAAGGTTACTGTATATGCATAGTTTACAGTATACATGTTTTATATCAATATATTACTATTTTTACCTGCCTGTATACTTATATTATTTTTAAAAGGGTTATATAAGATAGCTTGTCATTTATATTATCAATCTTGTAACATTAATCTGCAAAATGTTGTTTCGAACACGCTTTTTCTTAAGAATCAAGAAAACCATAATAGAATCAACTATAAACCTGGAATAGTCAATTCCAAAAAAATTCTAAATGTAACCAGGGGATCCTAGAAATTATTCAAAAAGGGCAGAGATCTATAAATTTAATCTAGAACCAATATGAATGTTTTCAACAACACCTGGCTAAAAGGCACACGAAAAGGCCTTTCATGCGGTGGCCCTACAACATTTTTCCTAAATAGACTGAAATTAAACATGTTTTTGATTAGCAAGTGAAGTCCTGACAAAGTGAGACACGTGAACCGAAGCAGACCTGCACAATGGATTTGACTGTGAGCGGTGCACTTCCTCTGAGACTGCACTGACCTGTTAGCCCATGACCACCAGCGATGACAGTAGACAACTGCATTTCAACAAATCCCTGATCTTCGACCAGCCATAAAATCTGTGAGTGTATTACTTTTATTACCTTTAAATCCAAAACCAGCTGTTACTGTACCAGTTCTGACCCAGAGAGGGTTTGACAGAGCAACTGAATGGTGTGCAGTGATTTGTGTCATCTTGTGAAAGCCAATTTTACAATCTGAGCGGGCTTTATGGACAGCAGGAGAGAGATCTCAATGCCCCTGATGTACTTTAACAGAGATGACTCTGTTCTCTCCCTCAACACATAAATCGACACACGTTAACCATGTTTCCGAACTAACTTTTAAAGAAGTTGTGTAGATTTAACCCATATGCAAAAGAGAGAGGGGGAAGAATAGTATGCATTGTACGGCAGTTCATTTTAAAGGGATGGTTCACCTAAAAATAAGAATTCTCTCATCTACTCACACTCATTCCAAATCTGTGTGACTTACTTTTCTTCTGTGGAAGTTTTTGCTTATATAATCCAAATCTGTAGTGTCCAAACAACACTGGACCTCACTGATGTTCATAAGTAGGTCATCTGTGTACCTTTTTTCCTAATCTTTATGACTACTGTGAATACGGATATACTTCTATTTTTGACACATACTCTTTTTCACCTACTATACAGTAGGGATGTACCGTATTTTTTGGACTATAAGTCGCATCAGTCCAAAAAAACGGCATGACGAGGAAAAAAAACATATATAAGTCACTCTGGACTATAAGTCACATTTACAGGTGCTTGTCATATAATTAGAATTATTAGATTATCATCAAAAAGTTGATTTATTTCACTAATTCCATTCAAAAAGTGAAACTTGTATATTATATTCAT
Source organism: Carassius carassius (assembly GCF_963082965.1). Taxonomy (NCBI): domain Eukaryota; kingdom Metazoa; phylum Chordata; class Actinopteri; order Cypriniformes; family Cyprinidae; genus Carassius; species Carassius carassius. Next base: position 9,975,685 of record NC_081772.1, on the reverse strand, counting down.
TCATTACACACAGACTGATATATTTCAAATGTTTATTTCTTTTCATTTTGATGATTATAACTGACAATTAAGGAAAATCCCAAATTCAGTATCTGCAGCATAGAGCGCCATCTCGCGGATGTAGACGGTAATGTTTTCTCTTGGTTCATTTCTCTTGGTTCATGTCAAATTAATTTTGATAAATAAGTCGCACCTGTCTATGAGTCACAGGACCAGCCAAACTATGAAAAGAAGTGCGACTTATATTCCGTAAAATATGGTATGCGTTTTCGGATGCAGCCATGGTCCTCAAACACCCTGCAATGACTTGCAATTGCCTTTTTTGTTTGGAAAGTGGGACTTCCTTAATTAGGAATACAAGGCAATACAAGCAGACGTCTCTGCTATATACAGTCTCTAAATATTTGACCTAAGATACATTAAGATATTAGTCGAGTCTTTCAAAAATCCATTTTATTGGAATTCTATACTAAATAATGTTAACTGCAGAAAGGCCTAGTTGTTGCCCTAAAAATGTTGTACTTCAAATAAAGTAAGAGAAATTTATCTTAGTTAAAATTAATTAACATTTCACTCTTACGTTTATGGAACTGTAAAAAAATGCATATTTTGTAATAATATTATTGACGAGTCTTCATAATGCTTGTTTCCTGTATATGTATATATATATATATATATATATATATATATATATATATATATATATATATATGTGTGTGTGTGTGTGTGTGTGTGTGTGTGTGTGTGTGTGTGTGTGTGTGTGTGTGTGTGTAATTATATAATTATGTAAAAATAAATGCATTATAATTTCCCAATGCAATCAGTGGAAGACATCACTCCATCGTGAAGTCAATGTTAACACCCTGTTTTAAGCATCATTGTGTGTGTGTGTGTGTGTGTGTGTGTGTGTGTGTGTGTGTGTGTGTGTGTGTGTGTGTGTGTGTGTGTGTGTGTGTGTGTGTGTGTGTGTGTGTGTGTGTGTGTGTGTGTGTGTGCGTATGTACATTTGTGTTAAGGATTATGAGACAGATATGAGAGCACTGAGAGCAACACTAGACTTTCATGCTGTTATTTTTATGATGCACTCAAAGGAGCTCTTAAAATTAAAGAGAATAGATCTGTGCTGCACATGTAGCCGGCAAAAACATATTTTATAGCTCTTTAACAGATGTTGATGACATTGCATATATATTTTATTCACTTAATTAAATGTAATCACTTGTTGTTTTTTTACCCATACTCACCAGCGTTAAAAGAAACAGCCCAGCGTTAAAAGAAACAGCATGTGGTGATTTGGGAACGGCGGTGGGTGTAAATCAAACACAAGGGCTCCGACACCTCTGTCAAGGTGTTTGACATTCCGACTTTGGGCACAGATGTAGAAGCATTTCAAAGGTACCATGTGATGGAACGCCACATGTGCTAATTAGAGAACACTAGTCTGGGACTTGTCACCAGATAATCCACCCACTTTCAAGGCTGAAATAGGTTAAAGTGGCAAGAGAGAGATAGAGAGAATGAAAGAGCTTTACAGTGCTAAACAGCAGTACAGTTCTCTTATCTCGTGCCCAGGCTAACCGAGAACCCCAGGCTACTGACAGCGGAGAAAGAAAGAGAGATGCTGAACATCAGCAGAAACTGACATGCTCCTCTCATCTCTTGCCCAGGAAACTGAGAGAGAGACGGCAAAAGTCCCAACCCTTTACACAGTGCAACAGACAAAGAAAAGCTAAACACCATAACCAGCTAGATCGCTGAAGAAGTTGAAAAGACACTCAGTTTAAATATATTAATAGGGAAGTCTGTAAAAGTTTAATGGTGATGTTTTAACATTAAAAACCAAATGGCACTGCCAAGAACAGCACAGATTCACAGCTGTACATGTTATATTTACACTCTAACAAGAACTGCAGGTTATATTTATATTTGAACATTAACTGCAGGCAAGAATCCAAATGTGTGTGTTTCCAAATGGTAAAGCCATTCGCTCTTCATGCCTGCTCAAATGTGTTTATTGATGAATAGAATGAAAACACCCACTAGTCCATTTATGTAACATTATACAGGGTAAATTTAACATGGTAGATTATCTCGCTATCCTATGAAGCCTGAATCACTGTGTTTAGCCCACACTAGAGACCAATATGTGAATTTAATAAAGCTTGTTCAAATTTGTTGTCTGTCTAATCAGGGTTAGTTTAGTCTCTATGCGAAGCCAAGCAGGACTAGTTTGTGGGCGGTCCGTGAGGCTAGGTGCATAGGGTTCAGTCTTGGTTACCACTCACCGGAGAAAACATCACTCATGAAATCATTACTTTAAACACAACGCAAAAAGCTGAGTTCAGCTTCACAGAGCAAACAAAAAGTATAGAAAAATAAATATTAAAAAATAATTAATGTGATAGAAACATATTCATATGGGCCTATTCTGAAGAAAAGTAGGGTAAATTCATTTGACCTCACTATTTCGAGTTATCATCAAAATATTTTTTTAGTTTTTTAAAAGGAAAAAATGTCTTAACTTGGCATTATGATCAGAAAAACAAGTCATGAAAGAGACATTAAAAAAAAGATCACAATAGAGATAGCAGGAATGTGTTGGAGGAATGAAACTGGCCCTGTCCCAAATGGCACTCTTCATGTCAGCTTCTTGCAGATTTACAATGGCCGCCACGTGCCAGTGTCCGTTAAGTCCACGAGACCTTAGGGTGTCCCAGCGAGCAAAATATTTGATTTTACAGTTTTAATTTAAATTTACAATTAAATACCATAATTTCATTAACTGATATAATGTTAATATACCAACCTACTAAAATACTGAAATCCGTTTTGTACCTTTGTAATATACTGATAACCACCAAATGCAGGTGGTGATGAGAAAAATCACATAATGAACAAATGTCCATCACAAGCAGCTTTTAAATAATATATAGAAGGTGCATAGTGTCATTTACACAAACACTAAAAACCATCTTGGTAACACAGATGAAACTAAAATAATTCAATAAACATTCATTTAACAACAGGTGTAACACACAACCCCAATATACTGTACAAAACTGATAAGAAAACCTAAGAAACATACTTATTTCAAAAAAAAAAAAACATCAAATTTGAAATGTAATGCCGGGAATTCTGGGGAATCACTGTAAATTCTACAGTCTTTTTCACTTCCAAAAATGGTATACTTCCGTAAAATTACTTGTAATGTCCTACAGTTTTTCACTGTATATAGTAGGGGAATTTACCATTAACAATTTAGCAGGTTAAATTCACTGTTATTTTTTACAGTGTACTCAGAGATTTCGTAAGCCAATCCAGATGTTAGTATCACATTAAAGGTTCCTCACACACACACACACACACACACACACACTCAAAACCAGTAGTATTTTTCCAATGGTTTGGGATAATTGTAGAAAATAAGAAAAACATAATGATTCTTAATACGTTTTGTTCATCAAGATAACTAACCTAATTTTCAGTTTTTAAAAGCATTCAACAAAATGTTTTGTTGCTACTAAACATTTTGAAGGGCACTTGAGTAGGCTATTTTGTGCATTCAGAAAAATAATTATAGATTGAATATGATATATGGCATTGTTACAACAAGCAGTTATTTAAAAGTTACCAAAAAAATGATCATTTAGACTTTAGAAACAACCAAGGTTCATGAAAACAGCATGCAAATAGCCTAAAACCGAATTGAACAGATGTAAACACATATAGGAAGCAACTAACACTTAAGATGTGGAATGGTTTATGATCATGCTACACTGAACAAAAGGCTTTAGAGAGTATTCCCAAAGATCAATCACTTTTAAAACGTTTATTCAGTAATCAGCCAAACTCAAAATAAAACAAATCCCAATCATGTGAATCAGTCAGTTTCTTTAGCGCCTTAATCTCAACCATATGCTCAAACTTTTGCCCTCTGCTCTGAGCTACCGGGCACCGTTAGACACAATGACGCATAAACGGAGAGGCGCCTGTGGCTCCTTGCTCTCACCGAAACGGATACGCTGGAGTTTTACATGGTGATTAATCACACAAACAGACACGCTATGCTGAACATGCTCCCTGATCACCTCCACAGCGGCCGCCGGGCCATAAGGAGGCGGCCCGGCCGACACAGAGGCCACTTTGTGCAGCGAACACAAGCAATTGTTGGTTGGTGCCAGTTGTACACATGAAAGTGAACATTGTGCGGCTGTTTTGACAACCTGAACGAAAGACTCTGAGGATTTCCTGCTCGGCAGACTTTACTGCCTTCTCCTTCTGGGGATGAAGTGTGTGTGGACAACGACCGCCATCTACTGGTGGATTAGGGGTAATGCACCTGACCTCATGCAGAGCAATCTACAAACGATCCACTTCAAATTTCAGCTTTTTAATTACAGGATGAAATATATTTCATCCTGTAATTAAAAAGCTGAATTTGCAGCAGCCGTTACTCTAGTCTAGTCTTTCAGAAATCATCTTAATATATCTGATGGTCAAGAAACATTCATTATTAATGCTAAAAACAGTTTTTCTGCTTATTTTTATGGAAAGCATAATTTATTTCTGTGATGGAAACAAAGTATTAAAAGAGACTTATTTGTAGTATCAATCAATGTTGTTACATAATGTTGAATTGTAAATGTTTTTATAAATGTCTTTACTCTTACATTTGGGCAATTTAATGCATCCTTGCTGGAAGAATTTATATATATATATATATATATATATATATATATATATATATATATATATATATTCTTCGGCTTCTTACGATACATTAACCAGGTCAGCCAGATTGACGAGAAGGATCATGCTAGTTCTGCTGGATAGCACTATACTGGTCTAAGCTGGTGTTTTCAGCGGGGATAGACAAAACAAACCTTTCCTGGAGGCACCCATGCCCTGCACATTTTGCATGTCTCCCTCATCTAACACACCTGTTTCAAATCATCAGCTCATTAGTAGAGACTACAAGACTTGATATGGGTGTCTAATAAGGGAGACATACAAAATGTGCAGGGCAGGGGTGCCTCCAGGACAAGTTAACCCATCAACCCTTTCTTGATACTATTTCCAAAGATCCCGATCTGACCTGAATCGTTCAGTAGCTGGGTGGCTTCACATCAAAAGGCACATCTGTAGACACTCCACAGGCATCCTAACAGCTCCATGAGCACTGGCACTACCACATGCCAATGGATAGGACCAATAATCTTCAACAAATAAATAAAACACAGCTTTATAATGTGCGTAGACCACCACACACAATGAGGGAGACACTTCAGGCCGGGAGATGATGTTGGCATGGTGTCTTCTTTGAGGAACTGCCAGCAGCTCTTGGATTTGACTGGCAGTGGATGGGGATGAGCTGAACTCTAAGAGCATTTGTGTGGCTTGATTTGTCATGGTTAAATTTCTAATTAAAAGCCACGTTAGTGCCAGGACATTGGCAGGTGCATGTTGCTTATTCGTTATAATCTCTCCCAAGATGAGACATATGGCATTCAGGCAATGATGAGAAGAGATGAGGTGGAAGAACAGGTTTAAAATCACAACTAGAAAAGAGCTATAGCAGACAAGGATTGATTTGTGCAGGCTGGGAATTGCTTTCATTTATGCAAATGAGAATGTCTTGAAACTTTCATAGCATGTCATATGAAATGCATAGACTTATTTTTTTGTAAACGAGTAAAAGCGTGAATCTTTCCAAAAACACACTATTGTCAAAAGATTAGAATATAAAAATAAAAAAAGTAACATTGTGAAACAATTTAAATTATTTTTTTTGTATATTTTAAAAAGTAATAATTGTGATGGCAAAGCATTATTCCAGTCTTTAGTATCACTTTATTGTTCAGAAATCATTTTACTGCCAAAATGTTTTTAATGCTTAATATTGCATTATCACTGATAATAAGAACCATTAATTAATGAGCACCATCAATAATTGAACAACATATCAGCACATTAGAATAATTTATGAAAATCCTGACACTGAAGAGTAACGACTGCTGAAAATTCAGCCTTGCTAACACAATTAAATTAATTTTAAAATATACTAAGATGCCAGTTCTTTTAGATTTTAAATGTTTCACAATATCACTGTTTCTACTGTGGTTAAATAAAATAATAGTCATTTCAAACTTTTGATTGCTAGTGTAGATAGACAAAGTTGCTTTCTGGCTCCTGCTTGTGAATGTTGAACGCCAATGACGGTGAGAAGGACGCCCTCTTGTGCAGGACTCCTCCATTCTCATGGTTTTCAAGTACAAAGGGAAACATTATGTTTCAGAAAATAAAAACTCATCTTTAATTGTGTGCAGGTTGTTTAGAAAGCCTCCGGCAGCGGAGGCAGGACTTTCCACTGACGTATTCAGATGAGCAGACAGGACGATCATTTCAGTCATGAAATCCCATTTCAAAAGACAGAATATCAGCAGTTGACATGATACAGGGAACCAGCAAAACTGTGAGAGATCTACTACTGCAAAGATCTTTTTAATGGTCCCAAATATACCGAACAACTAAGAGTACACATGTAAAAGAAAAGAAAAAGAAGATATGACAAATCGATCACATCTAGAGTTCCACTCAATCTTTAATCAAGACGGGCTTACAAATTTTCCAAAAAATCTGCAGTTTTGAAGGGCAAAAAAGGGTAAAACTATCTCCCCCACTGAGGTTTTAAAAACCTGTTCAAGTGCGGCTGAAAACGTCCTGAACATTTAAAGGCAGGTCTCTTTTGTCATTTAAAAAAATGAGAGAGGAGAAGAACAGAATAAGAAAAAGGAGGGAACTGCTGGCTTTGATAGAGGAAGAACTTCCGCTGAGCCACGAGAACAACGGTGACATCTTAAACAATGACAACCCAGACTTCTTTGCTCCCTAGTGTCCCATCTAGCCCTAGAAACTCAAAAGCAAAAAAAGAGAATCAAGATGAAAAAATAGCAACAGAAAAAAGGGTTGAGAGGAAGGAGAGAAATAAATGGAGATGGAGTCAGCAAAGGTGAGTGATGGTTGTGGATTGGCTGGCCCAGTTCGGGTCATGTGAGGTCCTTCCCTGAGAGGGGGGGGCAGTGTGTCCTGGTCCAAGCATGGGACGCTCTGTGGGGCAACATTTTGAGTGTCTGTGACTGACTGACTGACTGTGTGTGAGGTCTTTTTTCACCCCCCAGTACTTCTAGCTTTGTTGAAATTCATTTCTTATTAAATCCTTTTTAATAATTCTTTGTCCAGACCAGTTTTAGCTCATCTTCGGTCTCTCCGTCCATTTCGCGAGTCTCTCTCTCTTTCTTGCAGATTGGCACTTGGACAAACTCCACGTGGAGACATTCACCTTTTCACTCTGTGACCGAATCTTCTCCCTCTCTTACTCTCCCTTTCTCTGTTCCTCACATGTCGCCCCTTGGACTCCTGCGGGGGGCTGCATTCGTTCATTTATCCATTCATTTGTGTATTCATTCATTTTGTTACAGTTTTGAGTTCTAGGCCGAGCGCTGCAATAGTCTCTGGATGAAGCTCCCTTTGCGCATGACTGTACTGATTGACGAGTGACTGTTTTAGGAGCTCAGCTTGGACTTCTTGGACAGTGGAGGACTTTCTTCTTTACTGTCTGTGTCTTCTTCATCCTCGTCCTCTTCGTCGTCGTCGGGGTAGTCCACCAACCCCACCAGACCTCCCTGGAATAGGAGCCAGATGCCGTCAAAAACAAGTAACTGGTAACAAAGGCAATTTTAGGACATTGTTTGATCTGTTAGAATCAGCATAATAACCTTAGTGGTCACAGCTGCCATAGGGGGGGAGCTCCGGGATCCTGTCCCGGGAGAACTTGGAGAACCAGGTGAGCCTGGGTGGAGGGATGCGGTTGGGGGAGAGGACAGACTGGCCTTTGGGGAGCTGGAGAAGGAGAGTTTAAAATTGGGGCTCTGCCGTCCTGAGAGGCTCCCCTTCCCTGTAAGCACCTCTTTCTCTTCTGAATCTTTCACTTGGGAAAAGAGAGAGAGAACAAAAAAACATGTAAACAACCAAAACACATCAAGCAATGCGAATAGCATTTTGCAATTAAATAGTGGATCATAGTAGTTGGGCATCAATATTATGCCGCCTGCATGTTGCAATAACATACGTTTTTTCCTCTCCATGAACTTGCTGATAGGATCCATCAGGTCCTCGTCATTCTTCATCTTATCTGAGGGTGGCACTACAGCTTCACCATCCTCCAAGTCTTCCTCATCTGTGTTAAACCACATCTCCTCTTCATCTTCCAGTGTCCGCGCATCCCGGCGAAAACGGTGATTTCTCAGAATCGACCGCATACTGAGACAAGGAGACACAAAAAAATACATTCATTAAAAAGGTACTTCCACTCAAAAGTACATGCACAAGAAATTCCAATCCAATTTTAATTAGGGCTGGGTATCATTCAAAAAAATGTTGATACCAATACCTTAACTTTGATTCAATTAACTTCAATTTCTAAAAAATAAAATCGTGGCAAAACAAGAAATTCAAATTAATCAAAATATTCTCTCTCTCAAATATTCTCTCTCTCTCTCTCTCTCTCTCTATATATATATATATATAGAGAGAGAGAGAGAGAGAGAGAGATATTAAGCCATATCGCAAATCTGGTTTTTCCATTCCCAAATTTAAGAACAACTGAAATCATAATTAACATGTTCTTGTCAACTAAATTTAAGCCTTTGAGGACCCGCAAGAACCCTGTTATATAAGATTTTTCATTGCATTACTTAATAAAAAAATAATAATAATTACTATTATTCCTAGAGAAACATTTTCAAAAACACCCATTAGAGAATTTGAGTAAAAACACTGCCTAATATATATATATAGGTACAGGGCTTTCGGTACGGTGCATGTGTGTACTGAATGACCGAATGCAATATTTTGTTTGCGGAACATATACATTTTCGTGTTTCCAAACGAACATATTAAGTGGCGGAAGTCTTCACGTTCAGCGCAAATCCCACCCTGCAGCTGATTCTAAGGCCGGTGACACACTGGCTGCGTGGCGTGAGCGTGGCGTTTCTGTTTGTCAGTTGCGTGACACCTGCTTCGCGTTTTCTGTGTCTTTACACACCAGAATGGTGCCTGACACGGCACTGACGCGCTGCTGCTACTGTAGGTGACAAAGAGGGAGACCGCCGAGGCGCCGACAGACCAGGCTCATCTTCACTACAACAATATCTATACTTCATGTTGAGCATAAATATAAAGTCTACTGATAAAGGACACCGTCAACAGTATTGATGGTGTTTGACAGGTGCAATATGCCAGTGTGTCACCGGGCTAAGGTTTTCTAAAGGCATCACGCGAGTGTGAACATCACGACAACTAGGAAAAAAAGATTGTAATTCAAACGCAGCTTCCGTCGCCATTTAAACAGACCTTTGCTCTTAATTCTGATCGGTCCAACGCTATAACGAAATCTGAGCAGGTCTAAAAACTGAAACTGTTGATGCTGCACTTTACACTTTGGAAAAGTTATATATATATTATTTTTAAATATGAGCAAGCTGGGATTGGTAATGCTGCACTGTAATCATAGTTATTTATTTATATTTTTCATTATATTTTATTATATGATATTGGTTTGAGACTGAGAGTATTTTATTTAGTGGAGAACTTTGCAGCAGTATTTTATTTCTTATTCTTCTTTTTATTTTATATATATTTTATTAAAAAGTATTTAAAAAAAGTGTAAACAAATTGTTAAAAAAAAGTTTATAGTAATAAACAACCTGCAGTTTAATGTTTGCATTTTTTTCCCTTACTTTACCGAAAATGAACCGAACCGTGACTTTAAAACCGAGGTACGTACCGAACCGTGATTTTTGCGTTACTGTTACACCCCTAGTATATATATATATATATATATATATATATATATATATATATATATTATATATATATTACAACATAGGAGGATCCAAATAACAATAAAGTTCTGAAATGACCACTGACCTGTCAAGTTTAGGGTTGTCCTGTCTTTCTCTCTGCTGTTCATATCGAAGCTTCAATCCCTTAAACGTCTGAACATAGTCTACATCCTCCAGGGCCTTCCAGTAGTTCTCTATGATGTGCGCTGTCAGGGACTTCACATCCTCCTACACATAAAAAAAAAAAACACGCAATTACACACAAAATAAACAACCTATCAGTGTGTTCAGGAGCATTACGAGATGTGATCAATGGATAAATGTACTCACCACTCTGACATACTCAAACATCTCTATAATGGCTGAGTTGATGAGGTTGTATCTGGATCCATTGTTGCGGAAAGCTTTAACCACTGGCTCAAACAGGAAGTTCCTCATTATGTATCGGTTATAAAACTCGTCCTTTAGGCCAATGATTTTCCTCATGAACCGCAAAGCACCTGGATAGGAGAAATGAGTGTGAAAGGTACAGAGATTTAACAGCTAAGCTGTAATGAATGTCTGTCAACAAGGTAGTACGGCATGCATGCTCTTTATTCTAAATTAATTAGTGCTTGTTAATAATACTGCAGGCCCTGAATGCAGAATTCCTTGGCATGTTTTGAAATAACAGTGTAACAGTAATCATTATCATTAGTAAAATCGTATATAAATAAAACTACAATAATCTGATCTGAGCTCAAAATCTTAGACACTTGGATAAAACCTTGTTAAGAAATGGATGAAAATCAGACTATAAATTTATAATGAAAAACATTTGATGAATAAATATTGCAAACCTGTCAAATTCAAATATAAAATTAAACATTTCGATTAATTTAAAACTATATACATTGTTAGTGTTAGGGCAAGTGAGAATATTGGCAGGACAATTAGAAATCTGAGCTAATGGCCCAACCGGACAAGCATTAAAAAAATCCCTTACTTTCATTCTGTTAGTCTTTAAAGACAACTGACCCCCATTCACAATCTTAAAGGGTTAGTTAATCGAAAAAAACAAAATTATGTTATTAATAACTTTGTGAGAGAGAGTTCAAAAGAAATGACAAACTGCTTTGTTTTGAACGCTCTCTCACAACAGACACGGAAGAGAAGACAATGCTGATTAAAGTCGTCGTTTTTGCTATTTTTGGACCAAAATGTATTTTCGATGCTTCAAAATATTCTAACTGGCCCTCTGATGTCACATGGACTACTTTGATGATGTTTTTCTTACCTTTCTGGACATGGACAGTATACCGTGTACACAGTTTCAATGGAGGGACTGAGAGCTCTTCAATGGAAGTTTCAATGGAGGGACTGAGAGTCATTAATGACATAATTTTGATTTTTGGGTGAACTATCCCTTTAATGTCCTTGGTTTTCCACTTAAAGACACAGCAGTGCATAAAACATTACGCTTCTGAAAAAAAGTCCTCTTTTCTACTAATAATGGACAGGAGAAAAAAATATTGACCAGTAGTACCATTGGCTCTTTTGCACAATCCAATAAAATCTGGATGGACAAAAAAATATATATATATCTCACCCTATAATATTTCCTGCTGAATATTCAGTTTCAAACGTGGCTTTACGAATGGGTTGTGTGTGTGTGTGTGTGTGTGAGTGAGTGTGCATGTGCATGCATATACTCACATAAGGCTAAGAAAGCGTGTTGAGATGCAGTGAGCACCAGTACTCTGCGGAGGATGTCTTTGTTGATGATGTAGTTCTTTATGTGATATGTGTGATGCTCCACGCAGAAAGTAAGCAGCTCTACAATTAGAGCCAGCAGCTGACATGTCTGGAAATCATCTGACAAGACAAACACACAGTGAGAAGTCTGCAGAGTCACCTCTTCAAATACGTATGCAAAATATCAATTGAGAAATTATTCAAAAAGGCTGCCTACGCATTCAGTCTGCATGCATCCTACAAGCTTGCAAAAAAATCTATTACCTTTGCTGGGTTTTTCTTCTGTGGTGTTGGCAAGAAGTGGAGCAGAGAGCACATGCATGCAATGCTTATAGAAGAAACTCAAGAACTCTGTCTTCTCAGTTTTCTGCAGTTAATCAAACAGTTCATGAAAGGAGCATGTTTTGTCATTCTGACAAATGACAATGAAAGGGTGCTACAATGCATAAAATATATATTTATTGTAAAACATGTCTCACATTAGCAGTTGCCAGCATGTTCTCTGGGTCCACTAGCGTCCTGAGCAACCCCATGAGCTGTACGGCTCCACCCAACTCTGGATCCGTGTCACAGATCATATGCTCAATGATCAGATTTATCAACAGAATGTCCTGTAAAATAGAGACAAGTAGTGAAGAAGACGGGTAAGTGAAAAAATAATAATAAGTGACGTGACATTCAGCCAAGTATGGTGACCCATACTCAGAATTTGTGCTCTGCATTTAACCCATCCGAAATGCACACACACAGAGCAGTGAACACACACACACACACACACTGTGAGCACACACCCGGAGCAGTGGGCAGCCATTTATGCTGCGGCGCCCGGGGAGCAGTTGGGGGTTCGATGCCTTGCTCAAGGGCACCTAAGTCGTGGTATTGAAGGTGGAGAGAGAACTGTACATGCACTCCCCCCACCCACAATTCCTGCCGGCCCGGGACTCGAACTCACAACCTTTCGATTGGGAGTCCAACTCTCTAACCATTAGGCCACGACTTCCCCACAATGGAAGGATGGAAGTAGATGGAAGGATCACAACAGTCAGTAGGTGTGTGACTTACGTCATCATTCTGCTGAGACTCCTGCATAACAAACTCTCGCACCATGGAGGGGTTGTACTCCACCAGGTAGGAGAAGATATCAGTGGCTGCTCCGCGCACCTGAACATCATCCATGCCCTATAACACAAAGCACAGATGCATTCATAAATTCATCAAGAGCAAGCTAAAGTTAGGGTCTACATTCAGAGCAAAGTTGAAGTTACAGTTTCAAATGTAGCAGATATACCTATTCTCCATATAATACAATACTATAGATAATTAGAAATTAAAATAAAATAAAAAGATACCAAGAAATTTAATGACACCTAATTGCAAATCCGTTCTTTGAAATAGCAAGTATATCTTACAAGAATAACTTCCAGCGCTGGCAGGATACCCATGTTGGACAGAGTTTTGAAGAATGCGTCTCTGTTCTGTGGTTGTAACGTTTGTGAGAACGCACAAAACTCCTTCAGGAAATTTACCTGAATGTAACAAACATGATCAGTTTTGTTTATGTCCAGTGTTTTGAGTAGAAGGTTAACACATTCATTAGTAATGCTACTAATACCAGCTCATGCCGTTTGTCATCATCTGTAGCTTCATCAGTTAGTTGTGCAAAGAGCTCAGTCAAAAACTTCTCATCGTCCTGAAAGGAAATAGAGAGAAATAGAGAGATCTGATTAGATCAAATCTGATCACTACTAGTTTGGTATGTATACACGTAGTGCTGGGCGGTTTGACCAAAAATTTATATCACGTTATTTTTTCAAAATTATGCCGGTTTTCCGGTTTGTTACTTTTTTTTTTTCATGCATAATCAGTAGTTCAATGCATTTTCTGCTGGTTGATATTCCAAGACGTACTTGTGGCTAAGGTGCTGGAGCAAATTGCTCGTGTTGCTGCCTTTGGCAACAATTTTTGCTCGACAGCACTTGCATAAAGTGGTTGTTTGGTTGACATCGGATTTTTGGAAACCAAAAAACCTCCAAACAACAGACCCGGCTCCTCTTTTTAGCACAAGTTCTTCTGTGTCATGTTCTACTAGTTCTGCAGCATCCATCTTCCCTGTAACGCCTGTTCTCCATCTGCAGTGTGTATGCAGTTTAAATCTTTATCACAAGCAATCCCACGGGTCTTCATGAACTTTGTTTTTCTGCCTCCATAAAAGTGAATATATATATTGTTTTCCTTGTTTATCTAAAAGTGCACTTTCTTGTTTTAAACCTAGCCAAAAACCCATGTGTTGCGTGTTAAACACGGTAGGCTTTAATTAGTATACATTTATTGTGAAATGACTGCATTTCCATGTCAATTCATGTTAATTTTCACCGCGAACAATGCGCTGTCACTTTAATTAACGCGTGCAGCACAGCAAAAATAGACTCGGTACGTAAACGATCGCTGTACTGCTGCAGACGCACCTCTCTTGGAATGCACTGACGGACCGCAACCTCGTGCAGTGTGAATGCTGGAATCCATTAACATGGGTGCGTAAAAAAATACGCAACGCATACGCACTGCAGAAGGAGTATGTGTAAAACAGGCATTATAACGTAACACCAAAGCACTACTGTGCTTACCCTCACCATGCCTCGCAGTTGCTGCTTAGAAGTGCAACATTGTAAAGGGTCTGTCTGAAACAGTGTCGCACGGCCGAGGTGCAGCATAACGTTTCTTCTGAACATTGAGTAATTAAATACATTGGTATGGCGGTATATTAAAAATCAATATCGTAATGAAAATATACACCAGCTTGCTAGTGTACTTCAAAAGAAAAGACACTAAAAAAGGCACATAAAGTACACAACTACACAATATAAAAACCTATGGAAATACTTTCAGGCCAGTATTCATGTTACAATCCATTTTCTCCCAATTAAACTATTTCATGATTGCATGAAGCACCTTGCAGCGCACTGTATGAATTGCAACCATAAATCATTTGGTTCAGCCAGATTTGGCACAATAAATCGGTTTCTTGATAAATGTTCACCAAGGTTGGCCAATGTTACCGATACTGTATTTTACTGGAAAACTTGTCATGGACATAAAAGATTACACCTCAAAAAAAAGTGAATCAAAACATTGTTTGCTATTACGCTGCCATAGGAAAGTACATCTACAAGCTTTTATTATCTGTGGTTGGTTTATTCAAAATCTAGGAGATTTCATCCAGGTATTAACTGAATATGGTAATATTAAAACAAGTGCACATTCATCTGCAAAGATGGACAAACAACCATAATGAACTGAAGCTGGCTGGAGGTTGAAGAAAATAACATCCAGCACGCCTGCCAAGTGTTTGTGACATCACATGATGTGGCTCTAAAGAACATGATGGTGCTGTTTCCATAGTAACAAGCACCCTCCCCTACCTCCAATCCCAGTATCAAACAATTCCACTGTAAGGCTTAGGTGAGAAGCACGTATCAAAGCATTTCCATTAACAACTTTTTTTAATGAATTTAGCCACAAATTAAGTAAAATCTAACTTAATCAAATTTTTTGACTTACATTTATTCATTTAGCTGACGCTTTTATCCAAAGCGACTTACAATTGCTATACATGTCAGAGGTCGCACGCCTCTGGAGCAACTAGGGGTTAAGTGTCTTGCTCAGGGACACATTGGTGTCACACAGTGGATTCGAACCCGGGTCTCTCACACCAATGGCATGTGTCTTATCCACTGCACCAACACCACCCTGTCAAAGCATTAATAAATGAAATTACATTGATTATAATTACTCCACTCTTTAAACTCGCCATTGAGACAAATACTGTTGCAGATTTTTTACTAAATGTTATCCATTAAATGCAGCTTAAATTTCAGTTAGCATGGTTATCTTTAAATCTGTTATCTACATCTGCAGACCTTTTAGTGTGGAAAACAGAGCTGGGAAAATAAATAGATGCATCGCAAATCAAGAAATTATTCAACATTGATTCTGAGATTTTCCGAAAGCATCACGATTAGGGATGGGCATTTTGGGAAATTTCTCATTTCGATCATCGATAGGTTTCAAAAACGATTAATCGGGGGTGGGGCTTGTGCGGGGGTGGGGGGAGGGGGCATGACTATAATGTATACAATGAAAAAATCTGAAGATTGTTATGAAAATGAAAAAATAAAAATAAAAATCTGACATGAAAATCTGTCTATGAAAACATGAACATGATTAGGACAGGTTAGATTATGATTCTGATGAAGCAATGTTATTAATAAAGGAGCAAGAAATATCTGCCTGAGGTGAAGAGTAGCCTATACCAATAAACGGAAGCTAATTCTATGACACATCCTTTGACACTGCATGCTTTAGAAACATCCATACTCGGTTCGTTTCCAAATCCTTACACACATTTGAACGTAAAATAATCATTCATAAAATTCGAAAAGGTTGAAGCTAATTACAAAGGTATTCATAGAGGGCTGTGTTTACATAAATTTTGCGTCAAAAGCATTCAGAGCTGAGGCGAAATTAACGTTACATGACTCAGCCAAACGCACAAGTGCACTATATATATATATATATATATATATATATATATATATATATAGTTTATTTTGGTAACACTTTTGTATATGGTCCAATTCTCACTATTAACTAACTAGTTGCTTATTAGTATGCCTATTATTTACCTACTGGCTGTTTATTAGTGCTTATAAAGCACATATTCTGCATTACCATATTCTACATCGCTAATCCTACCCAATATCCTAAACTTAAAAACTACTATACTGTACCTTACTAACTATTAATAAGCAGCAAATTAGGAGTTTATTGAGCCAAAAGTCGTAGGTAATGGTTTGTTAATGGCGAGAATTGGACCTTAAAATAAAGTATGACCTTTATTTTTCACACATATGGCACGTGTGCACGCTAGAGACATGGTGGGCTTCATTGCACAGAAATTGCGCTGTGAGACACGTGCAGATTGCTTGACAGTCTGTGCTGCCACCCGCTGTGTTTAACTTTAGATATGCTTTCATTTACGCCATTTGGAATGCAGTACTATTAGATGCACGAAACTTGTGCACTGACAGACTTTCATGTGCGCTTTGTGTTTGTTGTCCTGAAGCTCAATTGCGGCTGCAGTTAAATGCACTTGCATTTACAAAATTAATGTTCACACTAGAGCTGGGCGATATATCTAACGATATGAACATGCGCATCTAGTCAGTAAGTCTGGTTCAGTGATTACCACTAAATCGCCATCACAGGCTTTTAAATGGAGCGGCATTTAATAGACAGAGCCGTAGATCACTGACAAGCTATGCAATATCGCGTTCATTATCCCAGATGAATCGACTTCGATAATGAACGCAGGGGTTAAAGCAAAAAAAAAAGATCCTGAGCCTGAACTTTTTTTCCGGGGGCGGGGCGGGCAGCACATGCAAAGCATGCAATGACTGTGACAACTTTAACACTTGAAAGGATACTATGGCAAAGTTATTGCTTTCTTTATTCAAACTGATTTTCTTTTTCATGAATCTTGATTGATGAAATCTTGATTGATCTTGATTTTATTGATCTTGATTTCATGATTGACCTGAAGAATGAAGGCTGTATCATACACTTGGAAGATTATGATATATACCAGACACTAGGGGTGTAACAATACACTTAGCTAATGAGATGAGACAAAGTACAGATACTTGGTTCACTAGAATGTGACAATATTTTAATACTGTTTTTAAGAAGTTTTCAATAAAATGTTTGTCTTTTTATTACAAAACGTAAAACAATGCAGTTGTATTTAGAAATATTTTAACTAATCTAGGGCTGTAACTAATTATTCTTTTGGGAATCAATTAATCTACTGATTATTTTGACAACTGGGTAATCCTATTTTTTTTTTGTAACAAACAGAAAGTGAAAACCAGGCTTTAGTATGACTATTTATATATAGGTAATAATAATTGGCTCAAATAAAACATCAAAACCAAGAAATTACAAAGATTGTATTGAACAACGCTGTTAAAATACATAATGTAATATGCCTATATATATATATATATATATATATATATATATATATTAGGGGTGTAACGGTACGCAAAAATCACGGTTCGGTACGTACCTCGGTTTTAAAGTCACGGTTCGGTTCATTTTCGGTACAGTAAGGGAAAGAAATGCAAACATTAAACTGCAGGTTGTTTATTACTATAAACTTTTTTTAACAATTTGTTTACACTTTTTTTAAATACTTTTTAATAAAATATATATAAAATAAAAAAGAAGAAATAAAATACTGCTGCAAAGTTCTCCACTAAATAAAATACTCTCAGTCTCAAACCAATATCATATAATAAAATATAATGAAAAATATAAATAAATAACTATGATTACAGTGCAGCATTACCAATTCCAGCTTGTTGGCCTGCTCATATTAAAAAATATATACAACTTTTCCAAAGTGTAAAGTGCAGCATGAACAGTTTCAGTTTTTAGACCTGCTCAGATTTCGTTATAGCGTTGGACCGATCGGAATTAAGAGCAAAGGTCTGTTTAAATGCAGACGGGAGCTGCGTTTGAATTACAATCGTTTTTTTCCTAGTTGTAGTGATGTTCACACTCGCGTGATGTAGGGCTGGGCGATATACAAAAAAAAATTATCTCTCGATATTGTCAAATTTTTTACGATATTCGATATATATCTCGATATGTTTGCATTTGCATTTAAATAATAAAAAATAAAACATGATTTTCTTTTGCCCATTAAAAAAAACATTTAGATTAAACAGCTAATTTAAGCAGTTAAAAAATCTAGACCAGGAGATCACTTACTGCTTTTTATTAAATGAATACATGTAGGCCTATATGTAACTAAAGCAGTGCAAATTAAGTAACAGTTACAGAAAGTGCATTCTGTCAACTTTTTAGTGCATGCAATTCACAATTTAAACTATGCAACTGGGATAAGTATTTTATTTCAATTTTTTTAACAAGTTTTTAAGCTAAGAACACAAGTCTGTCAACTGTCTGTGGTTTTAAGAGAAGCTCTGTGGCATGAAACTATGTTCCTACTGACACTAAAACCCCTCTTAGATGGGGAGCTAGTTGCTGAAGCACATAGCTATTTCTTATATATAAATATATATAAATGAATACCAAAGACTTTTGCATTTTCTCTGTCTATATTATGGAAACTGGTAAACATATCAGTGAAATTCCCCAATAGTAATTCCAAATGGCCATAGCCTATGTTTCTCTATTCAAACATCAGCGGTCGAGTAAGTGCATTTATTTTGCGATCACAAATGCAAACAATACAGTTGAGATCTCACGGCAGAACACAGACCGGCTGAACGACGCTTTCATTAGATCGCTCAATTCCAGCTTGTTAGTGTTTTCAGATTATCGTCGGCGGCTCTTCCGCAATGAGGAGTGAGCATGTGCGCATGGTTGCCAGATTGCTTAACCACTTCAGCTGTTATTTTGATTTTTTGAGAATTAGGCATATGCAATATTGGACCCACCGGTGGGTCCCCAGAGTTGATGTGGTTAAAATAAGCAAACACCGGGCAGAAAATGTATCCTTGTAACAGTGCAGCTCTGATTCGGAGATTTAAACTCTTGTTATCTGGCAACCGCTATCATTAAAGCTCTCGTAGTAGAGGGGCGTAGAGCAGTCAGCAGTTACAGGTTCCTTTTTTGGACATTCGGCGCGTTCTTTTGGGAAAGTATGCTTGAATTTGAAATATTCGATATTCCCGATATATTCAAATTGTACATCGTTGTCAAAATTATTCCGATATTATCGCTAATATTCGATATATCGCCCAGCCCTAGCGTGATGCCTTTAGAAAACTTTAGGCCGGTGACACACTGGCATATTGCACCTGTCAAACACCATCAATACTGTTGACGGTGTCCTTTATCAGTAGGCTTTATATTTATGCTCAACATGAAGTATAGATATTGTTGTAGTGAAGACGAGCCTGGTCTGTCGGCGCCTCGGCGGTCTCCCTCTTTGTCACCTACAGTAGCAGCAGCGCGTCAGTGCCGCGTCAGGCACCATTCTGGTGTGTAAAGACACAGAAAACGCGAAGCAGGTGTCACGCAACTGACAAACAGCAGAAACGCCACGCTCACGCCACGCAGCCAGTGTGTCACCGGCCTTAGAATCAGCTGCAGGGCGGGATTAGTGCTGAACGTGAAGACTTCCGCCACTTAATATGTTCGTTTGGAAACACGAAGATGTATATGTTCCGCAAACAAAATATTGCATTCGGTCATTCAGTACACACATGCACCGTACCGAAAGCCCTGTACCGAAACGGTCCGGTACGAATACACCTACCGTTACACCCCTAATATATATATACATATATAACATGAACATAACTTAAGTACATTATGTAGTAAAACAAATACCCGCAGAGGGCGCCAATGGCCTGGTTACGTTTCACTTTACAGCTTGATTAAACAATGTTTAAATCCATTAAATTTTAATATTTGGCCACGTGCAGAAACATTTATTTTGAAATCGCGATGTACAATACAATGGCATATTTAGACATAGGTTGATGTATCTGCTGTGTTGGCAAAGGTTTATAAATGATTTACGTTACAAATCTAGTGAAATAATGCACAGTTTTTCCAGATTATGTTAAGCAATTCAAATTCACAGTGTATACAGAGGAAGAGTTTAGCCCCTTTCACACATATAGTCTTCACTGGTAAAGTTACCATTAATATATCATGTGTGAACAGGACCTTTTCAGAAATCCCTGTAAATATGTTTTGGCAATCATATCATTCTTATGGAGATGACATGATTACTCTGAGCTGTTTACAAAGCTCCGGTGCTTTATAATGAGCTTTTCTATTTAAATACGCGCTAGATGGATATATTTGACCATTTCGCCTCGCAGCTTTTTGTCGCGCTTCTGCATTCATCAGAGCTGCGACTCTGCAATTGAATACTATTATGCGCATCTCATGTTTATAAAAGCAAAACATTCTGACTGGCTACTAATGTTAGTTACTGTTAGTTAATGTCATACCATTGGTAGGCGAACGCATGGACTCAAAAGTGATATCAATCAACAAGATTTTATTTATTTATTTTTTTATGTAGGATTAAACGCTGCACGCCGGAAATCCGGCATGGTGCTGGAAAACTTTAAGCCCTGTGAACGCGATATTGCGTAGCTTGTGAGTGATCTACGGCTCTGTCTATTAAATGTCGCTCCATTTAAAAGCAGGTGATGGCGATTTAGTGGTAATCACGGAACCAGATTTACTGACTAGATTCGCATGATCATATCGTTAGATATATCGCCCAGCCCTAGTACACATGGTTAGCAATGTTTTCAGAGCAGGACAAAACATCTGATATTGAAATAGATGTGCATTAGTGTGAATGCAACCTGTTAAAGCTGCCACAGTCTATGATCTCATCAATAATCAAACGGCAATAATGCTGAGGAAAAAAAGAAATCCTCAACTATTGTCTGTGAAATTTCTTAAAGAACACTTATTTTAAATAAGTAATTGTTTAAAGAAATAGCCTGCTGTGCTTATAAAATGTGCTTATAAAAAGCACAAAATAAATTTGATATAAACTGTATATGAAAATGTAGCCATGTACAGTAATATTGAAAACTGAGAATGTGATGCATCATGATATTGAGTTGATAATGATGATCATAACTTAACTGAATTGTGAAACCAGTGAAGATTCACACCCCTATTTTTAACATGGCAGTACTGACATACAGAGATTCCAACTATAAACAAAAAGCATATAACAGCAATTTTGTTTAAGATGTAAAGTTGTAAAGATGTATTTGCACAGCAGAATAATTAATTGGGGGGAAAAAAATGTAGATCAAGAATCGTTTTGGAATCGGATCGTGACCAAGAATCAGAATGGATAGTGAAGTGCCTGAAAATCCCCACCCCTAATAGATGTACAAGTTGTAGGACAACATTTTTTTTATTTATATATATATATATATATATATATATATATATATATATATATATATATATATATATATATATATATATATAAAGTACAGCCCACCATGTGGAACCCATCAAGAGCAATGAGATTCTCAGGCATTTCAACAAGGGAAAACTGTAGCTGTATCACAAACATGCAAACTTATTCAATGCTCTGCAAACAGTTTCCTGCTGAGAATGCATTGAATTTCAGAGGGACGATGCTGGTCTGACAATTGTGTCGAAAAGCCACAATGACACATAGCAAGACTGACAATGCATGTACGCTACCTGTGAGATATGATGTTATAACGCGGTGTTAAAAGTTAATTTTAGCCCAAGAACAGCATTTCAACTCAATCACCAATGTACAAATTCACAGCTGGTCACAAATGCATAGTTGAGTACCAAAACCCACCTGTAGCATGCCAACAATCTCCACTTTATTGAAGAAGATGAAGGAGTGCAGGGTGGACAACATGTTTTCTTCAAAGACAGAGGGGGTGGGCAGCACCATGTCCTGAATATACTGCACGCGGTAAGTCTGATGAATCTTCTGCCGCAGCTCCGGGTCTGAAATGGGAATGACCTCTTTAAACCGTGCCGTGGTCGTAAGGAACTCTCGATGCCGCCGTGGTTGGGGTAGTGATGGATCAAACTCCAAACATCCAATCACATCCATGATGCATTCTTCAGAGAACATGACTTCGAAAAGTGCTGTGCGATTGAGGAGGAAAATGCCTTTGATGATGTCATAGAGGTGATGCAGGCCTTCTCGGTTCTCCAAATCCTCGCACACTCGGAACAGCTCCAGCAGTTTGCGGATGTAACCTTCATTCTCCAGCGCCAGGGATAGTTTTTCCCGCCGTAACGGAGAAGGTAAGGATGACGCCACCAGCTCAGCCACTTCCTCCAGTCGGGAGAGCTCACATGGCGGAAGTTCAAGACCAGGAGAGGACATGTCATCAAAGCGTTCCTCTTCAGACTCATCTATCAGCTCCTGGGTGATGTCTACAGAGGGGTCCTTTCCCTGGACCTGTAGACACAAAAATAAAGGCTTTCAGAATAAAGCACTATACCAAGATGCACAACATTCCTTGAGAAAATATTATAAATGTACATCACAGACATAATCACCTGACATATTTTCTCCCAGATCTCATCACAACCAGCCTTCTCCTGGAAGCTAAGAGCTAGGTCATAGTTTTCAGCCTCAGACCATACTATTAATGTGTCCTTCAAAGACAAAACACAAATAATATCAACAAATGCCAAAAGAGCATGTGATATAAAAGCACTATCAGACAGGGATCTAAAGTTTAATGCAAGACACTACAGGCAAAAACATTGTTTTTCATTGTTGTAAAATAAAATAAAAACATAAAAAAATACAAATTTAAGTATTTATTTTACTACACCTGATCTATTTGCAAATACAATAGAAATCTTTCCAGGTTTATTCCTATATTTTTAAGGTTTTTGCAGAGGGGTTTGTTTATACATCATTCGCCTAATTTATTCAACCTTCTCTTAAAACAACAAAAAATTACTTTTTTCCCCTGGGTATTGTATGAATTGTGAAGTGCATTATCCAATTTTAAAACAATTGTTTTAAAAGCTTCTGTATCATCTTAGATTAGGGGTGCACCGATGTGATATTCAGTATTGTTATCGCTCCGATACTGACACTTTCTTCCGGATCGGGTATCAGTCAGACAAGACCAATCCAAATCAGATATTGTGCGTATACTATTCTGTGTTTGTTAAGCCCCACGAAAGGCACAAAAGCACTATAAAGTTTTCATGCACTATAAGTGTTTTGAGATCGTTTCATAGTTTAATGTGGTACAGATGAATATTTAAGTCGTTAAATTCAAGTTCTCGTAAACTGTTCTCTCCACTGCGGCTGTCGTCCATTTAGCTTTCAAATTGCGCGTTGTGTTCGGTTACGACAATCAGGACAACGAAACTTTTCTAGGATGATACAATGTTCCTGTTACCATACTTGATATGTAGATAAACATCAGTTTTTTTCCATAAAAAGACTATCTTGCTGGAGTTTAGTGCTAATTCTAAAGCATGTCTCTAACGCAAACTTTCTACCAGATGTCTGTTAGAGATCACTACAATGGAGAGCACTATGAATTGTTCTTCACACGCACGGTAACTTAAATTTAAAACCGGTAAAATAAAAGGCTCAATAAACTATCACACAGATATAATGCACTACGCATCAATGTCTCTTCCCTTTGTGCTTTGACTGTGACTCTGTATTGCTTTAAGCGCATCAATCTGCACATGAGACATTTTTGTCGCTCTGTATAGCCTTTCATGTTATAATACTTTTGCGCAATGACAGACAGTTAAAAGCCTTTCTTGTTCTGTCTTATCTATCATATGTTGCTGCCTCATTACTGTGCTATAAATGTAAATAAAATAAAATCTTTATAATGAAGTTGTGTATATTTAGTAGATTGTCATTGTATGTAAGGTACATAAGGTACAGAAAAAAAAACCTGTGCTGGTATCGAATTGGTATTGTCCGATACTCAGAACTTTTGGTATCGGATCAGTTCTGAAAAAATGGTATCGTGCCACCCCTATCTTAGATACATTCATTTCTAATGTCTCTAAATTATCAACATGGTCAAAACTGAAAACTTGTTGTACACAATCTACTACATGCCATCTGATTGATAATTTATACTTTTTTAGCAAGTAAAAGGCCTTTTAGTAAAATGTTGTGTCTTTTTGCTGTGAGATTATGTTTGTCAAGTAAATGTAAGAATAACTTTTATATAATTGGTAATAATTCAAGATTAACATTAATTGGACTGAAGCAACTTATATTTACTTACTAATTTATAAACATTTATTTAGTCCTATATCTTAATAATCATTCTATTGCATTATAATTTGCACCCCACAACTAAATATAGAGATTTGACTATTTAAACATTATCTTACTAAGACATATTAGGAAATATAAAGTGAAAACTTATATTAAATACATTTATGCATGTAGTCTACTATACGGTTATAGAAATTGATTTACATTACAGGCTATCAGAACTGCATCTACTTTTTGTCCATATAAATAACTTTGTATGAACTGTTTTCCTCCTTGAGCTCTATATTTGATAAGTTCAACAAATGTCTGGTGTATTCAAAAGATGCTAACTTTTTTTAACACCTCGTCTAAAGATTCACAATATTACTGCTCAATTTCAAACAAAGTCTTTAAAGGCTTATTGTAATTTGATTAACTATGGAAGCATTGCGATACCTGTAATGTAATAGATTTCTCAATTCACCTGTGATGTCTCACATCTTTATAAATGTGTATTTGACCTCTAACCGAGATATTTAGAAGCACATACTGTTTTCACAAAACACTGTCAACAAAATCATGTCACAAAATTTTAAACGCACCTGCTGTTTCTGATAGGCGGTGTTAGGGTTGATTTTGGACTCCAACAGCAGTGACCCTGTTTTAAAGAACGGGCACAGCTTACTTACACAGTCAACGAAAAGTGGCCCTGTACATCATCTCTGTAATGTTTTGAAACCTACCATCACTTTCGGCGCGCACCAGGAGAGACATGCCTTTCAGCCTCTCCACGTAGGCGGATGACACATGTCCTGTCCCCCGATCATCCCACTGGCGGTCCTCATTCAGAGTGTACACTTTTACTCGTCTACGAGTGTCAGTCATACTTGCAAGTAACTCTAAAACAGGCTTTTGTCCTTGATTCAATAAATCTTAACGTCCTCGGCTTGCAAGGTGCAATAGAATCTGCTGTCAACTTCAAGCTGAAATGTATGGCATTCACTGGCAACCTGTCGCGAAGCTGTCGCAGTATGTTGTTGTGGGGTCTATCACAGTAACGTATGCAGTCCAGAAGAATTATTCTGACCAGTCTAGTGATGGTCAGCTAGCTGCTGTGTGCAGCCGAGACTCTCCACAACATAACGTACTCAATAATTTGAACTTTTTATAAACGCAACCACGAAATACGCTCCTCCGTTTCTAAAGGGCGTTAAATGGTGAGAAATCAGTTTAAAATGCAGCCAGAGCACGAACGCAGAATTTGTTTATTTTTCTGCGTTCCCCTTTACTTTAAGCTAGCTAGGCTATGCTAACGCTGCGACTAATTCAGTCAAATGGGGTTAGCGTAGCTAGCGCCTCAGCTAGCAGGCTATCTCCTCGCGCGAGTCATTTTAACCCAGAAACGTTCGAAACGCGCGCGAATGAACTCCAAAGACGTATCGATAACGCTACTTGATCATTATACTCGCGCGCGGTCGGTCAAAAGGCGGGAAGTGTCGTGTATAAAGCGGCGCGTTCATAACAAGCTAAGCTATATTTTCTCCAAGTATTCCGCCATATTCTGGCTAAGGGCCGCGGATGGACCAGCCAGTCTCTTCACACACAGATAAAGATTCCCCGATGTAACTAATCGAATAGACTCGCTCGTTTCACTTTCCGGGACGGCGAATGGCCAACGCGACTGTCGAGCACCATGAAATAGCAGCGTCGAAAAGTAATTATTAGCCCCACTGTGAAGATTCGGCCATCTTGGGTCCCCTCTGAAAGCCGCTACGGGGTTTCCTGTGCTGCAGGCGCAGGGCCGCCGTCACAGTTTAAAGACACAGTGCGCTAAAATGAGCAGCGCAGACACACTGCTGTAGCGAAGTGATAAAGATAATAAACTTCACACTGCTTTTGCCATTCAGTAGAATGAAATGCAGATGTGTACAGGTGTGCTGTTGTCTTTGTTTCTGAGAACAAAGTGCAGTATATTATAGTTTCACTATTTTCAGTTATTATAAATAACAGTCTCTCCTGGTAATATAAACATAGCCCATACAAACCTTTTCTTGTAACCCCGTCCAGTCTCAGCTTTGGAACATGGTTAACCAAGTAAACAAAGTCCCTTATAATATTTTAGCCAGTGTGTTCAACCAGCCATGACCAGGTTGTAGCCTACCACCAGCTCAAATATTATGTAAAAATGACTTACAAACTACATTTTAAGTGTTGCTTGTCCGTGCAAGACTCGGCACCACAAATACTAAGGTGTTGGTGTTGCCAGGGGATTGTTATTTGGTTGATAGTGTGTTGTGGGTTGTTGCTATGTGTGTAGTGCAGGATAAGTGATTCTGAATTCAGCTTCTGTTAACAGTATAGGCCCAGCTATCATGTTAACATTTGCAAAATGACTTGAAAAGGTTTAAAGTAAGCATGACATGAAAATCCTCCTTATGTTTACTAAATGCACACTCTTATTATTGTAAACAATTCATCCATTCATTTATTTATTTTAACCCTCATGATCTTTAATCAAAATGTCATATTTTGATCTTCCGGTGAAACAACAGGCTCCTCTCTGGATCTCACTTCCCTTAACGTTTTCCATATGAATCACACAAATGCTTACAAAATCGCCACCATGTTAAATAGTTACTTAGAAATCACAGCTATAAGTTTTTGAGAGGGATAAGGGCCAATATATATTTTATTAGTATACTTGTTACTAGTATTATTATTGTGTTCTTATTGAAGTATTATGCTCAGATGTTTCCTTAGTTACCCAGCAACCCTCATAAACAGAATGCATTCACTTCCTCTCTTGGTATCTTTCCAATAACATTGCTACCACTCAGTAGACCATGTAACCCACAGAACAGATTTAAACTGTCTGGGGTTTCCAACATCAGCACTAAACATGATCACAAATATCAATCCAAAAGGTATTAGTAACCTACTGGTCTCAGTAATTACATAATTACTACTAATCTAGTTTAATGCTTTATTACAGGGCAGATGTTGATCAGATTATTGACAAATCAGAATGAAAGTCCCAGTGATAACATGGACATTTTTGTACAACAGGTAAAGAATAGTGTTGCAAATTTCAGAGAATTTGTTCAGCAATTTCCAATCCCAGCTCCTTTTAGACTGAAACTTGACCTGTGCTCTTTAAAAATGGAGTTGTTGAGGACAAAAAATAAAATAAAAAATTCTGTCGAATATCAGTCTTGGTTAGGATACAAAATGTGAAGCATCTATTTAAGTTTTCAAACACAACCAGGTCTGAGTATCATTAAATAATTTTATAGATAGTACCTGTATATACTGTGAACTAAAGCATATAATGAACTGGAGTATATAGAGACAATGATACGGTCACTTACCCTTAACACATGCAAATGACCAAGAAAAGCGCTCAAAAATGCTTAACATCACTTTATGACAAAGACTGTAGACGTTCAATACTGACAAAGACCAAAAAAATTAAAAAAAACTTCACCAGATTAGTTTGTCAACAAGTTGGCATTTGTTATACCATATACACCACAGTTCAAAGTATGGAATCAGGAAACTTTTTTTCATGTTTTTTGAAAGTAATCTCTATTATGCTCACAAAGGATGCATTTATTTGATCACAAATACAGGAAAACTGTAATATTGTTTAATAATAGTAAAACGATATTCAAAGGAATTTTTTTTATATTTGATATGTTTTGGATTTTATGAGTTATATTTCCCAGGTTGCCCTATTAAGTAATAAAAAAAAACAACCGAAGTCGTCAATAATTATATGATTTATTTCATGCAAACAAATATATAATATTTAAAATATGCTGCATGCATGACATAAGTAGCCTAAAGTTAAGGCATCGACATTTCTTGTGTTTTTACACTGCTTAAGTGTCTTGTCTTCATCCTCGTGTGGGCAATTCCACCCCTTGAGGCCCGATGTCCTGCAGTGTTTAGCTCCATCCTTAATCAATCATTTAATGTATTTTGATGTATCGACATAATTTATACATATCTTTTTTTTTATGTAATCCTTTGAAAACTTTGTTTAGACTTTTCAAATGTGTTTGATCTTGGTTGGAGCTAAACACTGCAGGATGGTGGCCCTCTAGAATCAGGGTTGGGGAAAAAATCTAATAAAAAATGCAACAATGTACTAAATATATTAATATCAGTTTTACATGCAAATATTAACATTAGCACATTTTTTTTACTCAAAATAAATAGAAATGGGACTGGGGCCTGTAAGAATCACTGCTAAGGTCCTGTTTTCTCTGGTATGCAGTTTCTACTGAGGGGGATCCCCTCCCCTTGATGCATTTCACAATCCCCCTGTACCCCATCCCTCAAGATTTTTAACAAGGGGATCCCCCTTCTCTAGACTGTGATTCTTACAGTACACAGTGATGGAGCTAATTTTTTAGCAGTCATTACTCCAGTCTTCAGCATTACATCTTTCACAAATCATTCCAATATGCCGATTTGATGCTCAAGACACATTCAGGATTCTTCGATTAATAAAACAGAAAGAACAGCATTTATCTGAAATAGAAACACTGTCTCTTTTGTAACACTGTCTTCTCTGTCAATTTTGATCAATTTAATCCATCTGTGCTGAATAAGCATTTTATAAAAAATAAAAAAAATACCTTACTGACACCTAACTTTTGAACATCAGTGTTAAAAACAAAACAAAAACAGTACTGACAAACACTTCGTGTGAGAAGATTTTTATTTTCCAGCGGTGACTACTGGATATATACACAAAACAGACAGGGCCAACAAAATCTGTAACAGCACTGAGGACAAAAGTTTGGATAGAAGATGACTCCGAACCATCTACGTAATCTGAAATGTGTATGTTTTATACTTCACTGAATTAAAGAACAATTAAACCACAATAAAAAAAGAAAAGAAAAAAAAACACAAATTGAGAGGGATTGAAAAAAAAGATATCCTTAACCCTTTTTTCCCCAATCTTACCCTCTTTTCTGATAAATATCCCAAGTCCCTAACTCCAGTTACAAAAATGCAATTTAAAATGTAAAATATTTTCACTCTATGCTTTGATGTACTGACTGAACAGACATGCATTCAACAAAATCTGAACTAAGTGGCATCACATCCATGTTTGTCCTGTGATGTGTCATAGTTCTGACAGAGTTGGGGACTAGCATCAGAAATAATTCAGAAAAATACAATCCTTATTTCCCCGCCTGCTGGGCTTGACGCCTCAGCAGCACGTAGATCTTTTCTTTGATCCAGTCTTTGTTGTAAGGCTGGTAGGTTTGTGTGTCTGCCCTGTACCTGTTTAAATGACCAAACAATGAGAAAATTACTATACTGCTCAATGTGTACGCTTGTTTATGATTGATAAGATCTTGTGTTAGTTTACTTACACAAGACAGCTGAGGTCTGCAAGATCATCAACAAAGTCGAATAACTGGCTTATGTCATATGTGATAGAAGGACTGTTGGGGTTCATCCTCTTCAGATGCTCTTCATACATCTTACACACTCCTTCATTTGAGAGAACAAAAAAAAAAAACAATTCCACATTAAACTATTATTATTGATCAGTACATTAATTTCTAGCCCTTTAAAATCAAAAGAAATATTCTACCTTCCATGCATTCGTTGACAGACTCATAGTCTGCATATGTTCTGCCTTCTGGTCTCTTGGTGGGCTGCACCAACAGAATTGTGTGAGACTGAACATCAGAAAGAAAAAAAAACAAGTGGAAATAAATATTACATACATTCTGACTTGTGTACACATTTTAGAGAGCAAAAAGACGTAAAAGATTAATTAAAAATACTGTATATATAGATACACCAGATATGGCTCAATTATGTGGAGCCCCCTACCGCCAGAAACAGAGTTTTGACTCTTAGCAGTGAGGTTTATAGAGCGTATATATTTTAAACGGATGAATCTAACATTCAATCCAACCATCCCTGCTTGGCATATGAACTAAGCAAACTTAAAGAGAACTCGAATGTTCAGACGGAATCTCTGACATAAGAGCCTGAAAACAGCAGCTGTTGGAATCAAACCCTCCCCCAAACAAAACAATCTAGCGTTAGATGCTTCTTAAAAAGGCAATTACTACGACGGGTGAAATTAAATATACGTTTGTTTAAGTCACACTTTATTTTAAGTACTTAATTTTGTAGACGGAAATCTAGAAATATTTCAGCAAACTTCACAACTCGTTCATTTCGTGAACATTCGACGTTATCTCCCTACACTGCTGCTAGCTGCGCGCGGTCACTCACTTGATTATTTCCTGAACGTGTTAGTGTAGCCGATGAAAGACAATTTTCTGACGAGGCAAACGTATATAATAACCACACCAGAATACAAAATACAGCATTGAAATACTTACCATAGCTGGTCCTGGTATCTAAAATGTCACGATGAAGGCTGTGTTACCGCTGACGGCTAATCACTGAGAGCAGCTACAAAAAGAGCACAAATGTGCAACGAGCATCCGCTTCCGGTAGTGGCGATGACGCGTCGGATTTTTCAGAAATAAAGTCTTGTGACAAAATAATGAAGGGTGTGTTCAGTTTTAAATTATATTTATTTTATTTTTACTGAAAATGTTACGGAACTGGTAATACTGTGAGGGTTTGGAATTGTACTGTAACTTTCAGCAAAATAATAATGCTTCAATTCATTTATTGTGTTCCCTTATAGGCTATATTTTGCGTTTGTTTTTTGCAACAATATAATTGAATTGTGCTAGATAGGATTTATATATACAGTGTACTGTACAGACTTTGTTTGCAGCAGATGGGTTTGTTTTTTTCGTAATATCATATTTGGAAATGTATTTATTTGTTTTTGTATTTTTAGGGTGTCTTTATAGCATTTTCAGGGCCTACAGATGACATTTTTTAACAATATTAAAACAAGAAAATGTCAGTGGGATAAGATAAATTATTCAAGATATTATATTCAATTGTGCCCACCATCCATCCTTGATATTGAAAGATAGGGGATATATTATTAAGTCTATAAGGAAAAGGGCTTCAAATGTACTAAACACCCACTTTTACCCACCTCATGGTGTTGCAGAGCCTGGTTCTCACTGCCACTCTAGTGCCACAGGTGCGAGTGCAGGCTCTGTATTCACCCCAGTAATCATCCAACAGCTGTATCATCTACAAACAATATCCATCATGGTGGGGACCAATTTCAATCTGACATAGACAAAACCATCCATGGTGAATAGTTTCAGATGTAATTTCTGCAATTGGTTATATTAATTCTTGAGCATGTTTCATTTTTGTGATGCTCACACAGAGAACTGCAGAGATCAAGCCAAGGACCACAAGAAGAGAGTGGAGCATCATCTTTAGGATACACAACACACATTTGTTTTAAGGCATTTTAATATTTTTGTTGACTACAAATTATTCAACTTCTATAATGAATGATCACTTACCTTCTCAGTGTGATAATTCAAAAATCCCAAGTTCACCCAGTCACAGCGAGAGAGTTGTGTCACTGATGTCCATTCACTCAAGACTGAATATCTTTCCCTTTGTGCACACATACAAAAACGTACCAATACACACTACTCATATCAGGTTACAATTAACCCCTCTTGGGAGTATATCATGGTTGAATCTTATCATGATAAAAGGGAAATGAATCAGTGACTACAGCATTAATTTTCATCGCACTTCATTATTCATTATTGTTTGGTAAAAACGAGAAGCAGCTTGAGTTCTACACAATATCTGTTTATTTAGACATTTTGGTATAATTTAAATCTTCATTTAATAATTTTGCAGTCTTCTAAAAGAAAGGTCAATGGTCAAGTTTATATAGTGTTTGCATATTTTACAATGCATATTTCAAATCAGTTTTACAGAAACATAAAACAGGATCATACAAGAGACTTTTGACCTAAAGGAATATTTCACCCATGAATGAAAATTTGTTTCTACATACACGCAGCTTTTCGCTTCTCAAAACATTAAGTGGTGGACTGGAGTTGTTGATTATTGTGTAGATTATTGTGAAGTTTATCTGTTGTTTGACTCTCATTCTGACGGCACCGATTCACTGCAGAGGATCCATTTGTGAGCAAGTGATGTAATGCTAAATTTATCCAAACTGTAAGTACAGATTGCAGCAAATTTTCATTTTTGGGTGAACCATTCCTTTAAGACCAGAACCCCAAAATATTATTTTGAAAGATAGAGAGAATATTATTATGAAAGCATAAGTGTGTGCTGTGTGACAGGTCTCACAACGAGGCTTTTAAAAAAATTCTAACCACAGACGTTTCTCTTAGTGCCACTAAAAATATAGTATTAAATCATAGGGGTGGAAGTGCTTTGTGACACTCAATCCTCTAAGCTGCTATTTTAGTCCCTTTCACTTTTCAGTAACCAGAATGACAGATGGTTGCTGTCACTGTGAAGGAGAATGCAGACTCTCTGTGTCAACTTTACCTACAGGATCGGCTTTACTTCCACACTAACAACTAAGATCCAGACACCACGTATACTACTTTAACATTGAACTTGAATAAACAAGATGCATTGTTTAGTTGCCTATAATATTTCATAAGAGGAGATTTCAGGTAAAAACTCAGGTGTGTCATTGTTTGGATGTTAAAATCTTTAGTCATATCTCATTTTAATATGAGACTTGAGTAAGCCATTTGTATGCTGAAATCCCCCAAAAGGGTAAAAGCTGTGGCTCTGGTTTCTGTTGTCTACAGTTTCATCAGAGCTGTCTGTTGAGCTTCTCAGCTTGCCTTTCTTTGGCATCCAAAGCGTATTTGGTGTCTTGGAAGTTCTTGATGGTCTCCAAGGCCTCCTGCAGCTCCTTGTAAAGAGTGTTGTATTTGTCAGTCAGTATTCTGTTCTCCAGGCGAAGCTCCATGATGTGGCGATTCAGCTCCAGGTTGTAATGTTCACAGTTCCCACGTAGCTGCTCCACCTCCCTCAGCAGGACCTCCATACTGCTCATCAGAGACTCCAACTTCTCCTGCTGTTGGGTCATACTGTTGAGTTCCTTTTTGTTTTTTGGTTCTCTCTAATATTCCTAAAAGAAATAAGAGGAAAATAGATACAGAGACAGACAAACGCAAACTGAAATCCTCGCTCTGTCTAATAGTGTCTGTTTTAAACAAATCCAATTTGTTTAATCCCTTCCTTGTCTCATCTCTTTCTCCTTTTCTCTCTCTCTCTCTCTCTCTCTCTCTCTCTCTCTCTCTCTCTCTCTCTCTCTCTCTCTCTCTCTCTCAAATATCTCCTTAAAAATCTAACTGAAATGTATAATTACAACATACCACATAGGCCAAACAAAAAGCAAAATTAATAGGCAGAAAATAAAAATTGAACAATTAAATACATAAATAACAGAAGAAATGTGATTTATAATACAATGTGATTTATAATCCAAAAACATGGAACAACTAAATATTCTATTAATATATCAGCCTTATTACTGAGTGAATAGATGCATTAATGCCAAAAAATGCAGTTTGATAGGATGAATGAGCTGCCTTTGTTATCATCAACAACAACTAAGATGTGAAAAGTATTTTCTAGTATATAACTATCTAGAAAAGATAGTTTCATGGTATTATTTTTATTCACTATTGTTTATATCTGCTTCCTGTGACAGACCTGCAACCCATTTTTGCGTTGTGAAAACTACTAATCTAAAAGACATTCTGTTATCTTCTAGTTAGCAATCCCCTTTATTAAAGAGGAACACAACCCTTAAAAACATGCACGGATGCACAAACATAAATGCATGTTACACCTACAGACAGGAGAACTATGGTTGATTGATGTACAGTATCTTCTGCTCCTAATGCCAAACGATCAGTCAAGCAGAGGTAAAAGTGTGCAATGCTAAACGTTAAGCCACTATAATCACTAAGGTGATTAGCATGCCAACACAAGTACTTTAGCCCCAGACTGTGTGACTGTTTTTCCCATACACTGCGAGTCTACGGTCCTCTCAATTTAGTGACTAATACAAAAAAAAAGTCCCTGATAAATCTCTTTATTGTAATGGATGTGCAAAATGCTCATTTGGAGAGCAAAAGAATTAAATATGTGGCTGTAAATATGAGTCACATATGGTTACAGTCTGATGCATGGTCTTTTAATGTGATGGCACAGAAGTTATCAGGAACCAGAGGTTGGCGAATGAAAGAGACACAGAGAGAAAGCCATAAAGACAGCTTTCTTTAATTATCGCCACATTCAGCTTGTTACACAAACATCACTGCTGCTAAAAAACAGTTCCTGCTGGTTGATGTTGCTGACATGTAGTACTTTCTGTGTGAGTTATGGCCCTGCAATTCTTACTCGTTCTTGTTTTGTTCTTTTGTTTGTTCTTGTATTCCCATATGACAAAAATACATACATACATATATTTTTTTCTTTCTGGCATAAGTATATATAAATATATACATATTTTTAACATTAAAAATTCATTAAATATATTTGCCAAACTATATTTAAACATTTAATAAAGCTTCAAACATATATCTGTAAATATTTCTCTCTCTCTCTCTCTCTCTCTCTCTCTCTCTCTCTATATATATATATATATATATATATATATGTGTGTGTGTGTGTGTGTGTGTGTGTGTGTGTGTGTGTGTGGTCAATTGATTCGAAATGTCTGGCAGCCGTTGATCTATGATATTCTGTTAGATCAGTGGTTGTTTGCAATGCAGTACCGACATTCGTCCACTCGCGCAGTATCATAGCAACGGTTTTGTAAACAATAGTCTACCATTCATCGCTCTAGTCTGTTATATATCTTGGACTAGTGCTTCTTAACGCAACTGAAAATGCATCAACCCGAGCCTTTTGCAGGGGATGAGGCAGACGAACCTGGACCATCTGTTGAGTCTAAAAACCAAGCGGAGAGAATCACAGCCCGTCGCCTCCGCATAGCCGCACGAAATGAGGCCAAAACACGGTAAACATTCATCTCGAGTAACGTTACATTTAGCCGAGTACCTTGTTTCATTAACGTTAGTTAGCAATAAAAGTGCCATGATCTCAGATCTTTAAGTTACTTATTCTGGAGATTTCATACGTGCAATGAAATAACGTTACTTACAAATTATATATATTTTTGCAGTCAAGAGCTTGGCGAAGATTCCCAGGGAAAGGAGGATATTCAAGAAGAAGCACGGAAAAGTCAGAAGGAAGTGGAGAAAAGTAAAAGGGTCAGTCGTCTGCATTTAAATATAGCTAACATCTTGCTTTTTATGCCTTTATATTATATTTTATAATGATATGAACTATTACAAAAGCAAATATTGTAGTTTTGAAATAATTTACTATTGAATAATGTGGACATAATATGTAAGGTAGATCAAGTTTCCAGGACACTTTCCT
The DNA here is from genome assembly GCF_963082965.1 of Carassius carassius. Classification (NCBI taxonomy): domain Eukaryota; kingdom Metazoa; phylum Chordata; class Actinopteri; order Cypriniformes; family Cyprinidae; genus Carassius; species Carassius carassius. The sequence continues at coordinate 9,939,832 of NC_081772.1, read as the reverse complement.
CTGCTCTTTTTGCAGCACATGGCAAAATTGCAAAGTGATGGTCTAGAGTTGGTGACCAACATTGAAGTAGCTGTAGATGCAAGAGAGACTGACAGGAGAACAGAGCTAGAGGAGGCATGCCGACTGAGGTACATGCAATTAAACAATTAGTCTCCCTCTGTCACTGTAAGTATTGAAATTGTACCTCTGTAAAGTTTGTATTCACACTAAAAATGTGTCATTTGATTCTATAAGGAGAGAAAAGCTGGAAAATGAGGCCAAGTCCAGCCAGGAAAAGTTTGAGGAGATCACTCGGAAATGGACAGATGCTAAAATGAAACAGACCCCACTAGATCTAAGAGATGCTCTGAACAGCCAGCAACAACTCTGTGAACAGATTTTAGGGGACAAGAATAAACTGATCAGTGAGCTACAGCAGGTGAACTTCAGTCTGCAATAAATGCAAGTGAAAACATATGGACTGTAAATCAAGAGTAATTAGCAGCATATTTTTTTTGTATAGGAGCTAAAGGCCAGTGATGATCACTATGTGAAGGACTTGAAAAGACAGACTAAAGACATAGACCTGCTGATTGAGAGAATGGAAGAACAGATCTCAAGTCTGAAAAAGTCATACCGAGAGGACTTGCAGCATATTGAGGTCTTGTACTGCCTCCTGAAGGCTGGAGTCCAAATACAAATTATCATTCCACCCTTATAAAATTATTTTGATGTGTTTGGTTTAATAAGGAATGAACAGTTACACCATATATAATGTCATGTCTATATGAATGCACACTATTTTCTGTCATATACCATTTATTTTCTGTGGACATTAAAGAACTCATTTGATGAGGAAAGAAGAACATTGCTAACCAAACACAGGAAGAAATGGGGGCATCAGATGAAAGAACGAAGCGAGAAAGAGGTACAATACTTAGAAAAGTGACACACACATGGATTAAGGCACACATTGGATTGAAACCGATTTGAATGTGAATACCTTTGACTGAAACCACTCTGACAACAGATGCATCTTTGTCTGCAGTTTAGGAATCTGATGCAGGGTTTAGGTCTCCTGGAGGAGCATGAGGACTTGCTGCAGAAGCTGAGGGTTTGGAAAGCTGAAGAATACAACACAGACAAAATCAGAATGGATACAGAAGTACAGGTGAATATGATATGGACTTAAATAAACTGTATGTACTGCTTACATGTAACTATATGCTAGAGACGGTAATGTTTTAGATATAAAATAAACATCTGCCTTTGTGTCTGTTTGTGTGTGCAGAATTTAAGAAAGAAGTTACAAGAGGTGAAGTTCAACTGCCATCTGAATGAAGAAAAACTTGATTACAAATATGAGGTGCTAAAGAAAAGAGAGGAAGAGAATGCCATTTTAAAATCCCATTTGAAGAGGAAAATTATAAGGTATCATAACTTTTACAGAATAATCTAGGTACACTACTTTTAAAAGTTTGATGTCAGGAAGACATTAATTCTTGTATTCAATCAAAAGTACTGTTTTCAACATTGATAATAATACATAATGTTTCTTAATAATGAAAGCATCATATTAAAATTATTTCTGAGGGATCATATGGCACCAAAATCAGAAATAAATTACGTTTTGAAACATATTAAACTAGAAAAGTAATTTTGAATTTAAATAATATTTCACAATATTACAGTTTTACTGTATTTTTGATCAAATTAACTTCTTTCAAAAACATTACAAAAACTTACCAACCAAAAAAATTTCAGTATGTATGGCAGTTAATATCCATACTAATCTTAGTGTAAAGATATTCTACTTCTTAGGATAGTACAACCCAGATATCTGTCTTTTTTCGTTTTAAAATTATTTGAATGCATTACATTCTCGTTCAATATTTTTAATGCAGCAAGAGTCACTGCCTTTCAGCTGATATCATTAGAGTTATCATTTTTGGTGTGAAAGGATGTTTAGTCAATAATCTCACCCCACTGCAGGAAAACACTCATGAATACTGCTGAGTTTCAATTCAGAACTGACCTGAATTTCTTTCAGAATGCAAGATGTTCTCAACAACCTAAAGTCTAAATGCGCCAATCAGGAAAAGCAGTTGAAAGCAGAGGAGCAATCACTGAGAAATGACTACACACGCATCAAACAACAGTACAAAGACATGCAGAAGAAAGCAAGGTTAGTCCACTTACTTACCTCATGACTTAAAGGCTTTCAGACAGACCCTGGACAAACCTTGTTTTTGTATTTTTGGACAGACACTTTACAGCACTCGATGCTGAGCGCTTTGAGAAGTTATGGTTGATGAGTGAAGATGAGGTAAAGGCCCTGGCACACAGGGTGCTGGAGACGGACAGAATCATTCATGAGCAGCAGCTGGGTCATGCTTGGGTGTCTCCTCCGCTCCCCTTCATGGAGTGCTCCGGCCCGATCGAACAGAAGACACTCAGGACGGCCTCACAGGCAGCTGCAGATACCCTGCAAGAAGAAACAAGAGGAGATTTAGTGGAGGAACCTGTGGGTCTGGACGACACTGCTAGTGGAGTGAATAGAAGAACAGTGAAGAGAATTCTGGAGCTACTGTGTGACGAATTGGTGAGTGTGTGATTCAACAGTTAGGGATACTTTTGACTGATTGAAATTTAAAAAAAATGAACCTTCTTGAAATTATGCTTCAGTTATGTTAAAATACTGTATATAATTATCTTATTATGGTCTTAAAGGGATTCATTTACCCTTATGTTGTTCCAAACCTATGACTTTTTTTCTATGGAACACAAAAGAAGATATTCTATAATGTTTAAAAACTATTTTGTCCATATTATGAATCTAGTTAGTGCGGTCCAATGTTGTTATAGATGCAAATGTAAATTAAATCTTGAAAAATTTAACAAAATTAGGTTTATGCTTAAAAAAATTAACAAATATCTGTAAATGGGGAATTAAAACTTGTCATTTGCCCTTTAAGTTAACAATTTCTTCTTGATTTAATCATGAACTCACTTCATTAAAAAACTTATCTTATGTCATAAATGAACTTCACAAAGACAAATTGACATTTTTAAGTAAATGTGTCGCTTTTCTGCAGTGTGATCAGAAGGTACAGTAAAACTTACCTCCAGTTATTTCTAGAGGTTGGGAACAGAGGTATTCAAGACTTTCAAGAATTAAACAGTAATGGATACAACTAATGCAACTCATTGTGTGCATTTACATTATGAGAACATATTGATATTGTATATGATATCTTTTCAGTTTATTTCTTAGATTTTCAAAAATCTGTCTCTGTTTTTCTCTTTCTCTCAGGGGTTCCTTGTAGAGAGCAAACTGCTGAAGCTGGTGTCTCTTCTGGAGAAGAATGATCAGTCCCTTATAAAGTTAGATGCCATTTTCTCAGTAAGTACAATTAGAACTTTGGTTCTCAACAAGGGGGCCTCTGCAAACTTCCAGGGGAGCCCACAATAAATCTTTCAATTATTTCAATTTAGTTAAGAAACACTAAATTAAGATCTTAAGATCTAAAAAAAGTATCTTATTTGCAGTTTATTTTTTTATTTTAGCAGAAGTGTCAGAGGTACATATTATAGCAGGGCCTTCAAATTATCTTTTATCTTGTACAAAGGGGAGCCATTGAGTCGAAAGGTTTGAGAACCACTGAAAACGAAAAAGACTGATTTCTAATTAGATTTCTTCTTTCTTTAATGCACACAGGCAATAGGGATTGAGAGTGAGAAGGATGTGTATAAAATGGCTGAGTTCTTAATGAATTACAGACAACATGGTCAAGAGCAGAAGGAAAAGATGGAGGTAAAAGTGGATCCCATAACAGTTCAACCTCTCACTATGCTACTCTGGAAACAAAACTAAATATGTTGCGTTTCTCTTTTGTGTTTTTGTTAGGAAGAGGAGACAGCCAACAACTCGGACTTCATCCATCATAATGACCTACTAGTGGCTCTGAAAGATTTTACAGCTCAACACTGCAGACCCCAGTTAGTGCGTTTGCATTTCAAACCAAGATGTTTCTGCTGTCACACATATTCCCTAAAATCAACTATCTGTTATAATGTCCAGTGATGTTCAGGCCTCACAGAAGAGCAGTGTTTTGGGGTTGGATATGAGAGATGACTCAGAAGATGGAGCGTACTGGGAAAGCATTGCTAATGTCATCCCAGAGTCCAAACTCAGGCTCTGGAGTGCTCTAGATATATCTCTCAACAAGTACCAGTAAGTGTACATTTTTGTAGTCAATAATTATACCGTACAGCTCCAAAATTAAAACATTTATTTAGACTTAGAGAAGTTAACCTGTATTATTAACAACGATGTTTTATCCTTAGTACTGTACTGACTGAAAGGGCTGAGCTTCTGGTGGAAACACAGAATGTACAACAACAGAATTCTGAGCTCAGACAGCTGCTGCATCTTTATACAACCTCCAAGGTGACTGTATGAGTGTGTCACGTGATGTTAAGGTTCAGTTTTGGTTTTATTCTCAAATCATCTAACTTGACTTCTCCTGATAGGCCAGTGCTGAGCCGGAGATGCAGCCCACCAGGATGAGGCAGTTCCCCATGTGATATACTTCAGAAAAATAAATTAATAATAAATAACTGTATTTGTAATCTGTGTGTTGAAAATTATGAATTTCAACACTACTATTGAAAATAACAAGCTCAGATTAAGTTATGGGGATATAAATAAACCATTTTCAACACAAGAACCTGAATCATTTTTAAATATCAATTGATAAGCAAATGTTTGGCAGTTTTAATCAAGTGACACTGCACTGCAGTTTTCACTTTTCAACACTAGATGGGGATATTTCAGCGTTCAATGGAAACGTCTGGTTGTAATGGTGGGGAAATGCAGTCTTCAGACGAGTTTTTCTTTCTTTCTTTCTTTATTTTTACTCGGACTTGGACTTGAACTGTCAAAGATGTTTTTATCTCAACTGACTCTTTATATTTGAAAATGTCTCCAGACCATTTGTGTGTGTGTGTGTGTGTGTGTGTGTGTGTGTGTGTGTGTGTGTGTGTGTGTGTGTGTGTGTGTGTGTGTGTGTGTGTGTGTGTGTGTGTGTGTGTGTGTGTGTGTGTGTAAACAAGTAAACGCAGAAAAACCACAGTAGTAAAGATTTTAACTAAAATGTTCCGTAACTTACTTTCAGGAAAAAAGCATGTCATTAATGTCAGGTTGAGCAAGATGTCTCATGATTTAAATACTATAGATTTATAGCCTATCTAGTTTTTTATTTTATATATATATATATATATATAGTATTATTATTTTCACTTTCGACTAGCAGTTGATATGCTGTCGGAGCTCATAAGGACTCGTTACAGACTGTATAGGCTCAGAGGCGAGTGAGGAGACGGAGATTGCTGTGAATATCAGTGGTTTCAAGCACATTCTCTACGGGACGTGCTGAACCGTTATCCAGAGACACGTGTGGCGGAACTGGTGAATTCGAAACATATCTCAAATTAAAATAATATATGAACTGTACGCGTGGAAAAAAAAGTTTGAGAAAGTCTGAGAACCATGAGATGTCGTAAGTGTATATTTTTTTATGCACCCCTAATAATTATAGGCTAACAACGATAAGAGAGTAGGCCTTTATGTTTTATGACTGAACGAGTTGCAGCATTTTTCTGGTCCTTCAATCCGAAAACATAAATTATGGCTCTCCACTATGGGGTTAGAATTGTTGCTTTATTCCAAATAAATAGATTATGATCCACAAATAAATGTAACAAGATTCACAAAAATATATCAAATTCACAAATAAATGTACAGAGTTTCACAAAAAAATATAAAACTCACAAATAAATAAAATGAGATTTGCAAATAAAAAAAAATATATTTACAAATGTGTTTAATGTCACAAACACAACTCTACCTGGTATTTATTTGTGAACCGCTGTCTGTGCATTTGTAAATCACTGCACGCATTTGTGGATCGGTTCCTGTGCATTTGTGGATTTGAAACACTTCTAGCGTCGACGTGCAGATAAATCCACAAATAAGTGGACTCCACCCACCGTTTACTCAAGCCAATCAAATAACGGCCACATTGAGCTGACCAATCGTAGCACGTTATCGCTTCAACCAATCACGTTTTGGCTTAAATCCGGGGGGGCGTCTTGCCTGATCGGCCATGTTGTGCGTACTTGTCTGTAACGTTACTTGTGGACTTGTGAAATGTCATCAGTCGCTGCCCAAGTACTGTTTCCCTTTTCAAAGTTCACATCTAGCCAAGTCCAGTTCAAATCCCCGGATGTGTTCTTGCTCCGCTCCTTTTACCGAGGATGCATGGAGAGGTGACTTGTGCGGACTTGATACGGGCCATAACCCAGAATTCAGCTCGAACCAGGTTAGCATCAATGGCGGAGGAGAAAACTCACAACTGTAAGTTATACATTTCGAAATACTATTGTTGTTTTATCACAAAATGTAACGTAGTTCTAAGAGCTTTGATGCCAGAATGTTGTTTAAACTTCAAAGCTACCGTCGAATTTTAAGGAACTATTTGAAAATTTGCTCAGACGATTTCGTTACGAGTTGAAAAGTAGCCTAACCCTCGGCAAGTCCTCCTAAAAAGTAGCTAGGCCCTGTAACATTTTGTAAAATATGGGGCTGCCTGTGTTGATTCTGTAGTGGATAAACATTTGATATATTTTGCTTTGGGTATATCTAATGGGCAATTGTTTTGCCTGAGGGAAAAGTTTCCTAACTAACGTTTGCCTAACGATACTTATATCAAATGCAAACCTTATTTTAGAGTGCTCTTGTCATTTTAACCAAATAGTTTGCTTGTCTTTATTTACATTTTTTTTACAAATTCTTTTATAATTGTATTATTTTTCATCAACTTAAATTAAGCATTATTTTTTATCAAGGGACTGCTGAGGAAACTCGGGCCTTGATAGAGTGGCGGGCGGCCAACGAAAGGCTTTTCACCGGGAGGCGCAATTCCTCCAAAAGTTGATGGGAGTGAGTATTCATTTTGAGTGCTTGTATAATTCCCTGCATGTCTGAAGGTTTGGAGCTAGATTTGGACAGTCTTCATCCATAAGAATGAATACGTTATTGAAGTGGAATCATGTAAATCTTTATGGGTTTGTTTTGCCTATAGGCATTTTGTTCCACTTCTGGTTTGGCCATAACTGCCAAACAGGCAAAGAAAAAATTGAATAACCTAAAAGATAAATACAAGGTAATCTGCCTGTTTCTCTACTTTCTGTTACTGAAAGAGGCTTACCAAGATGTGTGTAAAGACTTTCCGGTCATATTTGAAACCTAACATAGATGCATTGGCCCTTACATTTTATTTTGTAAAATGTAGTTTACTCCGTTTACATTGTTTACTCTGAGACTGTAAAAAGAATAGTTCACCCCAAAATGAACATTCTGCCATTCACCTACAATTTTAAGTTGTTTCACACCTGTATACACTATTTATTTATTTATTCTTTTTTTTTTTTTTTTTGCTTTACACAAAGGAAGAATATTTGTAACCTAAGAGTTCTGGGGCACCACTGACATGTGTAATTTTTTGGTGCCTCAAACTGTTAGGTTACAAAAATTCTTAAGAATATCTTCCTCTGTGTAGAGCAAAAATAAAAAATGTCTAAAAGTGTGGAACAACGTGAGGTGAGAACATGACAGCATTTTGCTTTATTTCAGGAGCTTAGGGACCCACCCACAGGAAAAGGGGTAGAGGCCGGTAGTGTGACTGCTGCCACCTGGCAGTGGTACACTGCAATGGATGCTGCACTCCAGGGGCAGCACTCGAGTTGTTGCATCAAACCCACTGCCACTACAGGTGGCTCAGTCAGCACACCAGGTTCAGCCCCTTCTGTGGAAGCCAGGAGTAGCCAGCAGTCAAGAAAGAGGCGACGGGACAGCCAGGCTCTTCTTTAGTTTCTAAAAGAACAGGCAGAGAGGGAAGAGGAGAGGGAGAGAGAAGCATTGGCGAGAGAAGAGGAGAGAGAGAGGGCAGCAACAGCCAGAGCAGAGACATATTTCTCTTTTAGAAAAACTTAATAAATTCTAAATTAATGTTGTATTTAATGATAAATGATTTTATATAGATTATTTGAATAAAAAAAAATAAAAATGAATGTTTCAATTTCAACCCTGGCAAATCATTGTTATAGCAACAGTGTATTCTTTATATTTACAACAAAAACACAAATAATATAAAATAATGTAATATCCAATGTCTATAGTGGTATACAATTATTTACAATCATGCAGTTAAATCTCAAGAAGAACATACCAACATTAAGAAAACGTATAAATGTATCTATACCCATCTACTTGCACATTTATTCATACCTATCTTTCTAATTAATGTCATAGCTATTTCAACTGTTTATGTTGCTCTTTTAATGAACATGACAACATCTGGAAAGGTTTACTGTCTAGATGTAGTACTGTTCAGTTAGACACCCAGGCAGTTCCACGGGAGAAGAAAGCTGAGCAGCCAGACGTCCTCGGAGATGGTTCCCTGATAGGTCCCTCTCACCCACTGCTGCATTCTCACCATCCTCGCTGTCTTCTTGTCCTTGGCTTTCCTCCTCCTCCTCCAAGAGATCACCTCCCATCACACAGATGTTGTGGAGGATACAACAGGCACCAATCACCTTTGGGGCGAACAGTGGCCTGATCTCTAGGGCCCGCAAGAAAATTGCACGCCAGTGAGTTTTTAACATCCCAAAAGTGCGCTCGATGATGTTCCGTGCTTGTGCATAATGCCTGTTGTATCGGGCTTCAACTTGGCCTGTTAATCAAAAATCGTGTAGAAAATGTGTAGTGTATTGCAAATTCATAACAGTAAAAATTTGGTTTATCGTGTGTGTGTGTCTGTCTGTCTGACATAAAAAAGTGTTCTTACTTGCGACAGGCTGGCGGTATGGGGTCATGATTGCAATAGGATGCTGCAAGCAAGGGTATCCCCCATCTCCCAAAAGATAGTATCCAGCTGGTGAATACAAAGCCTGCTGGTACATTGGTGATCTGCGCAGCACAAGGGCATCCTGTACAGAGCCTGGATTGCCAATATACACATCTATAAATATGCCTTTAGCATCACAGGTGCCCTGTAGAATGATGGAAGGGAAGATCTTTCTATTTATGTAGCATCTTTTTTGTGGCATTGCAGGAGGAACAATCCTGATGTGGCACCAGCAGCACAGCGGAATGCCTCATGGCCAGCAAGGCCCCCCACCTCATCATCTCCTCCACAACATTGTGAACAGTCCTACAAACTGTTGAAAGTGGCATGCTGAAGTCATCTGATGTGACCCTGTAGGATGCTCAACAGGCAAGCCAATAAACCGTAACAAGTACTTCAATTTCACGGCTCCATCCATGGGCTTTTTGACGGGGCAGCATCTGTACCAGCATGTTGATGCTGTTCCTGGAGAGCCTGAAAGCTGGCTTTAAATCCTCTCCAGAAAAAAACTTGACCAGGATTGGTACCTGGTCATTGATCTGTGAATACCTGCGAGTGGGACTTTGTTCCTGTTAAAATATATAGATAATATATTAAGAATGTTTTTACTTTTGTTGTATTATGTATTTGTTATATGTATTGCTTTTAAAAAGTTGTTACTATATGTACTGTCGTTGCATTGTATTTATTATATTTTTGGATTTAATATAAGCTATATACTCAGTTGTTTTAAGGATTTTGTCTAAAATTTACTAAAATCTGCCATAATTAAATCTCCCTCTAACATTTGCTCTTTTCGTGAAGTATTTCTTTATACTCTATTTCGGTTTCATTCATTTATTGATAAGCTCTAGCACAACATTCATCCCAGAGTCTAAAAGTTGTAGCCTATATGATTATTATAGATATTAAATTGTCCTGTTTGTGTTAATGCAGTAATATGATGTGCACCTAGCTATATAAAGATGATAAACTATAAACTTATTTGAGCACCACAAAGACAAATAAAAGGTGTGTGAAGTGTAAGCTAGTTAATTTAAATGTTATCAACTGTCAAACCTATTGTACTTGTCAGTTTATTTGGTATACTGAAAAATCTAATGTTGTCTCATTACATCCCTGCAATAGTTTACATAACTTTTTGTGAGATAGTACTTTGTAGTCTGTTGATAGGGTGCCTATATGATACATTATAATAAATTTTTATTATGACTTTTCATTTGGATATACCTAACTAAGTCCACATAAGTATATGGGCAGTTTATGAAGAAAGAATAATTAGAAAAACGTACAATGCTAGAGAGACATGCTAATATGGCACGTCTCTTCGCCATCCTCCGCTGCATCCTGGCTTTTCTTTGAAGGATTCGTCTCCTCCGTTCGACAGCCTCCTCTTCAGCATCTTGATAAATAGCAATTGCAATGGCAATCCTAAGCTGTTCCATTTTGATTTACACTTATTTACAATTGATTTACACTTTTCAACCGTATTATTTAAATTGTAGCTGAGTGGGTTTATTGCTAGATTGTTCTTAATGAAAAGAGGCAGTTGTTTCCACATATTTTATTTATTTTGAACGACGTAAATATAATCACAGTATTAATGTTACCTGAACCACATATTGTTTAATAGTTTTTAAAATAAAAAAGAGACAGTCGTTTAATATTATATTCAATTTCATTATAAATATAAAGTGAAAATAATCAGAGTAGGTAAATATTAGTTTTTTAATACTAATATATTTAATATATTGAAAATAAAAAAGAAGTTAATTCAAGTAAAACATGCATGCTGAGTGAAGCTATCAAGTACGCTGCCGTTCCATTTGTAGAATGACTGGACTCGCGTCCTCCCGTCCTCGAGAGTTCGTTCTTCTGAGTCCAACTTGGCATGTCCAAACTCGGAAGGACGGAAGTCCAGACTCTGCGAACTTGGTATTGAGAAATGCCCTGACTGTCTGTTGTTGGTCTCAAGTTCGGTGTCTATTCCCGCAGTTCCCCCGGATTTAAGCCAAAACGTGATTGGTTGAAGCGATAACGTGCTACGATTGGTCAGCTCAATGTGGCCGTTATTTGATTGGCTTGAGTAAACGGTGGGTGGAGTCCACTTATTTGTGGATTTATCTGCACGTCGACGCTAGAAGTGTTTCAAATCCACAAATGCACAGGAACCGATCCACAAATGCGTGCAGTGATTTACAAATGCACAGACAGCGGTTCACAAATAAATACCAGGTAGAGTTGTGTTTGTGACATTAAACACATTTGTAAATATATTTTTTTTTATTTGCAAATCTCATTTTATTTATTTGTGAGTTTTAATTTTTTTTGTGAAACTCTTTATATTCATTTGTGAATTTGATATATTTTTGTGAATCTCGTTACATTTATTTGTGGATCATAATCTATTTATTTGGAATAATGCAACAATTCTAACCCCATACTCCACCCCCCCCCCCACCCCCCATCACGCCTGCTCCATCCCTACACACACACAACACACCTTAGTTCTGCTCCTGTCACCCGTCTTTGCATGTTGCGCTCTTTAGGATTTATTCGGACATTATTCAGCTGAAGTCTTTTTAAGACTTTTTAAGACTTTCTTCGCAGGCTTTGATCCAAACATATGTAAGTTTTATTTTTATCACAGTTGACCATTTACATTAGAACATTAATGTGCAGAGCTCCACTTTACTTAATGCAAACACTGTTTTAAATATATTTGAATAAGGTTTTGTTCTCTTTCTTGCTAATGTACAAATACAAAAAGGGAAACCGGGACTAGTTGTCACACTGGGAAGTTGTCAAGGACTGTATCTCAATAGTCCTGCAGTGGTTTGTATGTAGGCTAAAAATCAAAATCAAAACCAAAATCAAAACCCTCTTTAATTGTTTATATATATATATAAATATCGTGTCAGTATAATCTACTATAAGGAAAAAGTAGGCTATTTTCACGTCATATTGGGGCAAGTTGTCACATACATATTAAATGTTTATTACATTTATACCACATATTACTTGAAATATACTTTTGTCCAAACAATATAATATAAAGTCTCATTTGACATTTCTGTTGCCCTAGAATTTATAGCAAATGTCATAAAAGGTCAGCATGTGTTAGTAACTTAATCTTTTTCTCGGGAAAAAGTAGGAAGCAGATATTTATATATATATAAAAAATCAGTCTGAAAATATGTGGCAGTTTCTAGCCCCGGTCTTTCCTGTTATATCATGGACATGTCGCTTTTTATAGCATATGTTCCTCTAGATTAAAAATGATTCTTATTTTGTTTTTGCTTAAAACTCTGGATTGTATCAGTTGACATGTGGGAGTTCCCGAGGACTCGTTACGCAGACTGTAACGGCTTAGAGGCCAGTGAGGAGACGGAGATTGCTGTGAATATCGGTGGTGTCAAGCACATTCTCCACGGGAACGTGCTGAACCGATATCCAGAGACACGTTTGGCGGAACTGGTAAACCGAGCCACGTATTCTACACAAGAAAATCTCTGCGCTCTCTGTGATGACTATGATGACTCAAACCAAGAGTTTTACTTCGACAGAGACCCAGAGGCCTTCAAATGCATCCTAGAGCTGTATTACAACGGAGAGATTCATATGAAGCGAGGAATCTGTCCCATGTGCTTCATGAGAGAGATGGACTATTGGCGGATCGACGCGGAGTATCTGGACGAATGCTGTATAAGTAGTTTAAATGAGGTTCAAACCGAGCTGGAGGAAATAGCAGAGAAAGTCAAGGCCATCCTGGACGACCTGGATGATGATGCAACGGTCACTAGAGGTCAGAGGTGCCAAACGTTCCTGTGGAAGCTCATGGAGAAACCCGAGTCATCTTTAGCCGCGCGCGTAATCGCAGTAGTGTCGTTCGCGTTCATCCTGCTCTCCTCTGTAGTCATGTGCGTGGGCACCAACCCGCAGCTCCAAGTGGAAGATGCCGAGGGTAATCTAATGGAACACCCGACCCTTGAATCCATCGAGACGGCTTGTATCATCTGGTTCACAGTGGAATACGTTTTGCGTTTCTTGTCCTCTTCGAACCAATTGCGCTTTGTGTTTTCCTTCATGAATATAATAGACTTTCTAGCCATCATGCCTTTTTACGTACTGCTGATTCTAATGCATTTGGGCACTGCCGTGATGGAGCTCGCTTACGTCCAGCAGGCAGTGCAAGCGTTGCGCATCATGCGCATTGCACGCATCTTCAAACTCGCGCGCCACTCATCAGGTCTGCAAACTCTTACATTCGCGCTCAAAGGCAGCTTGCAAGAGCTGGGTCTGCTTTTCATGTACATGAGCGTGGGGATTTTCCTGTTCTCCGCCCTAGGGTACACATTGGAACAGAGCCACTCTGAGACCATGTTCACCAGTATCCCACAGTCCTTTTGGTGGGCTGTCATTACAATGACCACTGTGGGTTATGGGGATATCTATCCTAAAACAACGCTGGGCAGGTGCAACGCCGCTGTCAGTTTTCTGTGTGGCGTAATAGCGATCGCGCTGCCAATCCACCCGATTATTAACAACTTCGTCATTGTTTACAGTAAGCAGCGTGTGCTTGAAACCGCTGCCAAGCATGAGATCGAACTCATGGCGTTACGTGCGCAGGAGGAAAAGCAGGAGTGTCTGAAGGCTGAAAGAACTGCTTCGGCTGGCACTAGGTCAGTTTGTGATAGCACTGCTGTGAGCGCGTCACAGAGTGACACATATATCCCGTTACTTGGTGTTACAGCAGATGTGTCCAAAGGTCAACCAGCCCATAAACGCAAGAACAACTAGAGAGTGATTTGTATGGAAGCATATGGGTAGCAATATTCAATTTGGAATGTAATATGCAAAATGACAATGCAATATGTAAAATGACAATGCATTTCTGTATTTACATTTACATTTTCCAATACATTTGTTCAACGTTTGGTGCAAAATGAAAATGAAAATTAAATTACATACACATAATTCGTGCTGCTGCGACTTGCAAGAGACCCCGTTAAATTATTTCTAGGTTATAGTATTGTATAAATATTGTCCCACTGATAAAAACAGTGCAAATAGTTCTGTCTCCTTGGATAACAGTGAAGTGCAAATAAATATAGTTAAATTTATGAAATAATATTAAATAGGATTTTTTGGGAAGGTAAGACTGGCCAGTTATACAGCAACACGAGTCAAACGAGTCTGAAGATCTGAGCTGAATTTGGTGAAACATTAAAGTTCTAGTCTGTGTCAATTACTCTCATAATAAATAATAATAATAATGTGACCCGTATTTCTCGGTATAAGTTGCATCAGTCCAAAATTACGTCATGACGAGGAAAAAAACATATATAAGTCTGGACTATAAGTCGCATTTATTCAGAAACCAAGAGAAAACATTACTGTCTACAGCCGCGAGAGGGCGCTCTGGGGTAGGTTACAGAGGCACTGAGCAGCATAGAGCTAATTTTACTATTTTTATTTCAGAAATGTAACTATATTAATTTTTACAAATATTTATTAATGTCACACACACATACCTAGTGCCTTATGACTTAAAAGATGAGAGTGGTAAATGTTACAGACATGGAACTGTTCAGTATATTATTGATTTTTATTTCCACTTCACTGTTATCCAAAGAGACAGAACTATTTGCACTGTATTTATCTGTGGGACAATATTCATACAATATTACAACCTAGAAATAATTTGCAGGTCTCAGCAGCACAAATTATGTGCCCAGCTACATCTGATACAAATATTATTCTAATTAACAGTGAGTGTAGTTTCAGACATTACATGCATTTTCAATGTGCACATTGAATTTTGCTACATTCATTGCGGGACATTGAATGAAAATGCAATCGTAAGTGTCTTGACTGTGAGTGTTAATGCATTTAAGTAAAATAATATTTAAATGATAATTTTGCCACAGTTTTTGCTTGAACATGTTATACATATCTAATCATTTCTGTAATACATTTTCATTTTAATTTTGCAACTTATAAAGCGTTCAAATTAGTTTTCATTTTACATATTAAAACAAATGAAAATTATGTAATTTACGTTGCACAAATGTATTGGAAAATGTAAATGTAAATACAGAAATGCATTGTCATTTTACATATCGCATTGTCATTTTGCATATTACATCGCAAATTGAATATTGCTGCCTATATGCTTCCACAGATTTGCGCTTGTCCTTTATCAATACTTCAAAATAATAAACTAAGTCGGAAACAGAACTAATCAATATGAACAGTACACTGTGATTATTACAGCAATTTATCTGTCTGTCTAATGTTGTAACTCTAACCCTCAAAACTTGATGGTTATCATATACAATGTCTCTTGTTTTAATCACTTTTATTAATAGGCCTACATGGTAGCTATAAGTTTCCCCCCCCTAAGTCTCTTTTCAGAAAAATAATGAAATAAAATGGGTTACAAAGGGTCAATGCAACTCAGAACAACAATTTATCAAGGAACATTAAAATAAAACAATAGAGAAGTACATTTAAAAGGATTGATCATAATTGTACGTAAAATGTATTAAAAACAAAATGATTTGAAATCAATCATTTAAATTGTACACATCAAAGGCTTCGAGACTCATTGTCTCTGAAGACATTTTACAGTAATGAGAATATCTGACTGGTCTCTTAACTGAACAAGCCTGAAGGAAGAGAAATCACTTGACTTTTAAATGGAATTAGAGTACTCTCAATCACAACCTAATTTGTATACATTTTTGTAACCTCATATATTTTTCAATGATCTTCACAATAAAGTGACTGTTTGTCGGTTTTACTTTTCTTTCCACATTTCCACATTCATTCAACATTTCACCTCTCTCTTTCTGTAGCCATTTGACATTAAAAAACAGCAACGGATTGTATAATATATTATTATTATTACTATTTAGACTGAGTAATAGCAGTAGTTCAAAACTGTAAAACAGTGTGTTTTTGTTATGGTGACTGAATGTGCATGCTATGATATTCCAGTTGATCTCTAAAACCTTGTAGCGATTACAATTTGGTGCTTCAGATACATCAGATTATTTAAACAATTCACTCTGATCTTGTCCTTTACATGTAGACATCTATGAATTTACCTGTACTATTTATCTCCCTAGCTTAAAAAAAAAAGTTTTTTGCCTATTAAACAACAGTGTGAACCACCATGCCCCTCTGTGGGAGTTTGAATGATATGTCACTAGAGGGTCTGAATTTTGCCGCAGTGCTTTGAACGCCTCTCGGGTGTGAGACATTCAGTTGTTGGCTCCTGAAAGACATGGGTGGACATGGATGTGGGTGTGTTCGTGTGTGGGTGTTATTCTAAATGAATTAATACATTGAATTTGTGCCCACATGGAAAAGTTGTTTTGTTTGTGTGTAGGACTACTTATGGCTGGACACTGAGATATGGCTTCGATCTGGAATGTGGGTGCACGAAAGAGCAGCCCTTGCTAATAGCCAGTAATCACTGACCCCACCAGCACAGCTAAATCAGCATCACACAACACAGGATGACTAAAATAGGGAACAGCAAAATGCACCTCTATAACTCTGACACCATCATGTTGTTGTCCAGCTAAGAGAGAAGCACATGCTTCATGCAGCTGACGGTGTCCAAAATCTGAATTGCACATGGATCAGTATTGAGTTACACACACTACATTGTAATCAGAGAACAAAGTCAATCCCCCTCCATATCAGACACATTTTGGAATCTCAAAGCCTACTGCTATTCAGCTTCTAAATATAAGTTTCCCCTCCTGGAGTTCTATGATGTAAAAGCAGCTATTGCACACAAGTCTCTACGTTGCCAGTTTCTTACAAATTGTCTGTTTTTCAGAGGTCACTGTGCTTGACCTTTCGAAAGTTTGTGGGAGAACAAGCATTAAATAACAAGAGACAAACAGGTGTGAGCTAATAATTTTCAGTAGTTTATGTTAAAGCGTGTGCTGAGGTGGACAGAATGTGAATATCTGGAATCTAATAAAAATAAATGTGAATTCATAGAATCACAAACAGTAAAATACCAACAGGCAAAATGAATGACAGGATGAAAGAGATCTTCCTTCGCATCAAGAGTAATTTTCAGAGGAGAAAATGGAGAAAAAGCACATTTGCAGAAAAGAATAATCACAGTGATGAAAACTGACCTTTACTGACGGTGGATAAGGAAAGAAAATGAGAGAAAAGTCTGAAAAGCAAAAAAGAATAGGCCTATTAACCTTTTATGGGATTAATATTTGTTGTTTAAATCAGGGGCTTTTAAAACAGGGGGACTGAGGGGCCACAAAAGAGTGCTAGGAGGTCAGCAGAAAATCTGAGAGAAATGAAAAAGGCTTTTACATAAAATGCAGTCAAAAGTTAACATATCAGCTTTTTATTGTTTATAATCTGAATTGAAATGAAAATGTTTCTGTTTAGGATTATACATCTAACACTAAAAATGTGTATAAAAAATATATACTGGAGAATTAAAATATTAAGTGAATTGTTTAAGTGAAATAAGCACTTAAAACATCCAGACCATTGTGGATTTAGCAAATAGCAACCTCTGACTGAAATCAATGAAAAAATGAGTTATGTTGAGTGAATTAAGGGGAGGTTAATTGGGAAGATGGCTGGGCGCCACAACCACATTAAAACACACAGTACTCATCTATGCTACTATGCCAGCCTGTTTGCTAAATGAGGATAAAAATGTGAGCATAAAGGATAATATAAATAAACTGGATGGTAAAACACTTAACTTTTAGATAACAGATGGTATCAAGTCGTATAAATATGATGCCACTAAAGGTTTTTGTGAAAAAGACCACCTCATGTCATTTCAGCTGCTGTGAGGATCTCTATCTCTACAGGAAGTGACAGTCACATTATAGTCTTCTCACAACAGCAAGGTCATTCTTACAACAGCACAGACAAGCTGAGATTGGAAAGCCTAGTAAATCCCTGCTCTTAAATCTTATGGAGGCACACTCTCTCTACATCATTCGCACCCTTCAGTCAAGCAAGACCCCACAAAACACACTATTTTATTGAAGATATATTTCACACTGTACAGACACCTAATTAAGGAAATTGGCCATAAATGGCAAGCCGGGTCTAGAGCGGGGCAGGTCCATTACTCTGTATAATTAATTACTGTTATAAGACAGACTTATGATTATATTTCTCCAAGGATATGGACAATATTCTGGGCACAATGTTTAAAGAGTTAGTATGACCTTTTTAAATCTTTTTGACCAATGGATCAGTGTTTCATACAGTGGCTCTTTTTTTTCTTCGTCCACAGCATCACTGTATAGTTTGGAGTTTGTAGATTTTTTTTCTTTTCTTTTTCTTTTTTAAAACATTCTCTGAAGTTTCAGTGTCACATGATCCTTAAAAAAAATCATTAAAAACATTAGCTAATTTAATTTTCTTATCAATGTTGAAAGGAAACAGTGGAAGTGAAACATCACTGAAGGATCATGGGACTGTAGCTTAAGAGAATTTCTTAAAAAAATAATTACAGGATATTTAGATGAATATAGAGCTGTCAGCATTTATCTGACTTAGGAATTTATGTAATTTAATATGTCTTTCATCATTTCAAAACGTTGAACTATAGTATACAGCCTCCATATGTAGGAATCTCTTCCTTCATTAAAAAAAAAAAATAATTGTTCAGTAATTGAGCCAGAGGTGAAGGATTCCTTATGAACTGTTCAAAAGAACCAGTTCATAAGAGTCATTTGTTTCGTGAATCGCATGAGAATCTTATAGATTACTACGCTGAACGAGTTGTAAGATTGTTTCTGGTACAACCCGCGAGGACAACTCGATATTGAAATAAAAAGACGATTCTTCTTATGAGAACTCAAATTCACATCTCAGATAAAATATGAACAGTAAACTCTGAAATATAAGTACTTGATTTATATAGAAGTGCACTGGTCTGATGTCAGAATCAGCGTGAATTCAGTAAATAAATAACCATTTGATTTAATTTTGCCTGTTAAAATGCAAGTTTACTTTTATTGCAAGCATGTTAGCAAATGTAAAGGAATTCATCTTGAAGAATCTCATTAGCATTTATGCTTTTAATATCGATTAAGTGGTAGTGTGGAATAGCCTTGAATGAATTATCATACTTTTCTCCTACTTTTCTCCTTGAGAATACTCAAACTTTTATCATTATCATTATATATTATGTCACATTCAACATCTCCTGTCAATTTAAAATGAATTGTAATTGTAAATTGTTTACTGTAACAACTTAACAATGAAATATGATCAATGACCTAAAAACATTGGTCAATTTCAGAGATCTTGAAGGTCACAAAGCAGCTTTGTGAGCCTCTGGGAGCTCTTCAAACCTTCTAAAAAGGTTTATTCTGGCAATAAAAGTGCATGAGATGTGTGGCCTGAAAAGCATTGTTAAAGACGGTTGAGGTAATAGTCAGTCTCTCAGAGGAATTATAAAAATCATCACGCTGCATTGAACACTGAGACAATCTTCACATCCATAATGCAATTTAGTAGGTGAAAACAGGGTCAGACACACATCCATTTGCATTTTTGAAGGTTTAAAAGTGTAAACTACGTTACATTACATTATCATTAACTTATCCTTACAACCATGTCAGATCAATTTATTATTTTTCTCTGTATTTGTTATGGCTTTCTTAATGGGAACTGCACATGCCCATTCATAATTCACCATGCTATTTTCCTACTTGAAGAAATAGATTTGAGTGCTTTTACAGTGATGTCATACCAATAAAAATTCAATATCAATTACATTTTGAAAGCCCCAACATAATGTCTCTCTCTATGGGAGCTGGGGGCAGAAGTTGGAACAAGGGCACGATCTGATCATTTCTATCCTCTTTATGCCCTTCATGAAAAAGTTTAATTTTCATAAGTAGCCTCCACTGGAAATGGCCCTTGTACACAGGAGTTATAAATCTCTGCAATGCATAAAGGCACATGTTACTAAGATACACTAGGAGGACACACGGCCTACATCAGAGAGAAACGGGAAGACAAATTGATACACAACACAAAAATTAGCGAGAGAGGTAAAGTAAAATTACAGTTTGTAATGCATTAATAAAAGCAATAACAGATAAAACAGTTATAAAGATAGGTGTACACATGAAACATTTTGAATGACTTTAATGACTCTGAAACCATTTTTCCCTCATGACATAGTATGTACCTCTAAATACTTTGATTAGAGTTTAGTGCCCTCCGCTGACCAACATCAGGTTTTCGTTCTGTAAAAGCACACATTACATTTGGACTAAGTTAATTAGGAACTCTCAGTATTTTATTGAATAATTTTTTCCTAAATTATTTGTAAATAGAGAAGATTTTCACATTAATTCACAATTTCACTTAAGCATAAAAATATTCATATGGACATGCATGCACAAACCTTTTTTAATAAAATGACATTTCTACTCCATGATGACACATTTGATGGAGAAATAACTTTTCTTTTTCTCATTGTTAACCAATTAAAGTACATATCATGAAATAAGAATTTTATATCAGATATAAAAGTAAAGTAACCCCCCAAGAGTATAGTAAATATTGCATTATCATTTTGCAAAGTACATTTTTAAGGTTCCAGTTTATAGAGCATTTAGAAGTTTGTTTTGTTTTAAAATATGCATTTTATTATTTTATTATAGGATGTATTATGTGATCCCAAACTCTGCAGCAGCAATTTCAGTAATGTTTTCTACACTTCATGTGTTCAGGTGTTTGACAAGTTATTTTATCATAATGAAAAAGTGTTTTTTCATTCATATGTTGCCAGTGCCATAGATATGCCAAACTAGAGTTGCAGGGCCATGGATTACCAGACAACACATCATACAAGCATCCATCCAATATACCTAGAGTCAGATTTTGCAGGTAGTTGTTCCTGAGGTCAAGGAAAACAAGTTCATCCTGCTTAAGGAAATGTCCAGCAGGCAGGCTCTCGAAACGATTGCCATTCATGAATATCTGGCGAAGGTATAGATTACAAATGAAGGCTCCCAGAGCATTTTATTTCCCCATAGTATAGAAATACATTATAACATGATGGCAGAATTTCTCATATTTGGGTGAACTACTTCCTGAATAAGTCAGCATTTTTGAACAAATAGGTTTGAGTGAATTCAGGAATGCATATTTAGTGATTCAGTGACTCACCATAGAGACTGAATATGAAATATAATTCCAAAACTACTCATATCATTTCAGAAATAGTGGTAGAAAAGGCCAGATTCAGCCATAAAATCCAGCTTTGCTAATGAATGAATCAGTGGTTTGGAATGAATTAGTGTATGATTGGATAGCTCACTCAAAAAGACTCTTTTTTGATTAGCTCCTGATAGAATAAATCTTTGATACTCATAAAACCAGTACTACTAATGAAAAGTCCTCACTAATGCACAGACAGACTGACCATCTCTATGGGATGTGGAAACACGGATGGGTTGATTAAATATTAGGACTGTTTTAGTTAAGTAAACACACACACACACACACACACACACACACAAACGGCCCAAAAGCAGGTCTACAGGTAATGTACACAGCTGTATATATTTTGACAAGACACAACAGAAATAAGAATATACGGTCTAGTCTTGAACTTTTTTTCATTGCAGAACGGATTCTGCTTTTATGACCTAAATCACATATTACTGTACATAGGTTAACATGCAATCAAGGATTTTCCAGGTCAACATTTGGTTTAAACGCTTGTGCAGCATTGGATTTTATTAATCAATTCTTGTGAATCATTAACAACCACCAAAAAGCATGTAAATGACAATGGCAACATATCGTTTGAATAATTATAGCTAATTGAAACCTTCTTCCTAAAAAAAATGTTTTGTGTTACCTGTATTAACACCACATACTATTTTTAGATCATCACACCTAAGGAGTCACAGGTCTTCCATCAATTAAACCTTTTTTTATTAACAATTTCACAATGTTTCAATAGTTTGTCAGTGGCAAAATAATACAATACAGAATCAGAAATACAGATCTTCATGTTCCACTATGCATACAGGTTGTATCTAATTTTTGCCACAGCAATTAATAAAATGCTAAAATGTGCTACATATTGCATCCTTGCATCATGTAATATCAGTCTTCAATAATGCATATATTTTGAGCAGATAATTCTGGAAAACTGCTAAGTAATGCTCTTTGAAAAATATTTTTCAAAAGTGTTCTTTGATATAATGCATGATAAAAATATAATCCGTCTGTTTTTCCTAACAAAAATAGATTCAGATTCAGATGATCGTGTAATTGCGGAGCTGAATTATATATTCGGTTTCAAACACACACTCAGGCAAACAGTCACACTTACTGACAACCTTGCAAGGAAACCAAAAATATCTTCCGATGCTTTTTATTAATATTTTTTGAGGAATTGTATATTCTAGGAAGACATAAAACACCCTTAAATGACTTAGAATTGAAACTACACCCTTTAGGTGATTTATGGCTTGTTTTGTGTTTAAAAAAAGACTCGACCCCCTTTCCCCAGTCATTTATACTTGTGGAGTTTGGCACTTGGAAGTCCTGCCTTTTTTGACCAAAAAGAACACAATGACATTCTCCTCTTTCATTGTTCCCGGATGGATTATCATCTATCCAAACCTTCACCAAGGTTAACTGAAATTAAAAGAGAGGAGAGAGGTTTAAGGTCAGTGACCAAAAAAAAAAATTATATATATATATAACTCCTATATGGCAGACATTTCACATTCTATTCTATATTCAACCACACACAACAGCATCACCACCACACCATCAGTTTTCAGACCCAACTTACTCAAACTAAGCCAGACATACTTGAATTCAGCCGAACATTTACACATTTGCATGCCCACTCATATTAGTGCATCAAACACAGTATCAATATCAAAACCTGCCCTAGATATAGTACCTCAAAGTTAGAACAAAACGCACTGTATAAATGCCATACTTCAAAAAACACATTTAAAGCCAAAGCATTAACACACATGCACAAAAACATGCTAAGGCACCACTGTGGTTACCCCATAAACTCCTCAGAAGTCTAATACATCATCATCCATTTCAACATCAAGAGACCAACCCCAGTCCTTCAGGCCCAACTCAATCCATCCGGAACAAAGTGTCATTCGGCCTCAAAGTCCACTTAAAAAAAATTATGGCCACCCACGCTTAAATGAAAACATACAGATAAATACAATTTATGCAATGCAAAATAAATGCAATCAGTTTTTTCTTTAAGTTTTAAAAAGATGTGATCATGACAGATCTGTATTTGCAGCTAACTTTTCTATAAAATCTGATTTTACCATGGGATTTTTGGCAGCTGTTCATTCATACATATTCATCTGTGAATATCTGTGCGGTTTTATTTGCATACATAGAACAGAACAGAGAGCCAATCGTTTGATTCAGGGCAGCACATGCAGTCAGAAAACCTGGACGATAAGCAGCGATGCACTGTAATTACTCTCCACACATAAGCACAAATAGGGAAGGTGAAAGGTCAAAGGTGAACAGGTCAATGAAGAATGATACGGAACATGGGGCCAGGGCTATAAAAGGTTAGCATTATAATTTAAGCTACTGAGAACCTGTGCAACTTCACAACCAAATCTAACATATTGTGCCAGGTTAACATACAGTAGGTGGCCAACCAAAATGATGGTTCTAACGACGCGTCTGCAAAGTGCATTTGCAGCACTATGACCTGGAGCATCTACATTTACTCTGATTGAAGCAGAAGTGCACCCAAAAATGAAAAAGATGACATTATTCACTTTCATTTTTTTTTCCTCATAGAAAACTAATTTCCCAAAGTGATTCCAGCTTCCAAGCTCCAAATATTTATAAAAAACATAAAATTATTGTAAGTAGTCAATACAAGTTTATTTTTGGGGGACTTCTTTCTTTAAAGCGACTTGCATGTAAAGAGTAAATATAAGAAGCAACAACATTAGCAATGTTCCAATACATATTTTTCAAAGTATGTTGAGCAGAAGAGTTCAAGCTAGCACAGATGTGCAAGTATTAAACAGGATTTTCTTTATGATTATAGAAAGTGACTTTGTATAAATCGTTATCAATTATGCATTCAAATGTTCATGAAAGAGCAGTGTTGTCAAACAATGATAAAATATCAGCGTCCTTAACACAAAAATGTGTGGTCTAACTAATGACATAAGCCCCCTACATAATATCATATTAACACAACCATAATATATTATTAACAGAAATGTGAGTGTCAGTATAGGTAAATGAATCTCAAATCATTTTGTGATTCCAAATGTTTCAAGAGCTGTATGTTCTTGAGAAGAAATAGGATTCATCTAAATTAAATTTTTTGAGCAGTTTAATTAAGATCATTAAAATTAACATTAATATCAACTATTATTAGAATTAAATATATACATATTTTATATATTTAAACAATTTAATATTCTGCTGTCCCCCTTGGGAGTGTGCCGAGGCCCCCTAGTGGGCCTCACCTCCTGGTTAAGAATATTTAAAACCCATAAAACCATAATTCTCAAGCTCTTTTCTAAGAAATGGATCTGTCAAGAGGTTCTCACCTGGTCTTAGGTGAGGGCTGCTGTCGGGTGGAATGCACTTTGACGGCTCCTCTGTGTGGAAGTTTGGGGGATGAAA